>NW_022436953.1:16546500-16923317 GCF_009761245.1 Sapajus apella
GTCCTGGTTCACTGCAACCTCCACTTCCCGGGTTCAAGTGATTCTGCAACCTCAGCCTCATGAGTAGCTGGGACTACAGGTGCACACCACCATGCCTGGCTAATTTTTGTATTTTTAGTAGAGATGGGGTTTCACTATGTTGGCCATACTGGTCTTGAACTCCTGACCCTAGGTGATCCACCTGCTTGGCCTCCCAAAGTGCTGGGATTACAGGCATGAACCACCGCACCTGGCCTGCCCCTTCTTTTTCTCCCTGTAAGCCACCCTGTTTTCCCCTCACCACTGAGTGAGTGCTTAGCATTTCACTAGCTTTTCTTCCCAGGCAGCATTTTGCCCTTCCCTGGACTTAGTGTGTGTTGAGCTAGAACATTCACTCACTGGAATCTAATTTCAGTCCTGCAAAGGTTAATTTATCCTTTTTCAGGCTATGTACTCATTTAAACCAAAATTACCCAGCTACTAGCCTTCTTGATAGCAATTATGTCTGAGGAAGGCAAACTACTGAGCTTCATGTATTGGTAATGGCCTTTCTTTCTATATTTTTCCTTAGGGATAAAGTTGAATGGGGAAATTAGTCACATTAAGCTGGAAAAATAGTGAACAAAATACATATTTTATATTTTTAAAAAATATCCTCCTGCTACCAATTAAGGTCTTTATTAGAAACAGGTATTTTTACATTATGGGGTTTGTCTTTATATTAAACAGAGCAAACGCAAATGAATAGTTACTTAAGAGGATCTTTTTAATAAATACTCAAGTCCATTTTAATATCTAATAATAGTGGCTGCCTCAAGTATTCAAATTTTAGCATAACCAGCAGGAAAACTGTTTGATGTTTTAATTATGTCCCTGAAAATGCTGAATGGGTTATAAAAAGCAATTTGAAGAAAATAAAAGAAGGGATTTTTTAAAATTATTAGTGTTTCAGGGGAAAAGACATTTTCCACATCCCATTAAAAACCTTTCTGTGTCGTAAAAATACTATCTGCCGATAAACTGAGTGAAATAAGCAAAGGATTTGAATCTGTTGCAAATGTTCTCATTCGGGGGAAAAAATCTGAAAAATTAAAAAAAAAAACAGACCTCAGAGGAGCTGTATCCCAAGGGCGGGGAGGGGGGCTATGGAAATTGAGCATGCCTTGAAAGAAAGAAAGAACATTTTTTAATTATGTTTAAAATTAGCCAGAACCTTGTACTTGTCCCAAAGAGATTCCTGGGAGGGTTGGAACATTTCTGATGAACGGGCTGATGTAATCACTTCAAAAACCCCACCTGGAAGTCTGGACTTGGGAGGAGGCTGTGGGGACATTCCAGGGCTAGATCTTGCTGCCCCCAGGTCATCCTTCTGGGCAGGAATCAGGAAAGCTGTCCCTGAGGAGAGGGAAGCAGTGAGAAGAGGAGCCATTTCCAAGGAATGGAACCAGATGTCCAAGCTACAAGGCTGCGAATGGGGCTCAGCCGAGGACAGTCACACGTGAACGGGGAGTGGGAAGCCGGATTCTGGGTTAACTCTTTCTTCTCTCAGTAGGTGGGGGCCTGGCCCCCAGGTGACTGGAAAGTCGCCTTTCTCATGGCCAGATACAAGGTACCATGGAGAACTCCGGGAGGTAATTCTCCCCGAGAAAATAGGTCCTTTCTCTAGCTGCCTGGGGGTGGTCCAGGTAGAGAACTCGACCTGGGCGGCAAATTAGAGTCCCCTGGAGGGATTCGAATCACTTTCTTATTTTTTAAATGATAACTTAGTCCAAGCTGCATTCCTGACCAAAGAACCTAGCATCTTGGAGGTGGAGCCCAGGCATTGATATTTTTAAAAACTCCCCAGATGGGCTGGGTGAGATGGCTCACGCCTGTAATCCCAGCATTTTGGGAGGCCAAGGTAGGTGGATCACTTGAGGTCAAGAGTTTGAGACCAGCCTGGCCAACATGGTGAAACCTCGTCTCTACTAAAAATACAAAAATTAGCTGGGCGTGGTGGCAGGTGCCTGTGGTCCCAGCTACTCAGGAGGCTGAGACAGAAGTGCTTAAACCCGGAAGGCAGAGGTTGCAGTGAGCAGAGATCATGCCACTGCACTCCAGCCTGGGCAACAGAGAAAGACCCTGTCTCAAAAACAAAAACAAGAACAAAAACAAAAAAACAACTCCCCAGATGATGTGTAGCCAAGTTATAAAACCAGTGTTGATGTGTCCTGTATTTGAGAATAACTAGGGGGACTTGTAAACTGCAGATCCTGATCCGGCAGGTCTGGGGCAGGGGTTGAGCTTCTGCGTTCTGCACAAGCTCTCACATAATGTGATATTGTTCAGTGGACCATGCTTTGAGTAGTAAGACACACTGCTGTTTTCTGCCATTTGTGTTTCTTTGGATTCTATCTTTTAGACCAAATTTTATATATATATATATTAAATGATTAGGAATGTAATGGTTCTTTTCAGAATAGGGCCTACTAGTCAAGTGATTTGTATTTACAGTGCAGGTAGATCTTGGTCTTAGGAGACATTTTATTTCATTTAGCTAGGTTATTATTGAATCAGACACCCACCTGGCTTGTCCCAGGGTAGCAAGAATGCCACTGTAGCTGGGCACGATGGCTCACACCTACAATCCCAGCACTTTGGAAAGCCAAGGCAGGCAGATTGCTTGAGTCCAGGAGTTTAAGAGCAGCCTGGGCAACATGAGGAAACCCTGCCTCTACAAAAAAATACAAAAAATAAGCCAGGCGCGGTGGTGCGTGCCTGTAGTCCCAGCTACTGGGGAGGCTGAGCAGGGAGGATGGCTTGAATCCAGGAGATCGGGGCTGCAGTGAGCCAAGATCATGCCACTGTGCTCTAGCCCCAGAGACAGATTGAGACCCTGTCTCAAAGCCCCCAAAATGAAAAACAAAATGAAACAAAGAAATGCTATTGTACTTGTCTTCAAAGATCTTGGTTTTGCCCATGGTGTTTTCTTTGAAGTATATTTTTCTTGTGCTGTTCTGTTCAGAAAAGCAGCCTGTTTATTTGTTTATCAACACATATTGATAAGGTCCCTACTAGGTGCAGGCACTGTGTTGGGAGTGAGGAAAGACTAGCCGAGTAAGACTCAAACTTCAGGGTCACCCCTCAGCAGGCCTTGTACTTTTATGTAGCCATAAATGTGTTCCTGATAAGCTCAGCTTCAATCATGTCTTGTTGTATCATTCTCATCTCTACCCAGAAATCTGAAATGTTTACCCTATAAACACCCCTTAACATTTAGCTACTGGACCACGTGTACCCTGGAGATGATAAGAAGGAACCAACAATGCTGACTTCCTGTCATGTGTCTGACATTGTAAGAGATTTATAGGATGCTGTTCCTTTAAAGTTTTGCAACAGCCCTGGGAGATGGGTATCACACCCATTTTACAGATGAAGAAACATAGAATGGATAAGAAACTTGCTCAAAGCCATATAGGTACTTAGTGGGCAGAATTAGCATTTAAGCACCATTATACCATTTTTTTTTTCATTACAGTCAGTTGTCTTCCTGAAGAGAATACTTGAAAGTTGAAAGAAGGTAAATGCTAGAAGCTACTTGAGAAATAATTGTTGAAGCAATGATTACAACCCCCTTTTTTTGCTGATAAGGTAATGGAGATGGAGTCCCAATAAACATTTGTTGAATGAACAAAGAAATGAGTGAATGAAAGAAAAAGTAAAGAAAGTCAAAGGTTAAACTTGTCAACTCTTACCTTTAAATAGAGCAAACATTACCCTTCCTAAACCCCCAGCTTTGTGAGCCTTCTAGATCATGAGAAACTTAAAATTTACTTTATGTAAATAGTAATTATTATGTCAATTATCAATGGTAATATTCCAGCACTACACTCCCTGTGTGCCCAGTTCAGTACCATTTTATATACAGCATTTAACTTAATCTGTAGTATAATCTTTACAGATGAAAAAAATGATGTTTAGAGACATAAACTTACCCAGTGGCCCAGCTAGTAAATATCAGAGCGAGATTCAGGCTCAAAGCTTGGATTTCAAAGACCCAGCTCTTCCCACTTCACCACATTGCTCAGAAGGAAGCTTCCTTGGGTGGCCTCTAAGAGTTTTCCACTTTAAAGCATTTGAATGCTATAGGTGGTGCTGTTGGTGTCTCCATACATATCCCGTTGACCCTGCATGAGGTCCCCAGCAGATACCTCCCAGATACTCGAATGGCTCCTGATTGTGCTTGGCCAGATCACAGGGCAAGCTGGAAGTGTCAGGGAACGAAGGCCCTAGAAGGACCCTCTCAATGATGGATAGGAGTTGGTGGATAACTACCCCAGCTTCCTTGCCCCTCTAACAGACAGTTTAGAATCGAGCTCCACAGTCTCTCCGGTCTGTTGTGAGATGGAGCCCAGCTGCCTGCAGATGTAGCCCGATCATTATTCTATTAGCACCCACTTCATGGTTTACTTCCTTTCTCCCGCTAGTGCTTCTTGGCTCAACTCTCAGATAAAACACTTATACCTAGGTTCTGCTTTTAGGGAAACTTAAAATAAGAAAGGTACCACCTTTTCAATGCCCAGAAGTTAGGGAGCTCCACCATGATGATGGTGACCTGAGAATAAAAAATGGTTACAATTGATATCTTTTTGTTTTTGTCTTTTTTGATACAGGGTCTTGCTATGTTACCCAGGCTGGATGGAGTGCAGTGGCACAATCATGGCTTACTGCAGCCTCAACCTCCCAGGCTCAAGCGATTCTCCTGCCTCAACCTCCCTAGTAACTGGAACTATAGGCACACACTACCAGGTCCTGCTAATTAATTTTTTTATTTTTATTTTTTGGTAAAGACGGGGTTTCTCCATGTTGCCCAGGCTGGTTTCAAACTCCCGGACTCCAGTGATCCTCCCACCTTGGCCCCCCAGAGGTCTAGGATTACAGGTATGAGCCACTGCACCCAGCCCAAGTATCTTCTTTAATGTAAGAAAAATTTTCCTTCTTTTACTTTGCTTCTTCAGAGGAAAGACTGCCTGGTGTGAAGAATTGGTATTTAGGTGGTCATACCCTTTTGAAATGGTGAATGGAGTTCCCAGGGTCACATGGCTTCTGCTGGGGGTTCCCTAGAGAATTTCAGCAGGCAGTGAGGCAAGGGTACCTGCATGCCTCCGCCCCTGGTGTCAACCATATGCCATGGACTTCAGAGCCCAGGCAAGTCAGGTAAAGTCCTGTGTCTGCTCTAGTGCTCTTGAAGGCTTGAGTGGGGAGTGGGGATACTCAGAAGGACCCATGAGTGAACAGGACCATGTCACCTTCCGGAGCTTGCCAAGAAAGCCCTTTTTGTCAACTGGGGTCTGAGGTGGGGAACAGCAGGACAAAGCAGAAAGATAACAAACAAGGAGTTGAGAGATCTGGACTGAGACACTAGCTCTACCATGATTCTTTCAGTCAACCCATGATTAGTAAGTATCTGCTGTGGCCAGGCGCGATGGTTCATGACTATAGTCCCAGCACTTTGGGAGGCTGAGGCAGGTGGATCACAAGGTCAGGAGTTCGAGACCAGCCTGGTCAGTATGGTGAAACCCCATCTCTACTAAAAATACAAAAATTAGCTGGGTGTGGTGGCAGGCACCTGTAGTCCCAGCTACTCAGGGGGCTGAGGCAGGAGAATCGCTTGAACCTGGGAGGTAGAGGTGGCAGTGAGATGCGATCATGCCACTGCACACAAAAAAGCGTCTGTTGTATGCAGGCTAGTGTGATATTAAAAACATTTAGTTGTCACGATCTGAGTGCTGTGCCACATATTAACTCTTTAATTACTGGATTATAGGGAGTCCAAAATGTCCAGAGGAAGGGATGTGTTAGCTTGGGTACCATGGGGCACTGGGAAGGTTTGGGGCAGTGGATAATTAATTGTCAGTGGATACAGAAACATTTCAATATTTTAACAACTGTTCCAGTCATACAGCTGTGTAATGACTAACAAACATATCTGGTAATATGGTTTAGCTGTGTCCCCACCAAAATTTCATCTTTAATTGTAGCTCCCACAATTCCCACGTGTCATGAGTGACCAGTGACAAGTAATTGAATCATCTTTCCTGTGCTGTTCTCATGATAGTGAACAAGTCTCATGAGATCTGATGGTTTTATAAAGGGGAGTACCCTTGCACACACTCTCTCTTGCCTACCATCATGTAAGACATGCCTTTCACCTCTTCCACCATGACTGTGAGGCCTCCCCAGCTATGTGGAACTGTGAGTCAATTAACTCTCTTTTTGTTTTTTAAATAAATTACCCAGTATCAGTGATGTCTTTCTGAGAATAGACTAATATACCTGGTATCTGGAACTATGTTAGGTCCTGGGAAATAACCATGAAACCAAGCCAACTTCATCCTATTGCCTAGGGAAACAGACTCTGTTCACCCTTTCACGCTAATAAGCATATCATTCTACACAAAATGATTGTTCTCCGGGCAAGAAGCTTTGCTCTGAAAGCTTGAAGCACAGGAGCCTCACCCAGTGCTGGAGGTCAGACAAGACTTCCTTGAAGAACAGAAACCAAAACCTGTAAGCGAATTGAGTGAACAGCAGGATGAGAACTTTCCAGAGAGGGAAATGGCAATCTTGAAAAAGCTCTGGGGTGGAAGGGAACATGGTGTATTTGAAGGATGGAAAGGTGGTCAGTGTGGCTTGAACAAAGAGAATGGGGGTGAGGAATGGACCATGATGACTTTGAAGGCCAGGCAGGGCCTGCTGGACATCAGAATTTGGGCTTTATTGCTAGGGCCTTTGAAGAGTCTTAAATGGGGGGCAACATCACTGTAAAGTCGCTGCACCTGTGTTTTTTGAGGATGGTTGGGGCTGGGGTCAATGGCAGATGATTGAACATGGTGAGGCGGTGCAGCAGAAGCCATGACAGTCTGCTCTAGCGGGTGACTGAGGAAATGGAGAGGACACAGGAGGGGCAGACTGGGGACAGATTGGATGGGGTGGTGGGGCTGGTAATGGTGCATATAAAGGATGCGTCCTTGGTTTCCAGTTCTTTTAACAAGCAGGATGGTGGGTGGTGCCCTTCATGAGCATTGGGACACTGAAGTAGGATTAGCTCTGTGACTGTGAAATCCCACTTCCTCTCTGGGACTGAATTTCCCCATTTATATACAGAGAGATAGACTTTATGGCCTTCAAAAGGCCATTGCCCACGTTCCTAGGACAAGAACAATCAAACCCGCAGTAAGGGCTGTTCATGCCTGTAATCCCAGCACTTTGGGAGGCCAAGATAGGCAGATCACTTGAGGTCAGGAGTTTGTGGCCAGCTCGGCCAACATGGCGAAACCCTGTCTTTACTAAAAATACAAAAATGAGCCAGGTATGGTGGCACGCCTGTAATCCCAGCACTTTGGGAAGCTGAGGCAGTCGATCACCTGAGGTCAGGAGTTTATGGCCGGCCTGGCCAACATGGTGAAATCCCATCTCTACTAAAAATACAAGAATGAGCTAGGTATGGTGGCACGTCTGTCATCCCAGTTACTTGGGAGGCTGATGCCGAATTGCTTGAACCTAGGAGGTAGAGGTTGTAGTGAGCCAAAATCATGCCACTGCACCCAGCCTGGGTGATAGAGCGAGACTCTGTCTCAAAAAAAAAAAAAAAAAAAAAAGCTATCAAAAGATGTGGTTTTAGGTTATAGTTACCTAAATATTAGAATATAAAAGTCTTAGGTCTCCTTGTCCAGTCTCCTCCCTGGAGCCAGACACAACAGAGATAGGAATCTTAAGTGATATTTAATTATTTTCTCCAGTGAACTCCTCCTTCTGTGAGGGAAAGGGATGAAACCATAGCCTGGCATGAGCTGATCATGTAACCCTGTAGGGTCGTGTGCCCTCTCTGGTTCTCAGTGTCCTTGTTTCTAACTGTAGGGTATTGGACCAGGAGGGCTCTGGGGTACTCTGCTGTGCCTGCATTCTATGACATATCTTTCATGATATTATCTTGTAACAGTGCTCATTTGAGTATTCTAGGATGCTTGTAGACTTCTAGGAAGGGTCCGACTGTTTCACTGGCAGGCTGGGAGATCACGCAGGATGCTTTGCTATCAGGTAAAAGGGAAGGCTACCTTGGGCCTGGGTCAGAGCATGTTTGTTGTAGGCTGTGTGAGAAGCTTACTTGTCCCAGGGTTTTGAGGGAATACCTGCCAGGTCTTTGAAGAAACTGAGAAAGGAAGCTTAGTCCAGGCTGCCTCTAAGGGGCAAGGGGTGTCAGGTCTGGATTCCCAGGAACCCAGATATCCTTTGTCCTCACCAGGAAGGGACTTTTATTTTTTAAACCAAGTCTGAGTTCTGCAGCAATGTCTCAGAAGATGTGCTGTGGCTGGGTCGAGGTGGGGTCTCTCCCCCACTCTCTCCTTGTTATTTAGTGTACAAATCCATTAGCATTGCTTTTCCTTGCGCATCCAAGATGTTTCAGCGTTATCACTCAAGTCATTCACATGGCCTTTCAGCCTTTTTTTAAGAAGACAATTGTGTCTTCAGTCAAAGACCTCTTGACAAGAGAAAATGGGAACCTGGAACGGGATAATGCAGCCAAGTGCTTGCTGTACACCTGCATAATGTGACTCTGTGGGCCATTACTTCCCAAATTGTTGTGCTGAAAGATTTCTCTTGTTTACATCTCTTTATGCCCCCGCATTTAACCTTGGGGCTCCGAAGATGCTCTCCCCTTCCTGCATCTTACCACGGCAATTATTTCCTTTGTGGCCTTCATTTTATGTAATTACGTTGGGGCAGTCATCACGTAAGCGTTTACTTAGCTGCACAGTGGGCAGAGACTTCCGCCTCCAATTCCCTCCACTCTGGGAACTTGCTTTAGGGCATTTACTGATTCTAATATTTTGGGCTTTTTTTCCAGGGGCTGTGCCCCCAAAATGAAATGGAGAAAGTCTGTCTAAAACCCTTAACAAACAAGAAAGTATTAAAAATGACAGTGATTCGTGATCTAATCTCAGAATGCCCATGTTGATAAAAGGGACATGTTAGCAAAAGTCAAAGTGGTCGACATGGTGATGACACATTGGTGGTTTCCAGCCAGTGAGGGTAAGTTTTGTTTTTTTTTAAAAAAACAAATTTATGATGGAAAATTTCAAATGTATATAAAAATAGGATAGTTCTGGTAGGAATATAAAATGGCACAACTACCTTGGAAAATAGTTTGACAATTTCTTACAGGGTTAAACATGGAGTTACCATGTGATCCAGCAATTTCACTCCTAGATGTATGATTGTGGATTTCCAAGAGAAATGATAACATGTCCACACAAAAACTTGTACACAATGTTCACAGCAGCATTATTTATAACAGCATCAAAGTGGAAATAACCTAAATGTTTATCAGTGGATAAATTGAGAAAAAAATGTGGTATATCTATATTAGATTATTTTATAGCAATAAAAAGAAATGAAGTATTGATACATGCTACAATATAGATATACCTTGAAAGCATTATACTAAGTGAAAGAAGCTAGTTACAAAGGACCATAAATTGCAGGATTCTATTTCTATGAAGTATCCAAGATAGGCAAATCCATAGAGACAGAAAGTAGATTGGTGATTTCCTAGGGCTGCTGGTGGAGGTAGGATGGAAATGGGAGGTTATGGCTAAGAGGTATCTCTCTTTAGGGTAATGAAAATGCAATAAAACTGGCAGTGATAATGGATGCACAACTCTGAATATACTAAAAGTCATACTTTTAGTATACTAAAAGTTGTATACTTTAAATGGATGAGTTGTATGGTAAATTGCACTTCAAAAAAAAAAAAGAATAAAAATGGAATAGTATAGTGAAGCCTATCTTCCCATTTCCCAGCTTCAGCAATTACCAGCTTGGAGCCAATCTTGTGCCATCTGTGTTTTCACCCCTTCCCTCTCAGACATTGATATCACATCTGGAAGTATTTCAGTATGTACCTCTAAAAGATAAAGGATCTTTAAAAACTATACCTTGAAACCATTACCACACCTAAAGATTTAATAATTTTTTCATATCATCAAATATCCAGTGTCCAAATTTCCACCTGTCTTATCTGTTTTGTTGTTGTTGTTGAGATGGAGTCTCACTCTTTCTCACAAGCTGGAGTGTTTTGGGGTGATTTTGGCTCACTGCAACCTTCACCTTCCAGGTTCAAGCAATTCTCCTGCCTCAGCCTTCCCAGTAGCTGGGATTACAGGTGTGTGCCACCCACCCCCAGCTCTTTTTTGTATTTTTAGTGGAGATGGGGTTCACCATGTTGGCCAGGTTGGTCTTGAACTCCTGACCTCAAATGATCAGGTGGGGGATTCACAGGCATGAGCCACTGTACCTGGCCCCACCCATCTTATCTTTTTTTTTTTTTTTTTTTAACAGTTGTTTGAATCAGGTCTCAAAAATTAAGTCTACACATTGCAAATGTTTCTAAGTATCTTTTAATCTATAGATTCTCACTGTCTTATTTCTCCTCCCTTACAATTCATGTATTCTAAAAACAAAGTCATTTGTCCCATGGAGTTCCCCACAGTTTGAACTTTGTTGGTTGCATCCCATGGTGAAGTTTGATGTGCTCCTCTATCCACATGTCTTATAAATTAATCGCTCCACCTGGATTAGATTCCTAGGTGGTTTCGTGTCCTATCATCAGGAGGTACAAGATGTCTGGTTGTCTCTCTCTCAGACATCCACTGAAACAGACTTTTTAAAAAAGCACATATGATTCCTTCTCCATACAGTAATTGCAGCCACACTTCTTTCTCTTACTTCCCTGCACTCATCAGAAACTTGTCCCATCCTGAGACATGGAGTCCTGTGCTTTGGGAGAGGAGCACAGGGCGCTGGGAGGCACTTCCCTAGAGCTTCCCCAAACCCATTGCCTTACCCCAACGCACGCTGAGAGGAAACCAAACTGCACAGTGCAGGGGTTGGAATGACAGAGGCTGCCCAGCTCTATCCCCTTCCACCTAATGCCTGGGCCTCTGGCCCATTTGCTTCTTTGAGCACATCACCTGCTTACACGCTTCCACACTTTTACTGGTGCTGTTCTCTGCTTTGTTCATTTATTCACCAAATATTTATTGAACACCTATGGTGTGCCCAGTAGCATGCAAGGAACTAATGATAGAATAAACAAGAGACTGTCTCCACCCTTGAGAAGTTCACACTCTGACGAGGGTGATAATTATGAAATTCCTCCCAACGCAGCTCAACTGTTACTTCCTGTGCGAGGTCTTCTCCGTCCTCCCTCCCTCCCACTCCTCCTGCAGAACTGACCACTTTCTTTGAGTGCACCCTCTGCCCTACCTGCTGATTTAGTGCTCATTACATACACACAGAGAGTCAGGAGCCTGGATATTCATGTTAACTGCATGATTATGGACTCTACTGGGAAGAAACTATATCCTCTTAATCTTTGCATTTTGTTACTATACTTACCAGCTGTGTGATCTGGGGCAAGTTGCTTAATTTCTCTGACTTCAGTTGCTTTATCTGTAATATGGGGCCAACCCCAGGACCTACCACCAAGGGTTGTATGGAAGATTGAGAAGATTTTGCACGCACAGCTTCTAGCTCCCTTTGTTATCATCTCTGAGTTTAATGCATTCCTTGGCACTCAGTGTTTGCTGAATCACTGATCAATGAATAGATAGGATGTAATCTTTACTTTTAAGCAATTTAAAAACTAGTAAATAAGATGTGTGAAAAAATAGTTAACAGGGTAAGGAGGTATGGTAAAAGGACTTTGAGTCAGTAGGTAGAGAAGTGAAAGATGCTAAGCTTCAACAATTGTCCCCTAGAGAAGAGGTTCTCAACCAGCAATGATTATGTTCTTTCCAGAAAACACTTGGTCTCGTCTGGGGATATTCTGGTTGCCATAGTTGGGGGAGGTGCCACTGGCATCTGGCGAGTAGAAAGAGCTGCTGCTAAACATCCTGCAATGCACAGGAAAGCTCCTTCTGCAGCTCCTGCTCCAACCAAAATGTCAGTAATTCTGGAGTTGGGAAACACTGTTCTAGAGCCTTCCTATGCAAAGTACGGTTCTAAGACCAGCTGTATCAGCATCACCTGAGAGCTTGTTAGAAATGCAGAATCCTGAGCTGTAGCCCAGACCTACTGAATCTGTGCTTTAGCCAGATCACCATGTGATGTGTGTGTACACTAAAGTTTGAGAAGCAGTGTTCTGGCTTAGTGCTTCTCAACCTTGAATGCTTATTAGAATGACTGGAGTGGGAGGGAGTTGGTCATGGTATTAAAACTCCCAATGCCCGGGCCACACACCATACCAGTGAAATAAAAATCCCTGGGGTAGAACCTCCCCAAGTGATTCCAATAGCCAGTCAGGGTTGAGAATCACTGATTTGAGCCCACAGATCAGTCTGGTGGGGTGGAGAGACTTGTGAGTAGATCACAGTGCATGCTAGTAGCCTGTTCCAGAAGACAGAGCCCGGAGGGAAGATATTAACAGGGACCAGTTTGTTGAGAGCTGTGGTAGCCCAGAAGACCCACTAAAACAGTTTGACCTTGGGCAAATGATTCCCCACCCCTACCCCTGATTAAATCCCCAGGGCTGTCTCAGTTCCATTGTATATAAAAAGATCCTCAAGGGGCCTTCCACCTCAAACCTTCTGAGTAGCATATAGCATGGCTTAATAAGGGTTTGATAAGCCAATTAACAAATAAATGATCTTATGCTAAGGAAGAAACAAATGGTGTAGACGACAGATGCTCTAGGAGATTCAGAGCATGGAGTCACTCATCAGTGGGAGCGTCATAGAAAAACAGGATTTTAGCAGGGCTCTGGGGCCAACCCACCAACAGAGGAAGAACACACATCTGTTTCCTTTTGTTTCTGTTTGGGGAAGGGGGCCTACTTCGGCTCAGTGTCTCCAAGGAGATGCATCAATCCTATACTTGCCCCACTCTGATTTATAATTAACACAGCGCTGTATTTCAGCACAGCTGTAGATCATTAGCAACCATTTTTAAAGCTCAGCAGGTAGGGGCTTCTCCCCCTTATGGAGTCAGAGGAAAAAAGTTCCAGAACTTTCCACAGCTTCTGCCTCCTGGTGCTCTCCATGGAGCAAGAGCCCGGTTCTTTCTCTACCCCCTGTACATTAAAGCCCTTCACTTCTTAAAACAGATGATGGTTTTAAACGGCAGAATAAAGGGTTGGAAATGGACTTAACCTCATCAAACACTTACATATCTGATCTTGCCTTCCTAGCTGCCGATCATGGCAAACATGAAAGGGTTCCATTTGCAGGCTGATTTTCAGTGTGTTTTTCTGCCTCGAAGTTTTGCCTCTTGTGGCAGGTGGAGGAGCAGGACGGAGATGTGGTCGGTGCTTGGTGGGGATCTGGGTAGCTAGAGAGGTGAAAAATGTCACCACGTTGGGCCTGGGTGGAGGATTTTTGCCAGCTTCCTTGGGAAAGCTATACTTTGCAATGAGCTGAGTTGGAGGGAAGATGTTTTCTTTTATTGGAGACCTAGTATCTAAAACTCCCTTTTATATTTGGGGAATTCTCCACTCTATGAGTCTTGGAGGGGAAGAGAAGTGGAAAGGGCAGTACCCACTTTCTCAGCCCTCCTGGCAGTGACGTCTTGGGCACATGACCTGGTTTCAGTTCATCAGAAACTATAGGGTACAGTTGCAAAGTAATAGCTGCTTCACCACTCCATCCCTTCCTTTCCCTCTTTCCTCTCCATCCCCTGGGGTAGCCATAGTGTTGTCCAGGTGTCACCTGGAGCTGGTCTTGCATCTCTTGTTTCATGGGATTCAGTCTGGCACAAGACCTAGAGATATCAAGATCTTAAGGTGTGGCAAAGTTTGAATTGCAATTTGGAAATCAGAGGCCCTGCTCCAGAGAGGTAGTGGAGGCACGTCCCAGGCAGGACTGGGATGAGGGTAAGGAAAGCAATGATGAAGTTTGACTTTTATCCCAAAAGCAATGGGAAGCCATTGGAAGGTTTTAAGTGGCAGGGGTTCATGAGAGCAGATGTGAGATTTTATGATCAAAGCTGAATTTTTAGAACATGACTGGTTTCTGTTGGAGAATGAATACATGGAAGCAGACAGGCCAGGGCAGTCACTTAAGTGAGCAATGAGCTCTTTGGACCAGTGTGGCTGCCCCTGCCTCTCCTGGGCACCTTCCTTTAGAGCTTGTATCCAGACCCTTTGTTCAGACTCTCAGCTCCCCCTGACACTCCAGGGCACTTGTCTATCAGAGCTGGAAGCCTTAACCCAGGGGCTGGGCCCTGGGAGAGGATCTGAGCCCTTGGCTTGGTGGTGGGGGAGACTTTGTGGATGAAGGCCCAGTCTGGCTTGGTATTGCAGGAGCAAATGAACAAAAGTAGCATCTGGCAAAATATTGTACTTTGAGAGCTCTAAGGTCATCCCCTGAGAGGGGCTTTGAGTGTCTTTGAGCCTGGATGTCCCTGGGAGGCGGGGCTCTCCCATGCCACATCCCACAGGTGACTGCTGAGTGTGAACGTGTTGATGACAGAAGCCCCACTTTTTCCTCAGACCTCAATCTCATCTTGGGCCTTTTACATAGAATTTCTCCTTTCTCTTCTACTCTCCTGTGCTTGTCCTCACTGTATAGACCTACCCCTTGTGTGGGTCTGGGGACTAAGCCTCTTTGGTGGTGGGGGCTGGCCTTCCTCAGGGTCCCTGGGTCCTGGGATAGAGAAAAGCCAACCTCATTGTTGGATGAGATGTAGCCCCCTGCTGTCGGGTCTAGGAGGAGGTCAAGTTGCTGGGCATTGTTCTCTGCTTCCGAGTGGACCTTCCCGTGGTGCTCAGCCCCTCTTCTCCCAGGAGCAAGGACTGGCCAGAGTGAATCTGAAACAGAGAAGAGGGTGGCTGGAAGCGACTTGGGCTGGAACCCTCTGCCCTCCCATGGGAAGCCATCAGCCCGTCAAATTACCTTTCCTTTGGGCTCAGGCTTTGATCTCCTCCCAAATCCAGGTCAAAGCGAGGCCTCAGGCATCTTTTCCGGAAAACTGTCACCACTGCACCTTTCTCTGTGTCCCCAGGCCTCTGGCCAGCACCGGGTCCTCCTGGGCCCCCACGTTCCTGCAGCGTGACAGGGAGCTGCCCGCTGGTACACAGGCCAAGCAATTAAGAACCCGCATTTTTCTCCTCCTCGCTTCCCTAATTGTTATTTTTGTCCCTGCTTTCAAACCATCCCTGGTTTTTATTTCATCTTGCCCCAGTGCGGTGCGCCTGGCAGAAAAAGCCAGCCCGCTCAGTGGGAGGCAATTTTCCCAGCGTGTCCGGCGATAATTCCAACACGACTGCTTTGTACATATAATTATAAAACCAGGGGCCACCAAAGTGCACCTATAGAGCAGAGTCTTGACTGTTCTTGGTTCTGTTTTAATTATTAAGCCTTAAAGCAAAAACTAGGTTTCAAAGAAAACTTTCTGTACAGCCCTCAATAGAGTTAAAGGAGAAACATTTTAAGCTGATGAGCTGACACTTGTAGAAGCAAATATATTAAATAAATCATGATTCGTTTTGGGGGCAAAGTCTGACTTACATCAACTCTGGAAAAAATGGATCTTAATGAGTGACAGTTGGGTGTTTTCTGTCACTTCCTGAGGTAATGGCCGCAAGCTGACATTGCTCAGTGGGTGTCTCATACTTCTGAACAAAAGTTTTTTGGAGTGAGATAGACAAGGTAGAAATCCCAAGGTGACTAGGGAGAATGTCTAATGAGTGGAAAGACATATTTACTGGCAGTCTGTATGTAAGCTGTGACAGTTGACAGGGCTTGATTGTAACAAATATAGTTGATGAAGAAAAGGCTGACAGAGAGGGGGCCGTGGTGGGGGGAGAGAGTCAAAAGCCCTGCCTTGGCTGAACCCTGTTAATGGTAAGTTGGATACAAAGCTCAGTCATGAAAGGGAACTGGGATCTGGCACTGATGTCTAAACACAGAAATGTGTCGAGCTTGTAGGAGGTCATAAGAGGTTCAGACTTGTTGACCTTTTGCCCATGACTTTAGAAGCTGGTGTTTCTGGTAGTATCTGGGACCAGAAGATGACCCCCACTCTAGGGACGTGGGTGACTTTGGGGCCCAGGATATCCATGTCTGTGGCATGGGCAGGGCTTTTGTTCTTAATTCATGGAGGCCTCACCTGGGTAGTTACCAAGAGTAAGAGTCACTGAGCTCTGGCTAGTTGACCCCATTGGGCACCAGTAAGGCACACCTGGAGGTGGGAGGGAGGTTGGACAAGAAAAAGTTTCTGGAATCTTCCATTCTTGTGTGCCCCTGACCCCCTTCATTCTACTACTCTCGCCAACCGCCCCCCTGCTCAATTTCTCCTCTGCCCCCCACTTTCCCTCTCCCCAGCACAAAAGGAGGGATTGGCCTGGAAAAGGCAAAGCTGACTGGCATATTAAATCATGACACTTTGTAACTGACTGGTCAGGGCTTCAACAATCGGCTTGCCAATGAGCTCTGCACTTCTTCCCCCAGGCAAATGTCACACTGAAACTAAACAGGATCTTTTTTCATCCTACATGCTGTTTTCTATGCCACATATTATTTTATAGTTGAAAATAGGCGAACTCTTTAAAATGCACAGAGCCTGCTGTACTTTTATCATGGGCTTATTTTGGAGGAGAGGCTGATTGAGGAGGGGTGAGGGGTAGTGGAAGGAATGTGTTGACT
Organism: Sapajus apella; assembly: GCF_009761245.1. Classification (NCBI taxonomy): domain Eukaryota; kingdom Metazoa; phylum Chordata; class Mammalia; order Primates; family Cebidae; genus Sapajus; species Sapajus apella. Next base: position 16,563,162 of record NW_022436953.1, read on the forward strand.
GGTGATGAGAGTTTGACCAACATCTTGACCTTTTTGGAATGACTGGATGAATGAACGAATGAAGGTAAAGAAATAGACATTTTTAAAGATAGAAGGAGGGATGGATGGAAGTGATTAGAGCATGGCAGGCTAACAAGCCATCCACCTGATACATTAGGAGAAGTTGAATTCTTTTCCTGGGTGTCCTCATCAGCACCTTGACTTGTCATAATCACCATCTTTCCTGTTTTGATTGGCCAGGGCAAGTATTCCTTACCTCTGTGTTGATTTTATGTCTGCTCTGTGATTTGGAAAATGGGATCCATTTCTGTTAATTCTTCAGATCTTAAGTAAAGTATCAGTTTCCTGACTTGATATTGCTCCAATTAGAAAACGCTTAGCAATAGTCTTGGCTAACATGACCCACTTTCTCCAGGTTGGTTCATGTAAACTCCATTCACTGCCTTGGAAGGAGAGGTTGGTTACAACTAAGCTAAATGGAGCCCTTGGCTGGCCATGAAGTGCGGCCCAGCTAAGTGTCAAGGATAGTGGTTGACGTCAGCTCATTGGGTCTCACTACTTCCCTTGACTCCCAATGATGCCTGAAAATGTTCGCTACATGGCTCAGCCACTTGGGTGGTAGAGGAATAAGGTATTATGACTTACCCCAAAGTTAGGGCTTCTTATTAACAGGACAACCATTTTTAAAATAAGATTTGGGGGAGGGGGGAGGTGTAGATTGAGTAGAGAGGGCCTTGTAGCTTGGAAAAGAAAGTGCATTTGGTTTGAGATAAGGCAGTTATGATCTGGGCAAGGATGGAAGGCAGTGGTTCCTCTCTTCTACCCCAGAGGCATAGGTCTATTATTATATATTTTGACTTTTTTGGGTGAGCAAGTAACTTTTTCTTTCTGAGCTTCAGTATTCTCATGTATAGTATGAAGTCATTCATTAGCCTAAATGAACTTGGATGTACCTTCCTGCTCAAAATCTTTCGGATTTCACGACCCACCATAGCATGAAGGTTAACAATGAGAAGAGAGAACAGAGGGCAAGCTTTTCATTAGACACTCAGAGATCATACCTGTATGTCCAGGGCTCTCTGATAGAAGGGCAGTTTGGGACTCCTAAGCCATGAGACCTGGACTCAGCATTTTTAAGGGTGAGCTCCCAACATTGTCCAACCAGACTCAAGACTGCCTGGGTATGGCTCCCCACAGCCAATGGCCCTCCGGACTGATGTGTTTCCTTTGCTCATGGATGGTGCCAGGAAGGCCCGAGAGACCCCTGGTGAAAAGGCTTGAAGGGGAGTTGCCTTCTGGAGCTGTGGGTGGGGGTCTTCAGGATGGGGCATGGCCCACTTTCCTGTTGTAGAAAATACCTCAGCACTGTTCCACGTAAGAGACAGAGAACTCTGGGAGGGCCTGGCCAACTGGGTTCTGTCTTATCTGGTTTAACAACAGGAAGGGGAAGACTTTTCTCAAAACTTCTCTGGCTCCTGAATTTTTTTTTCCATTCCTTCCAAAAATTGTTTTCACATGCAGATCCCCAGCTCACTCTTCCAAATCCACCATGTATCATCTCCAGTGCTGGGCACGCTTGAGTTCTGGCTTTATCTTGGCTGAGAAGAAAATGTTCGGAGAAGTCATGGAAACTTCCCTAGGTCTCAGCTTCCTATGTGTAAAATAAATGAAACGAACAAAATCAGTCATATATAACTTTTAGTGGTAACTTTCAAAAAGTGACTTTCCATTCCCAAATAATCCCCCTCTTAGAACCCCAGTACATATATCAGACAAACTTGTAGTTTGATTGAAGCTCTGATTGTAATGGGGGTAGGACCCCATCAGTGACTCCAGGGTGTGCCCCTGCAGCCCCCATAGCTCACAATGGGGATATCACAGGTCTGGACCACCAAGGCCCTTCCTGGCCCACCCCTCCCACTGCATCTGAGTTCCTGTTGCCATCTGCCTCAACTCATTCTGAGCAAAAGGGAGTTCATGGGATCAGCAGGCAGAAGGCGATTTTCCAGGGGGCTGGAGCACAGGGTTTTTTTTTTCATTCTTTGAAGCCTTAAATTATTGACTGGGGAGGGAACCAGATTTATGCTTTAATTCCAGATAAGCACATTCTAGCCATTCAGGCTGCATGATGGTTTCCCCCTCTAGTACCCCCATCCTGATGTGTGAAGAAGGAATAGCACCTGCTAGGATTAACTCTTCCATCTCTAGGCCTTTAGTTTTTTTCAGGAAGAAGTGGCAGAGAAAAGGAGCCAGACAAGAGGCTCTAGTCGCCTTTATACTGGGGAAGCATCCCTTGTTTTGGAAGGCAGAGGTGTCACCAACACAATTCACCTAGGGGCAACATCTAGGGAACGCTGGAGGTTGGAAGAATTCTAGAAAGAGTCGCCCTCCACAAACAATCTGATTGTTCTTTGGGAATGTTGGTGGCTGTGACTATGGGAGTAAGTTGGCTCAAAAACATGAGGCCTCACTCAGTTCCTTCCAATGAATGAGATGGACTCCAGCAAGTGGCTTTAATGATATTGCAGAGAGCTAAACCACATTGAATGCTTACCAAAGACTTACAATGAAGCCTCGTGTGAACAGCTTCACAGGGTTTATCTCACTCAGTACTGACAGCACCTCTGTGAGATGCATCTCTTCCTGTCTCTTTTTTAGTGGAGAAAACCAAGACCTCAGAAGGCTAAGAAAACTGCTCATAATCACATCTATAGTTAGAAATGGAGCCAAAACTCAAACTGGGCCTTTGCAACTCTCTGGCAATCTCACCTGCAATCCTGTCTCAACTATCAAGTCTACAATTCAACCACAGGCCAAGGAGATGGACTGTGATGGATTTCTGTTCTACTGGGACATTTGCTGGCTGTGTCATCCTGGGGACAATAATTGCTGCCACACAGGGTTGTTCTAAGGACGCGTGAGACACTGATCACCCACCTGCAGTACACACTATTTCCCTGAAAATAACAGTGCCGGACATTGGGAGTACTGACTCTGCACCAGGCATGTGTGTTTCAAGTGTCCCATACATGGCATTTCAAGTAAAGTTCACAATGAGTCTATGAGTTATTCATTTTATCTCCATTTTCCTGATGAGAAAAAGCAGCACAGAGATGTTAAGAAATTTACCTGAGATCACACAGCCAGCAGCAGAAGTAGATATGAAACTGCTGCCTGCCCCCACAACACTGTGTTCTAGATCTTTCTCCCTTTTTATTATCTGATCAGCTCCACATATATTTAGGAGATGTTTACTACGTCTAGCGCTGTGCTGGGCAATGCAGCAACAATGGCAAACCAAAACACAAACGTGGTTTCTTCTCCCTTAGAACTGATATTCCAGGGAAAGACAGACAGTAATTAAATATGTGTAAATATATAATTAATGTAGAATTGCAACTGAAGAAAGATCTATGGACAAGAGCTATGGTGTTCTAAGGGCCTAAAATAGGGGGCTTGATTTAGTTGGGGAGGACAGGAACGACTTCCTGAAGGAAGTGGCAATTTCTCAGTGATGGGGAGGGGTCTGGGCATGTAGGAGCATTCCATGCAGAAAGAACCAGACTTTCAAGGGCTTCTGGTGGGAGGCAGTGTGGGAAGGTGTACAGAGCATAGTGAGGGAGCAGGCAGCAGGGTGAACAGGGTCCCATGCAGAAGGAAAAGGCGGGCTCTTAAAAAAATTATTTAGCATTTCAGGACAATGAGAGCAGGGAAACTTCAGGGTGTGTGTGTGCTTGGGGGTCTCAGTTGCACGGGTCACATGTCCTATGAAGCCAGTCAGGGTGTATGAGAAGGCTGGGGAGGGAGTCGGGCAGATCACAGAGCCCTCAAGTCCACCTCCAGGAGTCCTAGTCACTATCCTGAGAACAATGGAAGCCACTGAAGACCTCAGCTGTGGAGGGGCCTGATGAGCTCTGTCTCTAGAGGGATCCTCTGCTGCTGGGTGGGAGAGTGTTTGCGGGGTAGCTGGGTCGGCAAGCTCATAGCAAGCAGGGAAAGAGCCAAGCACCTGGGGAGGTTCTTTTACCTCCCCGGGGCTGGCCTGGTTTTCTCCTCCATGGGAAAGGAGAGTGCCGCCCACTCCCTTGATGACCAGAATGCGTGGGCAGAGATCTGAGCTGTGGAGCCTTTTCATGGCCGATGTGCATGGACCTGACACAATAGCTCCCTGATCATTTCCTGCTGACCTCCCGAAGGCTGGTAGATAAGCGTGACTCCCACCAACGTCCAAAGCCAAGGGCATGGGGGCAGCTTGTGTTTGAGAGTTTTTGAAGAGCTCTTTTTTTAAAAGAAGGACCCCAGAGCTGAGGACATTGAGAACTGAATCCCTGAGCCTTTCGCCTTCGTGTTCAATTTCAGTGTGAGATGGCTGCCCCGTGCATGTATATTTTCATACACACACACACACACACACACACACACACACACACACACACACACGATAAAGCAAAAGCAACCAGAAATGTCTCTTTTCTGAGCCACAGAGAACTTTTCTGAACACCAAAATCAATGGCTTCCCCCCACCCCAACCTGGTGTGTTGCATGCAGACAGACATTTTACTCCAACAATTATAATAGCTCAGTTTGAAATTACCATCTGGTTAGGCAGCTGAACCCTTGCCTGGATCCAGCTTCAAACATAGGTATCGGGCAAATTAGCACCGACATCAAATTTTGGATTTTACAAAAAGTGCCAGGTTGGGAGAAGAGTAGTGTAATTTTTCCTGTAGCTGAGGGTGTAGGTTAATACCGGGGGCCTCGGCTGCCTGTGTCCGGGGCTCTCTTACACCTCACGGTGCACTCTCTATAGACTGCCAAGCACACTGAAGCTCATTATATTTTCTATCTTCATTGAATTCTCCCAGAACACACATCCTGTTTTTGATTGCTATGGAGAAGGAGCAGCCATGGTTCCCAGAGTATCAGAGACCTGTCCTTTCCCTTCCCTGTGCTCCCCTCCCTCAGAGGGAGGCCGCTGTCTCTGCCCAGGGATCTTAATGGCCGAAGACTCTGGTGTCTTTGGGGACCTCTGTGCTTAGGTTAATTACACAGACGACAAGGCACTGATGCCTCCTCTCCGGGTTGGTTGGCAAACTTGACTAGACTCAAAATGAACCTCTTTGATTCCATCGGCAAAATTAGATCAGATTTGATAAAGTAAAGATGTGCCCTTTGAAGTATTCCCTATCAACATAAGTGCTAAGAACACTTGAGTGAAGGAATTTGAGCAGTTTTGAAAGCAGCAGCATAGGAACTTCAATGAGGATTGCAGCTAAGGGCATGCCCAGAAGGCACAGGACTAACTGCATCTATCCTGCAGGCAATAAGCAATTGCCAAAGACTCCAGACTTCTCAAAGTTCAGAGTTCAATGTGGAAAAACTTTGTTGAACTTATGATAGGCTGGGCTCTGTGGTTTGCATTCGGTTTTCAGAGGCTCCTAGGGTCCCAGCAGTTTTTTTGTTTCTGAGCTGTGTCTCCACACCACAGGTACAAGGCTGTTTCTTTCTCTTTAGCTACCACGCGAGGTATGAATTAAACTCTGAGCTGCTTTCCTGTGGTATGGTCCCTCCAGAGCTACAGGGCAGGACATCAGCAGGTGAAAAGTGTCTGTTTATCCAAATGAAAGGCAAAAGATCTGTGTTAAAGCCCAGCTTTGTCACCATCTAGCTGTGTGTCCTTGATGGAGTCCTTTAGTGTACCCGAGTCTCAGCTTCCTCATCTCTCTAACGTTCCACAATAGCTACAAGTTACTGAGTTCCTGCTACGTGCCAATCAAATTCCTAACTTGCAATTGAACTACGCCCAGGTGCGGTTATTGGGCCCCTTCTCCATGCTAGAGCTCACATTTGGCACTGGGGAGAAGACGCTAAATCAATCACTGCATGGTCCCTCTGGGTCTAGCAGGGCACAGAAAGACCTGAACGAAGGATGTAATAGAAAGTGTCAACTGTAGCGACAGGTGCACGTATAGAGTGTCATGGGAACTCAAAGGAAGGAGCAATTAGTTCTGCCAGAGGGAGCCAAGGAAAGGCGCAGAGGTGAGAGGCGAGGATTTGATCTTATGAGCCAATGAACAGGAAAGCATTTTGCAATTTGTGGAGCATTATTAAAGGAAAGCTCTTATTCTGATATTAAGTAACATGAAACAGCTTGCAATTTGGATTATTTTCTCTTAGCTTGGAATGGATTGATGGCAACTTGGGAAACTCTAGCTTCAAAGGTATAAAGGGATGCTGTGAGGGTTTGAATCCAATAATCAATGCTAAGGGGAAATATTTTTATTAAAAAAATTAAAGCTTGTGAGCATTAGGCCAGTGGGAGGGTTCTCAGACCTGAAGTGCTGCTGTTTGGGTAGTTTAGATACCCAAACATGGGTGGGGCCCGCGTGCTGTGACCCTTAGGTCTTCACCTGTCTTGAAGGGAGCTGGAGGTTCAGGTGTTGGTTCATACTGTTGGGAAATCCAGGAAGGCCCAATAAATACAGTTGTGTTTCTTTTTCTTTTTTTTTTTCCTGCTTCCATGTTGAATAAGAGTGGTGAGACTGGGCAACCTTTCCTTTTTCCTGGTCTTAAAGGGAAAGAGCTCACTCTTTCACCTTTAAGTACGGTGTTAGCCCAGCTGTGGGTGTTTTATAGATGCTCTTTATCAAGTTGAGGAAGTTTCCTTCTCTCCCTAGTTTGCTGATAAATTTTTTGTCACAAATGGGTGTAGGATTGGGTCAAATGCTTTTCCCATATGAACTGATATGATCATATGATTTTCTTCTTTTAATCTGTTGATATAGTGGATTATATTGATTGATTTTTGAGCGTTGAATCAGCTTTGGATACCTGGGATAAATCCCACCTGGTCACAGTATATAATTCTTTTTACATACTGCTGGATTTGACCTGCTAATACTTTGTTGAGGACTTTTGTGTGTAAGTTTACGAGAGATACTGGCTTGTAGTTTTATTTGTACTGTATCTGTTTTTGGTATCAGTGTAGCCTCATAAACTGAGTTGCTCTCTGGAAATGCTTTCTGGAAGAGATTGGGTAAAATCTACATGCAACCCAGAAGTACCTCTTGGTTAGTATGGCAGGAAAGATGGCTTAGCAGTACACTCTGAAACCAGAGGGAACCACAGACTAGATTCCAGCCCCCTCTAGAAATTGTTTAAATCTAACCTCACCTTACCATGATTTAAACATTTTGCGCACCTCCCTTTATAGGTCCTCCTTAACTTTAGATTTTTCTTTATTGTGCAACTCCCTTTACAGGTCATATGTGTGTTTGCATTCAGGGCATCTGGAGCACCAGGCTCTAAGCTAGCTAGACACGAGGGGGCTGGTATGACATGTACCTCTAACCAGCCAGCCTGCCTCCCTCCTTTCCCCTTCCTTCCTTCTCTTTTTCCCTCACTCCAGGTAGAGAGTTGAGTTTAGCAGCCAACCCAATACAGGGCACACGTCCCCTGTGGTCCAGGTGCTCCCCTGCCCGATCCCCAATCTTTACCCGCGGTCCTCCTGCCTGTTAGCAGGCTACTTGTGCTCACATGTTTGATAGCGCATTAGCTTCCTGCTGTTGCTCTAACAAATGACCACAAATGGGATGGCTTTAAACAACACAACTTTATTATCTTCCGGTTCTGGAAGCCAGGTGTCTGACAGTTGTTACATTGGGCTAAGTCATTTGTTGGAAAATGATTAGAGCCTGTGTTGCTTCTGCAGGCTCTAAAGGAGAACCTGTTTTCTTGCTTCTTTCAGCTTTTAGAGGTTGACCATGTTCTCTAGCTCTTGACTACCTTCCATCTTCAAAGCTAGGAATGGCTGGTCTAGACTTTCTCACCTGTATCATTCTTTTTAAAACAATTGACTTTTTTTTTTTTTTTTTAAGAGACATGTTCTCACTCTGCTGCCCAGGTTGGAGCACAGTAGCATAGTCATAGCTCATTGCAGCCTTGAACTCCTGGACTGAAATGATCCTCCTGCCTCAGCCTCCCGAGTATGTGGGACTATAGGCATGCACCCATGCCTGACTTTTTTATTTTGTAGAAATAGGGTCTCGCTTTGTTGCTCAGGCTGATCCCGCACTCCTGGCCTCAGGCAGTCCTCCTGCTCTGGCCTCTCAAAGTGCTGAGATCACAGGTGTGAGCCACCCACCCGGCCTCTGCATCACTCCTACATTCTCAATGTCTTGCGCCTCTTTTCTTTACTAATAAAGAGCTGGTGATTATTACACTGTTCTCACCCGAATTATCCAGGATAGTCCCCCCATCTCAAGACCAGCTGATGAGCAATCTTAATTCCCTCTGCAACGTGCATCCTATCTGCCATCTAACCTGACAGGTTCACAGGTTCTGCGGATGGGATGTGGACATCTTCATGGGTTATTACTTATGAAGACATATACATTGGATACATGTACACCGTTATAAAAGACAATATTCTTTTGACTGCAAGTGTTCTTTATTTACATGAATGGAAAGGGGCTATTGATCTCTGAGTCTTACTTTTTCATCCAAAATGGTATTTTAAAGTGTTTTCTTTTTTTAAAATTTTGAGTTGGAGTCTCACTCTATTGCCCAGGCTGGAGCACAGTGGCGTCACCTCGGCTCACGGCAACCTCTGCTGCCTGGGTTCAAGTGCTTCTCCTGGCTCAACCTCCCAAGTAGCTGGGATTACAGGTACCTGCCACCATGTGTGGCTAATTTTTGTATTTTTAGTAGAGACAGGATTTCACCATCTTGTCCAGGCTAGTCTTGAACTCCTGACCTCGTGATCTACCCACTTTGGCCTCCCAAAGTGCTGGGATTACAGGTGTGAGCCAACCACTGTGCCCCCAGCCCTGTATTTTCGAGTTCTATTCATGTTTACATGTGCACGGGACATTGCCCCTAACTCTGACATTGCATTCCATATGAGACCTCCTCCATAATCTTCTTATTCAACTCCAATTGGTAGATATCTGGATTGCTTCTAACTCTCTTCTGTTACAGACAGTGCTGTGGTGAATACCTCATCCCGAACCCCTTTCAGATCAGGTTGGATTTTCTTACATGTCACTACACTAGGTGACGTTAGGGTGCTACCCACGTGGCTGCCTTTGTCTACACTCCCATCAGCGGTGTGTGGAGTTCCTGTTCTGCTATGTACTTTGGGCCTGTTTTTGCTTTGGGCTACCAGTCCCCACCATTTTCCAGTGGAGAAACAGACAGAATGGGGAGAAAACAACACTAACTGAGCACCTACTCTGTGACCTACTAGATGATCCTTTGTTAGATGCTTTATGCACTTTATCCTGTTTCATTTAAAGACAATCCTATGTGGTTAATACCATCAAATCCATTGTAGAGATTGAAAAACTAAGCTAAGAGGGATTAAGTTCTTTGCTCAAGGTCTCATGTTTGGTAAGTGGTAGATCTAGAATAGAATCCAAGCTGGGCTAGATGTCTGCTCTTGGTACTCCCATTACACCCTGGGCACGTCTGGCTCTTCACACGCACAATAACTCTAAGTAAAATTCTTTGTATGGTAGAGTGGTTGGAACATGGGCTTTGGAACCAGACCCCAGTTCAAATCCTGGCTCCGTCACTCATTGGCTTCATGATTTGGGGTTAGGAGCTTAACTACTTTAAGTCTTGGTTTTCTCATTTGGAGATTGGGACAACGTCTTTCTATTATGTTTGCAAATCACTTCACAGTGTGCTGTACCTAGAAAGACGACATAACTGCTAGGTATTGCTACAGTATCATACCTGTGTCTCCCCACCCACCCCAGGCTCGGAGCTTCTCAAGTGTAAAGATTGGGCTTCATTCATCTCTGTACTGGCTTCATAGCAACAAGTTCAGGGCTGTCTATTCAATAACTGTTGGTTGAAATACTCAGCTCCAAAGCTCACTCTAAATAGAACTGACAATTTTTAATCTTTGAGGTGAAAGAGTCTTGTCTTGGATCCCCAGGATGCCTACCAGTGTAGGGGGAGAAGACAGTCTTTGACTCCCATTTCTTTAGTGATCTTTGCTAAGTCTTCTTCATAATATCTATTCCTTCTGGTCACTCCCTCTCTCTCCTGCCTAACTGGTCTTTTATTTATTTATTTATTATTGAGATGGAATCTCACTCTGTCACCCAGGCTGGAGTGCAGTGGTGTGATCTCAACTCACTGCAACCTCCACCTCCCAGGTTCTAGCAATTCTCCTGCCTCAGCTTCCTGAGTAGCTGGGGCTACAGGTGCATGATGCTACGCTTGGCTCATTTCTTGTATTTTAGTAGAGATAGGGTTTTACTGTGTTGCCCAGGCTGGTCTTGAACTCCTGAGCTCAGGCAATTCACCCGCCTCGGCCTCCCAAAGTGCTGGGTTACAGGTGTGAGCCACTGCACCCAGCCCTAACTTGTCTTTTAAATCCCACTTTTGCTCCCTCATGGGGATCAAGGTGTTACTCCCCTCTGCGTTGTGGAGGCTTTTCTGTTTGGGGGAAGGGGCATCACACTGCCATCAGCACTGCTTTTCCTCCTCCGCAGAAAGAGGGTTCTGTACAACTCAAGGCTGTGCTGTCAATTAGGCAATTCTCAACCTGTACGATTTCCTTGAGCGCTTAATAAAAATTGGGTGATTAGAGAACCTCAGGCAGCAGTTTCTTAAATAGTCATTAAACAATCATTACAGATGGAAACAGTCACAACCGGCCGCTACGAGGGAGTGTGTGGCTCCTTACAACATAATCCGTTTTCAAGTCAGAATGAATGTGTAATCAAAGCACAAAAGGGAACAGTTTCAAAGTTCTGAGCTTTCTCAGGCAAACCTATAATACATCCAACCAAACTAAATTGGTGCCCAAAAATGTTCAATGAGAATTGACACATGGCGCAGTGTTCTAAGTAATTCATCACTTAAGACATTTTGGGCTTTTTCCCCCTCCTCTCTCTCTCCTTTTAGGGATGTCCTCACACCCTTTCAAGTTTGAGAAGTTGTAATTGAGACAGGTATGCCTTGATATTTGAAATAAGTCCTCAAGAGGGTTTCTGAAGGCTGCTGGGGTTCCCAAACTGGATCCAACATTTAGACGCTGTGTGACCTAGCAGCAGTGAACTATTCATCCTGAGCCTCAGTTTCTCCATGGCCAAAACACAGATGATAACAATGCCCACTGCATAATAAGCATTTATTAAATGTTAGTGGAATTTCCCCTATTTGTTGATGTGAGTTTTTCTGGAGCAGAAAGGGGGTCATTTAATGGTGAAGATCTCCCTGCTCAAAGATATCATTTCTCCGCCATGCTCCACCACTTATCAAACTTTATTGTGCATAAGAATCAGAGAGACTTGTTTAAAATGCAGATTTGGGCTGGGAATGGTAGCTCATGCCTGTAATTCTAGCACTTTGGGAGGATGAGGCACAAACTCAGGAGTTCAAGACCAGCCTGAGCAACATAGTGAGATGCCATCTCTACAAAAAATAAGCAATAATAGATACATTGAGACCCCTGGAGCCCAGCAGGAGAGATTCTGATTAGGATAGGAGCAGGGATTCAGAAACTTATGAAATTCTAATACAGGTGGTTCAAATGCTATACTTTGAAAAGAGATGGTTTAATGTTATTTAAAAGACAGGGAGATAGGGCTATAGTCATGCATATGTTAATGCCAATAATTCAATCAGATTGCTTTCTTATCAATGCCTTTAACCAGCTGCTCTAGGGGGAATAGTATTTTTTGATAGCTTGGAAGAAGAGATGGGCAACTGGATCATAAAACATATTTGGAGAGGGCCGGGCGCGGTGGCTCACACCTGTAATCCTAGCACTTTGGGAGGCTGAGGTGGGCAGATCATGAGGTCAGGAGTTCATGATCAGCCTGGACAATATGGTGAAACCCCGTCTCTACTAAAAATACAAAAATACTAGCCAGGTGTGGGGGCATGCATCTGTAGTCCCAGCTATTTGGGAGGCTGGGGGAATAGAATCACTTGAACCCAGGAGGTGGAGGTTGCAGTGAGTCGAGATTGTACCACTGCACTCCAGCCTTGGAAATAGCCAGAGACTCCATCTCAAAAAAAAAAAAAGAAGAAAGAAAGAAAAAAAAAGACAAAGATTTATTTGGAGAGGATGAACCCTAGATGTTACACCTTGGACAGCCAGAGGTATCAGCCTGCCAAAGAGAAATAATGGTAGAGGAAGAAGTCTGAGGATAAAGCATGGCTAGCTTATCTCTAAGATGTGCTTTGTGGCAAAGATACCCCTTTATGCTTTTAAAAATTGTTTTGAGTCCTTGTGGTTAGCAGTGACTGCTTCATATCAGTTAAGCTCTCTGTAATCTTGTTTTGTGGTTTTTCAGACATATAGTCTGATTTCTTTTTCTTTTTTTTTGAGACAGAGTCTCGCTCTGTTACTCAGGCTGGAGTGCAGTGTGTCATCTGGGCTCACTGCAACCTCTGCCTCCTGGATTTAAGTGATTCTCCTGCCTCAGCCTCTCAAGTAGCTGGGATTACAGGTGTGTGCTACCATGCCTGGCTAATTTTTGTATTTTTAGTAGAAATGGGATTTTACCATGTTGGCCAGGCTAGTTTCGACCTCAAGTGATCTGCCTGCCTTGGCCTCCCAAAGTGCTGGGATTATAGACATAAGCCACTGTGCCTGACCAATATAGAGTGATTTCTTAAGAAAAGGCGCTGTTCTGAAAATTAAACACTGCATGTTCTCACTCATAGGTGGGTGTTGAACAATGAGAACACATGGACACAGGGAGGGGAGCATCACACACTGGGGTCTGTCAGGGGGAAATAGGGGAGGGACAGTGGAGGGTGGGGAGTTCGGGAGAGATAGCATGGGGAGAAATGCCATATAGGTGTTGGGGAGGAAGGCAGCAAATCACGCTGCCATGTGTGTACATATGCAACAATCTTGCATGTTCTTCACATGTACCCCAAAACCTAAAATGCAATTAAAAAAGAAAAAAAGGTGCCATTCTGTTTTACTTATTACCGTCTTTCTTACTGTAGGCATCATATTCTTGGTATGAGGGCTGGAATTCCTGGGATTTCTCTGGCTTCAGTTGTTAATTAATTTAGAAGTGCAATGTGAGACCATTCATTGGAAAGCTGTGCCTTGGTTGATCTCCTGGCAAGATTCCCTGTGAAGGGATGTGACAGCAGGAGCATGGACAGGCAAGTCCAGGCCACCTATGTTTAGGAGCATATCACCCAAATGTCAGACATGCAAATCCGCGTGTTTCCTCACAGGTGAAGAGAGTGAGGAATATTCCGTTTTACCTGGAAAAGCACACAGTACAATGTATACATGATACAACTAGGTTCGTGTGTTGGATGGGTTTAGCTGGTAGCAGTGTGTAGATTAGACAGGATCTGATATTTGAGAACAATTTAGTTTGAAAGCTGAGCGTAAGGGATGAGGTGTTAGATCAGTAATAAGAAGATGCTATTTACTCAATTTTCCCTCTATGTTTATAGCTGAAGAATTGATTTCATTTCCTTAAAATTTTCATTTCTGATTATAAAAGTGATATATGCTCAATGCTGAGCATATGGAAAAATGTGGGCATAGCCTTCTAGTATTTGTTCTTAGTAACACATACACACACACACACACACATAGATTTTATAAAATTGAAATATTACTGTAGGAGGTATTTTGTAGTCTGACTTCTTTTATTTACAATTATAATATGGAAAAAATTTCCTATTTTATTTTATTGTTTTGAGACACAGTTTCACTCTGTTGCCCAGGCTGGAGTGCAGTAGCACAATCTCGACTCACTGCAACCTCCACCTCCTGGATTCAAGCAATTTTCCTGCCTCAGTCTCCTGAATAGCTGGGATTACAGGCACATGCCAACACGCCAGGCTAAGTTTTGTATTTTTAGTGGAGACAGGGTTTTGCCACATTGGCCAGGCTGGTCTTGAACTCCTGACCTCAAGTGATCTGCCTGCCTCGGACTCCCAAAGTGCTGAGATTATAGGCATGAGCCACCGTGCCTGGCCAAAAGTTTCCTATTTTAATAGACAATTTTAATTCTCTATTATCAATGGCTTTATTGCACTATATCTTTTTTTTTTAAACGAATCTCTCTTATTAGGCATTTAGATTATTTTTGTTTTTTCTACTATACAAAATTGCTGTGATGAAAATTCATATATGTGGATCTTTGTACACATTTCTGATTTTTTCCTTGGGGTAAAATTCTTAGAATTGCTTTGTCAAGGGCTATGCACATTTGTAAGGCCTTTGGCATGTATTTGTCAAATTACCATTCAGAAAGGTTATTTCCATTTTCATTGCTACCAACAGTTGGGAAAGTGCCCATTTCCCAGCCTCTTTGCTACCAACTGAGTATTACTATTGATTTCTTTTACTCCTATAACTACTTTTTCATTTTCTACCCAATCTCCAAATAGTTGTCAGCTATAGTTTGAATGAAATTGTGCATTGTGCCAATTTTCTGCTGTGTGGACATGGCAGCTTATGTGGAAACTGCCAACGTTCCTGATCTCAAGGGATGAACATTGACAGTAGCAATCATCCTGTCCCTTTCCCAGAGAAGAACTAGACCAAACCCATCATCTTCCGGCTCACCTGGGACAGTAATCAGAATAAGCCATCCCTAACTGGGGTGGGAAGCATTATGTGCAGAGTGATGAACTCTCATGTAGACAGTGCCAAAAATAACTGTTGCATCCCTAAACATGGGGACGGACAGATGATCAGATGGAGTTTCAAGTGGGTCTGACAAGAGTGGTGTAGTTTGCTCCTCTTCACAGAAACTCACACGTTTCCTAGTGTCCAGACTTTGGAATTTGCTTGGAAAAGGGATATTTGTGGTACCATATGTTTTCTCCAGGCTGATTGTCTTGAAATCTGCCCCCTCTGAGTTTATGACTCTTGGATCCCATGGCGACCTCAGTGCCAATGGACTATGAAACGGGATTAACACTCAGGCAAGCTTTCCCTAGGTTGGCATGGACCCTTGGATACAGAGGCTGCCTTCCTGAGAAGGCCTGGCCATCCTCTTCTGACTGCAGCCAGGAATGGTGTATGAAAGCACAGAGGCTTCCCCCTTCCCCTCTGAGTCAGAATGCAGGAAGGCTGTGCGTCGTCTTGCTTGGATTTATTCCTGATGCCTGGGTTGTTCATATAACCTGAAAGGTCAGGAGGGGAGAGGGAAGTGAGACAGAGAGGGCAGGAGATGGGCTCTGTCTCAAGTGAAAAATCAGTTAGATGAAACCACAGCTGGGAGTCAGGAAGCTTGAGTTCCAGCTCTGCCACCACAGAGCTGTGTGACCTCAGGCAAGCCACAGAGCCCCCAAGCCCTTGTTGTCCTCACTGTTGGCCAAGGGAAGGGTCCTTGTAGCTTTGACTTTCTAAGCATGAAAAAGAGGGACGAAGGAAGATGGAGGCAGGATGAGATGAGACCTTTGAGAGCAGCACTTCTCTACTTTTTTCATGTCTTGATGCACATAAAAATAATTCTAAGCACTGCCAGGCTGGGGTAATTGGAGGAGGCTTCTCTGAGCTGGAGGCACCACCTCGGGGGCTCTGGCTGCCTCGAAGGCTGAGAACATTCTATCTCAGGCACACCAAGGGGATGCTCTGCTTCAGAAGACTGAGTCTTGAAACATCATGGCGCACGTCTCCAGGTACATTCCAAACAAATGGAAACGGTACCAAACCAGGGAATACGTGTCAGGTAACCCCGCAGCATTCTGATTTCACTCAGAGTGGCTTCTTTAGTGACATTTTCAGAAATATCACATTCTCTTCTCAGGCCTTGTTTTCATTGTCCTGCTTCCTGCTGCCATCTCCATGCTTATTCTTCCAATTGTTGGGGAAGGGTGGCCAAGAAATAGGGTCCCCAAGGAAAGGAGGGAAACAGGGCTGCTAGGGAGGAGGAAAGCCCACAGTCCAAGAATCCTCATAATTTTACTGCATTTTTTAGCCAGAGAGTACCCAAATCATCTCTGTGTCTCCGATTTTGAGGGTAGCTGGGTGATGTCCAGTTCTTGAAGCCACAGGCGGGAGTAAAGAGATCATGCATTCCATTTGGGGTCCTGCCTGTCTTTTAGGTTTTTCTTATTTTGCAGTATCAACCCTTTTAATATGCCTTATTTATTTTTTCCTTACACTTTAAGAAACGGTGAGGTAACTGGGCTAAGATAATTGCTGAACACCTGCAGACGCCGGGCCTGTGCCGTGAGCACGGCTGAACGAATGTAGGACTCATGACTGTACCGATCAGCTGGCTGTCCCCTCCCCCACCTCCTAAACACCTGCAGAGGCCTGTCACTTGGGACAGGAGGGCCTATTAGGGTTCTTGTAATTGAGATGGGGTGAGGGAGTTTACAATGGCTCCGGAGTGGGGGAGAGAGAGAGACGGCTTGGATGACAGGAAACTGTCTCCTCAGCTTGGTGGAATAGATTGAGCAACGTGGCCTGGGTAATAACAGGGTTAACTAATCTAGATAGTAATAAGGGTAGGAGAGACCGTCATCATAATCACAGCTAATAGATTCCAGGTGGAGGGATCTAATTCTCATTAGCATGGTTGCACACACACGCATCTCCATGCACACACACGCTCACACTCTGAGATACACTTTCTGCCCATGTACCTGACTTTGCTAAGTACTGTCAGATAAGAATAGCCCACCCTGCAGAGCTGGATGGAGAGTGTTGTCAATTACATCTTTTCCTGTGTCCCTTTCCACAACATCCGTGCATACGTAATGGTTTCATTAACCTTGAGACTTCTGCAGATGAGTTGAAAACCCAGGCTTACATGGCCAATTAATTGGCAGTACATTTTGCACAGAGCATGGAAGTACCTTTCTCTCCCACTAAATACTGCCTGACTTTTCGGCTGTATTTCATACGTGTTAATGTAATGTTGCTGAAAGGAAATATGGCCCAAAGCAGGAAACTCCCCGCCACCCCCTCGGGATGCAGCTGTTCATTTGGTTTGGGTTGTTAATTCAAACCACTCCCAGGTGCCTATTTCATATTATCTCTTGTCTAGAACAAAATAAAATGAAACTGTCAAAGCCTTTCTGTCTCGCTCAGTCCTGGGCTCAACAGTCCCATAAAGGGACCCGTGCAAGGAAGCAACTGCTAAAACTTGCTTTTCCTCAGCAAGACATTTGGGTCTCAGTTTTTCTCTGGTTCATCCAGGTGAGACCCCAACCTGGAGCCGATAGATCTTCCCAAGGAAAGGTCTCCGTAGTCGTCCTGATCCAGACCTGCATTCCTACTTCTAGGCCTTTGCTCTTCACCTGCCTTGCCAGGAGCACCGTTTCTTCCCCGTTTCAAACTCCTCTCGAAAAGCATCCTCTCTGAATCTTCCACTGAGCCCACTGATTTTCTCAATTGGACTCATAGTAAGTGCTCAATAAATGCTAGCCATTATTAATGTTCCTGCTTCATGAAGCAAGTCAGTTGTTCGGGGCTCATAAAATATTTAATAGAGTAAGAACTTTCAAGTGGATTTGCCTGTGATTTGCATATTTCCCAATATGCTATTTATAGCCGTGCACTCGCTTTTTTGTATAGTGAATGCCTCCCTAAGGTGGACTTTTATATTCTTTGTCATCTGTCCTTGGCCACTCTGGCCCTGGGCCAGAAGCATGCGCTGAGAGAGGCTTAGAACCAGAGGTGGGGAGGAGAGACTGAGGCTGGGGAATCTTTCCTTGGAGCCCGGGAATCCTCCTGGAGAGGATGATGTATGGCTTTTAAATCCTAGGCTGTTAAAATCTTCAATGACTCTCTGCTTTTCTATCCAGAGTGATCTCTTTGTTTTCAGCAACACAAGGAGAATAGCTCTTTGGGGTGACTTTGTTTTCACAGCAGAATTTCTGGGGGTCAGTTACATGGCATCAGCATCTGTAAGTGGCTGTTACGCCCTCTTAGTGAGAAACGGTCTCTTCCCGACTGAACCAGAGCCTTGACCCCAGCCCCTAGTCTGCTCAAGGTCTCTGATGATGGACAGTGATGTGGTTTGACTCTGTGTCCCCACCTGAATCTTATCTTGAATTGTAATCCCCATAATCCCCACATGTCAAGGGAGGGACTTAGTGGGAGGTGATTGGATCATGGGGGTGGTTTCCCCCATGCTGTTCTCATGATAGTGAGTGAGTTCTTATGAGATCTGATGGTTTTGTAAGCATTTGACAGTTCCTCCTTCACATGCTCTCCCTCTCTCTCCTGCTGCCTAGTAAAGGCACTTGCTGCTTCTTCTGCCATGATTGTAAGTTTCCTGAGGTCTCCCCAGCCATGTGAAACTATAAGTCAATTAAACCTCTTTCCTTTATAAATTACCCATTCTTGGGTAGTTCTTTACAGCAGTGTGAGATTGAAGTAATACCAGAGGTCTGCACATCTTCCCAGCATGGCCCTGGTGAATTGTGGTCAGCTGTTGTGTGTCTGGAGGGAGGTGAGCTCAGTCTCCTAACTTGCTTTCTGAAAAGGTCGCCCAGAAGAATCCTGCTTTCACTCACCACATGGTGCCCTGGTTAGTTCTTTCTCTCTCTCTCTCTCTCTCTCTTTGAATTCCCTTGGCTTCCTTCTGTAAGAGCCAGCAAGCAAGGGGGATGAGGAGGCCAAACTGGCTACACCATATGTTACTCAATGGGGAAATTTCTGTAAAACAGTATTTCAATAAATGACAGTCTTGAAATGCTAGGGTGGATGCCTAACAAAAAGTGGGATGCCTTTTTGTTATTGCTGTTTTTGCATAATCCTTAAAAGGATCTGACCACCTTAGACTGACGTCTGTGCTGTTCTGAAACCGCTCAGAACCAAAGAGTGGCTGGGCTTACACCTGCAATTCCAGCACTTTGGGAGGCTGAGGTGGAGGATCGCCTGAGCCCAAGAGTTCGAGACCAGCCTGGAAAACGTAGCAAGACCCCATTTCTACAAAATTAAAAAAATTAGCTGGGTATTGGTGGTATGCACCTGTAGTCCCAGCTACGTGGGAGGATTGCTTGAACTTAGGAGTTTGAGGTTACAGTGAGCTGTGATTGTGCCACTGCATTTAGCCTGGGTAACAGAGTGGGACCCTGTCTTTAAAAAAAAATTCAAAGAACATTCATGATCCAGAGAAGGAAGGCTTGTGTCTTGTGTTAGAGAGCACATTTTGTATTTTGAGCTGCTTTTTCTATAGCCTGGGGCCTGATTGATTTTGGGTTCAGCCTAACATCTTGGCCTGGGGTCTTGTGGAGAGTTGGAGGGACTTAATGAAACAATTCAGATCCAAAGCCCTATGCTTGTGTGTGTGTGTGTGTATGTGTTTAGTATTGACCTTCCATCTGTTGACAATCAAATACTGAACCTATTAAGAGTGGCAGGTCCCCACGCAGGGAGGAAGGAAGGAATTTCCCATAATCCCTGGAGACAAAGGACCTTTTGACTGCATCTGGGAGTGAGTGGGGACCAGCCCCGGTCAGACGGAGCTGGGGATCAGAGGAGTGGGAGAACAGCAGGTGGGGGTGTGTGCACCCACCTAGCTGAGTTCTGATTTGCCACACAAGGGGGAGTTGGGAGAAGGAGAACATAATAGAGACTGATTAGCCCTGAGAGGCTCCAGAATCAGACACACGGGCCCCTGCCTTGTCTCCCTGAGCTCCTGCATTTTCTCTTTTCCCATAGTCTGTACCTGTCTGTTTGCCTGTTTCTCCTACTAGCCTTTCAGTTTCTTGAGAGCAGGGGCTGTGTATCCTCATCTTTGAATAGCCCAGCACACAGCAAACACTCAGCAAGCATTCATGGAATAAGTATAGAGACCTAGCAAGAGGAGTGCTCAAAATAGGACCACAACTCACTCCCACAGTGCCTTTGCATGAATTAGACAAATGTCACCCTTACAGGCAGACACAGCCCAGTGTGCACACATGGTTTGGTAAGTGAAGAACCCCCTCTCTTGGCCAAGTGCACTGTACAAGGCACGTTCTAAACAAGCACACGCTGGTGCTCATCCCTATGGCATAAGTATCAGGGCTGATGTCTCAGGCCCCAGCCTTAGGGACACCTTAGGCTGCACTGGGCTGATGGGTGCTGGTTTCTCAGGGAGGCAGGAGATGGCCAAAGGCAGCATCCTACCCCAGGTAACAATGCCCTCAACCTTAAGATCTGCATATGGGCATTCACTTCCTATGGGCTTGTCTGGTCTCTTCCAGGGCCCTCCCTCTGCCCTGTCCATTTACGTTATTCTCTGGCTGTTCTACTGCATTGGAAATTTGGTCCCCACTGGGGCTTTCTTTGGCACATCTTTAGTAGAGAGTTTACAGTAATCTTTGGGTTCATCCAGACCTCAGCTGAAATCCTGGTTCTGCCCCTAACCTGCTGTGAGCTCCTGGGAAGATGTTTTTTTGTTTTTGTTTTGTTTTTGAGAGTCTCACACTGTTGCCCAGGCTAGAGTGCAATGGCGCAATCTCGGCTCACTGCAACCTCCACCTTCTGGGTTCATGCGATTCTCCTGCCTCAGCCTCCTGAGTAGCCAGGATTACAGGTGCATACCACCACACGTGACTGATATTTTGTATTTTTAGTAGAGACAGGGTTTCATGATGTTGGCCAGACTGGTCTCAAACTTCTGACCTCATGATCCATCCTCGGCCTCTCAAAGTGCTAGGATTATAGGCGTGAGCCACCATACCTGGCTGGGAAGATGTTTTAACTCTCCAAACCATTTATCTCAGCTGTACAATGGGGACAGTCTGAGGTTATGTCGTGATGCCTCTGCAGGGTCCGGTGTGTGTTGGACACAGAAGCCCCTTTCTGTAAGCTCCGTGAGTCTGTACCAGAGATGATGGCCCTGAAACCAACTTTGAGGGGTTCCTGCTTTACTATTTCTATAGATTCCATTTCTTAGGGGTGGCCTCTACAGGGAGCCTTCTGGAATGAAATTCCTAGTGTGCTTCCTGAGAACTCCAGGGTGAGTTGCCCTAGACAGATCTCTCTGTAGGATGGGGGGAGGGTGCTCCCAAACTTCAGCAGGTTCCTGGGACTGATGTGACCTCAGGAGTGATTAGAGGCCCTGGCTATGATGGGTCGCCTCCAATAAGCTTTCTACCCACCCCAGCTATTTCTCCCTTATATTAGGAAGACTAGGGTCAGCTGACTTAATCAATGGAAGTGAGCTGAAATTACAGTGAAAGAGATGCTGCTTGTACATAAGGAAAATTTCGACAGTTGTGCAGAGCCAGAAAGGTTCTTAGAAAGTATCTAGTCCTTTCCCCTCTGCTTTGAAAATCAGAAAACAGGACCTGAGAGGTTAAGAGATTTGTTCAAGGCTCAGTACTCCTTCTGCTACATCCTAGGACTTCCCTGCCTCTGAGATTGTTTACACTCTAAACTTGCCCTACCATGGGATTGTGTTACAAAAATTGTTGAAAATGTGATAGCAACCCGTGTTGAAGTTTCTGAGGGGTTGCCGGACGGCCTTGCCCCATCCCTCCTCCTCTTCATGACCACATTTGTCTCCCACTCTTCTCCCTGCAGACCACCTCTGATCTTCACACACACAGACACCACTTTCATTCTTGTTGGCAGGTGCTTGTTTCAGATGGCTCAGGGCTAGAACCCAGGAAAGCAAAGGGACCCAGCGCTGGCTGGGAGCCCACTGTGTGATGGGTATCATGGTAGATTCTTCACAAATATAAGTGTTCTCATTTAATCCTCCCAAGTACCTTAAGGTCAGCTGAGAATTGTTCTAATGGATGGTTATTGAATTAATGATTAAATGAATGGAAGGATGACTTACTGTTAATTATATAACACTGATTAGTCTCCTTCTTTTGTTATCTAGACATGGACCATATCATCTGCATTGTTCTGAAGGATTCTCATCCTTTTGCCCCTTTTCTTCCTGTTTTCTTATCCCTGTGGTACCCATCTGGATGACCCATAAACCTGTGGATCTAGCGAGAGAAGCACATTCATGTCCCCATTGATTTGAAGGAAGCCGAAAACCCAAATCTCAGAGTACAAGAAGTAGATTTGGTGTATTTCTCAACTCACAAACCCTACAGTCCTGGCACATAAACAATAATCTATATATTCTCAACTTTCCAGAGAGATAGTGGGATAGGTCAAAGGATTGTGTGATTCTTCTTCCTTCTTCATGGATATTACATTCCCATCAAGTGAGTGATAGAAAATTACCCTATATGAAATAGAACAACATGCTGTGTCTGGATAAGGATGTGTTTCTATTTCTTTTTCTTTTCTTTTTTTTTTTTTGAGACATAGTATCACTCTATCACTCAGGCTGGAGTGCAGTGGCATAATCTCAGCTCACTGTAACCTCCACCTCCCAGGTTCAAGTGATCCTCCTGCTTCAGCCTCCTGAGTAGCTGAGACTACAGGTCCATGCCACCGCACCTGGCTAATTTTTGTATTTTTAGTAGAGATGGGGTTTCACCATGTTGGCCAGGCTGCTCTTGAACTCCTGACCTCAGGTGATCCACCTGCCTTGGCCTCCCAAAGTCCTGGGATTACAGGTGTGAGCCACTGCGCCTGGCCTGTATTTCTATTTCTATTTTGGCCAGCTATTTGTATGATTTATACTGACTCTTCCTGTTTTAGCTTATTCAGTTATAAAATGAGGCTATGCTGTCTGCTTCGTTGGCTTTGAGGTTGTGATTTTCAAAGGATTTTGCCTTGTTTCAGCTGATTTTCTATGGTACGTTAGGAAAAGGTGCATAGGAGAAGGATGAGTTGATAAACTTCAGTTCTAGTCTGATACCAACTTCATTCCTGATCTTCCATTTCTTGACTCCAGAAGGCTCCCTGCAAAGGCCATTCTTCAAAGTGGATCTGCCATTTCTCCACTTGCAAAATGGAAATAAGAATGATCTCTATGACACTATCTTTGTATGTGGTCGTAGACACCGAAATGAGTTGGTAGAAACAAAAGTGCTTTGAGAACGAGAAAGGGCTACCCGTGCCAAGTGAGCACTAATCATGATAGTGCCACTTGCTCATTCTGCAAAAGTTTCTTTAGCTTGTGGATGACTCATTTGAAAATGGAAATTATGTGGTTCTGTTTATTTGCTTCATATTTTGTGATTTAGTTCTCGATTTGGCACAGGCAGACAGTTTAGGAGCATCCAACTATTTTCAACAAATGCTGTTATTATTTCCTAAAGCCTCTGTCTCTGGGCAGTTTGAAATGTTGGTTCAAGTTCACTTATAGGCAAGAGGTATGAGCCTCAGAGGTAAGAGAAGCTTTTTACTAAGGTAGGACTGGGGTACAGGAAGGGAAAGGGGAGACAGACAAGAAGAGGAAAGTGCCAAGTATTAGAGCTTGTCCATGGAGGCAAGCCAGAGATGAATTAATCATGATATGCTGCAAAAACCAAAAACAACACAAAAAACACACAAAAAAACCCTCAACCCAACAAAAAAAACCCACAGCAAACAAACGAGCCTGGCTTTCATTTACCAGTCAATCAAATGGCAAAAAAAAAAAACGTTACGCCTCTGTGATGAGGAAACCAGATCTTTCATCCAGTCAGGTCTGCTGTGAGTCATGGGGAAGAGAGAGTGTAATGACCAGGCTCGACCATGACCATTTGGCTTGCAGCAATCATCAGAGCCTTGGACTGCAGCAAGAAAGATCCACAGATGAGCAGGGAGCCACACGCACTGCCTCATGCTCTGTGCAATGTAAACAGCGGTACATCTGGGCAACTCATGTTCTTATGCCTTAGAGTGGAGTAGATACAAGCCTGTGCAGAGATGAGCCAAGCCTGGGGAGTGATTTGGAAGAAGCAGCAGATGATGAAAATGTTTAGATAGGGCAGTGTCTTCTCCAGAAATGAGGCACAGGGTTGCATATTTCCATAGACTGAGGGTTACATTCTTTCTAAAGCAGCCTGCTCTGATTTCATTCATTTTCTGGCAATGGGGAGTGATAATGGGGGAGAAATCTAGGTGCTGGTGGTGGTGGTGGTGGTGGTGGCAGTATCCACAGAAGCTGTGGGGAGTTTACTGACCAAGGCAGACAAAGTGTGATGGCAGTTATTGTTTCTGTCCGTCGAGCACACATGCATTCACCTTCCCACTCTCTTGTAGCACAAACTGCCTTCCATGTAACTGGGTCTACATCAGTCCTAACACTGCCTTTTCCTGGCCATAAGATTGACTAAGGAATTAGCATATGGCCCAACCAGGGTCAACTGGAGTCCTTCCCTGAAATGGATATATGGATGCTGGGAGAAAAAAAACTGGTCCTCCTTCTGGTGAGAGAGCAAAGCTTTGAAGCTGTAGTTTTGGAGTTTCTGGTGGCTAGCTTTTTCACTTCATGGAGAAGGCCTGTCCAGTGTGGGAAAGAACAAGATCATCATTCAGAGTAGCAGAGCTGAGAAGGAGGCCGATGACATCATTTCAGTCCCTGCATCCAATCAGGATGGAGGCTAAATGTGCCCCTACTTTCCCAGTTAAATGAAACCCAAAAGTCTTTTTGTTTATGTAAGCACATTTGAGCTGGGTTTCTGTCACCTGAACCTAGACAGCCTGGAGGAGGACTATTTGGAGACACGGTCAGGGCAAGGCAGGGTTGAGCAGGAGAGAAGTCAGAGAGAGGGAGACCTGAGTCAGTAGCCCCCTGTAGGAAGCTGGGAGCCCACTCTAGTTTTCTGAGGCTTCATGAAGCCTGAGCTCTGAAATACACTCACTGTAGAAAGAGACCTCTGCTTTTGATGAGGAATCAGTCCCCTGCTCCTAGAGTATGGACATCTACATACATTCAGGTTCTATATCTCCATCCGCTGCCAGGCCACTCCTTGGCCAACCAACAAAACCCATGAGGAATGTCATTAGTTACGATGCTGAGGTTAGGTAGGTAAGCTTGGGAGTCAGACAGACTTTGATTTTTAACCTCAGCCCTTACCAGCAGATCGGCCTTGGACAGATGACTTAAGCTCTCTACCACAGTTTTCTCATCTCTCAAAAAAGACTAATAGAGGCAACTCAAAGGATTGTCTTGAAAATCCAATCAGCCAATGCATGCCAAGAGCTTTGCATCATGGGAAACACCCAGGATATTCAATCCCATGAATGGGGGAATGATGAGGTGGATTATAAGACCCTCAGCAATTAAGGGCATGAAGGTGATTTAGTAACATGGAAGAACTCCATTAGTATATTGTTAAGATTTTTTTTTAAGTAATAAAAACTTCAAAAAAGGTTTACTTAATTTTTTTAAAAAAAGGAAGTTGGAAAGCATATACCCCAAATAATGCAAAGCAGGGGCAAAAAGAGATATTTACACACCCACATTCATAGTATCTTCGTTTACAATAGCTAAAAGGTAGAAGCAATCCAAGTGTTAATCCATAGATGAGTGCAAATGTGAAGTGTGGCCTATAAAGTAAATAATGTTCAGCCTTAAAAAGGAAGAAATTCTGCTACATGCTACAGCATGGGTAAACCCTGAAGACATTATGCCAAGTGAAATATGCCAGTCACAAAAGGACACATATTATATAATTCCACTGATGGGAGGTACTTTGAATGGCCAGACTCCTAGAGACAGAAAGCAGAATGATGGTTTCCAGTGGCTGAAGGGAAGGGAGAATGGGGAGTTATCATTGAATGGGTATAGAGTTTCAGTGTAGAGGGTTGGAATGAGTTCTGTGGATGGATGATGGTGATGGCCGCAAAACTGTGAGGGACTGTACTTAATGCCACAGAACTGTATCCTAAAAAATGGTTAAGATGGTATTTTACTACAACTTAAAGAATAAAAAGAAGACATTAGAGCCATATGCATAGTCAGAATGCATTTTTATTTTAATGAAAGTTATAGGTTGGTGCAAAAGTCATTGTAGTTTTTGCCATTATGTTCAAATACATATTGTTTTGTGTAAGTATAGTGAGCAGAGGAAAGGAGGAGGAATAGACTGTATGCCAAATTACTTACAGTGCTTCTACCTTAGATACCTTAGTACTGTCTAAAAATTATTATAATGATCAAATATTCTTACCACTTCAATGACTAATATAAGATTATAATCATTTGCATCAAAATTTTACACTTTGAAAGTGACTTTGTGGCGTATAAAATGGTGTAGCCATTTGGAAAACAGCTTGGCAGTTCCTCAAATGGTTGAACACCGACTTCACATCTAATCCAGCAGTTTTACTCCTAGATATATACTGAAGAGAACTGAAAACATCTGTCTACACAAAAACGTGCACATGAATGTTCATAACAGCATTATTCATAATAGCCAAAAGTACAAAGAGCTCAAATGTTACCAACTGAATGATAAATGAATGGATAAACAAAATGTGGTATGTCCATATGATGGAATATTATTTAGCACTAAAAAGGAATGATGTACTGACACATGCTACAACATGGATGAAACTTGAAAACATCATGCCAAGTGAGAGAAGCCAGACACAAAAAGACGACATATTGTAAGATTTCATTTATATGAAATATCCAGAATAGGCAAATCTATGGGGACAGAAATCAGATTAGGGGTTGCCAGGGGTTAGGAGAACTGGAGGACAGGAAAAGCAAATGGGTGTGAGTTTTTTTAAAATTGCAGTAATGAAAATGTTCTAAAATTGATGGAGGTGGTGGAAACATAACTCTAAGACTCTACTAAAAGCCATTGAATTGTACACTTTAAATGGGTGAATTGTACAGCATGTGAATTATATCTCAACAAAGCTGTTATGAAATGAAACAAAATAACAAAATTCAATACCAATAACAACCAGCTCTAATTGGTTATTTATACCAAGCATGGAAGGTTGACATTAAATGAAGAAATCATCCAAAGAGGCTTCAGATCTCTGGAGAAGAAAAGGTATGACAAAGTCTTGGTCTGGACCGGCATACATTTCCATAATCTCTACCAGTAAAAATATCCCATGAGTGACAAGATCAAAAGGACACGAGGGAGACAGCAACCCAAATGTTCCTCATGTAGGGAAAAAAAAAATCAACAAACTGATACATCCACACAATGGAACGCTACTCAGCAATCCAAAGAAACAAGCGACTCACACACATGGCAACCTGGGCGAATCTCAAATGCATCATGCTGAGGGAAAGAAGCCAGCTCAGAAGGCTAGATGCCATACAACTTCATTTATAGGACATCTTGGAAAGGACAAAACCATATGGATGGATCATAGATCGTTGGTTGCCAGGGGATTGTGGGGTGAGGGAAGGGTATCATTTTCAAAGGGGCATTCAAAGTTTTTTTAGAATGAAAGAAATTTTCTATGTCTTGACTCTGGTGGTGGTTACACAACTGTATGCAATTATCCAAACTCCTAACACTGTATGCTAGCAATAGTGAGTTTTACTGTTGTGGATATCTTAAAAATGAGGGGAAAGGACATGAAAAACACATTTGGATGTTCAGCTGGGTGGACAAGCACTGAGAAGAAGTATCTGGTCAAAGAATGGGGGCTGTCCCAAGGATGTTGTGATGCTCAGGTGACCCATAGGTCAGTTGGGGCTTCCCTGCGCCTTGGAGCTCCAGTCTGTAAATCCCCAGGCCCTTTGCAATGACGTCTGCTCCTTCCTAAGGCTGCTTGCACTCATGGTCTCTGGGCCTCCAGCATCTGCACACCCCGTCGGCTTTTTGCTCTGCAACACCCTGTAACGACCTCTTCGCTGGTTTCCCTGAAATCCAGGAACACCAGTCACTGAGGGCTTAGCTGACTTCCCAGAAGCGAGGGATGGATGCCACAAGAAGGGGCAACCCATACCATCCTTGTCTTCCCTTCTTTCCATTTCTGTTCCCCATTCCCTTCTCTTGATTTGCTCCCGGGAACTCCAAATCCTTTGCCCTTTTTTATACAGAGCACTTGAGCTTTTCCCAGCTCTTGTTCCCCCAGAGATGTGCTCCAAGCTGATCACATCCTCTGCAGAACCAGGGGCCTTCTTTTCATTAAGGATATCTTTACTATTATAAATCGCATTACAGTTTTTCAGATTATACGTGATCATTGGGACCTGCCTAGCCTTCCTCAGCCTAGATAAGCAGCGCCGTGGATTTCTGAGTTCCAGTCCTTCCAAATGCCTTCAGAAAGCACCTAGCCCCAGTCCAGGCCTCTGCTTGCTGGTGAGGCTGCTTTGCCATGTGCCCACTCTCTCCCGTGCAGCTACGACTGTCACCCCCAGAAGCAGTGAAAGGTCCCCACACCCGCTCTGTGACACCGCAGTTTCTCTCCTACCTTCTAGAGCCTGCCTTCAAAATTCATTACAGCAATTTGCACTGGATATTTCCTCTTGTCCCTGCTTTTCTGTTTGCTCGCATCCCCGCTTTCACTCCTCCATTTGTCATCTCTATCTGAAGACAGGCCCTGATTGTTCCAGGTCCATGGCTTCAGCCTGAGCAATTGCCGCCAGCCCCCATTACTGGGCTAATTAACCGCCGGCCTTCCTGAATCCCAGGGTCCTTCCAGGGAAGGGCTTGCCTGCTCCCCAAAGAGGCCACTCTCTCTGCCACTCTGTGAGTGCCACCACCGCAGCACCCCAGTCCGGCTCCCCGGCTTGAGTTTGGGCCTTCTTCCTGTTCCGAGCCCTTTCCCCTTGTCTCTCGGCAAGTGAGCGTGAAACAATTTCCTCTTTTCACAGGGGCTCGGTGGCAGGCAGATTAATGAATGCGAGTCCAGCACAGAGGCCGGCCTGCCAAAACTGTCTGCAGTGCATTCAGTGGTCCCCATGGCGGGCTGCAGGAGGGGCAGTTGGAGGTGACAAAAGACACAGAGCTGCACAGTCAAGTTCCCAGCAGTGGCTGCTGCTCCAATCTAACCTCAAGTTCCATCGCAGAAATAATCTTCCACCTCCATCTCCTCCAATGCCCATGTCCAACACCCCCTCCCCAAAAGCCTCCTCTCAGGAGAAGTCAGTTCTGAGCTCCTTGCTTGATGTTTTGTGAATAAAGAGCCAGCAACAGCCAGTGACCCCTGCTGTAAACACCCAGTGTCTAGCATGCCCCATTAAGGCTTTGGCATGGGGCTTCCATGGAGGGGTGCAGAGATTAGAAGGCCCTCTGGTTAGCAGGCTCTCTGCCAGGCCGTCTGCTACCCACCTCTGTTATAAAACTGCAGGGCATGGGTGGTTGTTTTTAGGAGGCTGTTTTTTTTTTTTTTTTTTTTCTTTCCTTCAGTGCAGCTCTTTACAAACTAGTGTATAGGATTCACTCCGCAAAATGGGAAACAGATGGTCCTAGTGTGGACCTTGGGGATATTTGCTTTGGAAACGCCCAGCATGACAGAGTCTGTGAAAGAATTCTCAGCAGCTGGGTCCTGCTGGGCTCAGCCAAGTGTCCAGGGAGCCTGTTGCTCCCTGAAAAGGTGGTTGCCAGCCCTGGAGGGCTTTGCAGCCATGACTGTGACAGCAGAAGCAGATGGTGATCTTGTGAGTTACCCCCTCCTCCCTGATGGAGTGGAATTGTTACTTTACCTTTGTGGGTCAATATCCCTTCCCCCAAGGCTGCTTGATAACCCAAGTTAATCATGTGTTGGCTTCCTCATGGCAGAATTCTCCAGCCTGTTGGGAGGGGTGCTCTTCTGTGTAAGCCCCATGTGTCTGAGCTGCCCAGCTTAGATGTTCAGATACTAGAGGACAGATAGCTGAGTCCCAGGTAGTACCATGGCTAGGTATTTTAAAAAGGATGAATTTCTAAAGCCCAGAAACATTTTGGCCACACATTCACACACACACACACACACACACCAACATACACACATACTTCACAGATATTTTTATCTTTGCTATATTGATGCTCCTTATATAACATGTGTTTTGACTTTATAGGACTGTGACTATTTCAGTTAGGAAAATAGCCAGACTTCCAGATTGTCTCATTTAGTGTTTCTAATTTTAAATTCTTCTTTCATCTGATATAAATATTGCTACATCAAGTCTACTTTTATTTGCATTTAGTTGGCTTTTATTTTTAAAAAAATTTTTCCATGTCATTTTGTTTCTGGGCTGAATTTTGGGTAGCATATAGCTGGATTGTAAAAATTTGAAAGTTTTGGATTTTTATAAAAGAATTTTATCCATTCACATTTATTGTGATCATAGATATGTTTAGACTTATTTCTGAGGTTTTATTTCATGTTTTCTACTGGCTGTGAGATGTCTGTTATTTTCTGTTTTGTGTATTTGGATGGAGTTTTTGTGTTTTGGTTAAACTTTTTTCTCTCTAAAGTTGGAATTTACATATGGAATTTCTCTCTAAAGTTTGGAATTTATATATGCTATTTTTCATGTTCTCAGAGGAAGAATGGCACTGGGCTGGGAGCCAAGATACAGGGTCTATTTGCAGCTTGGTCATTAACTATGTGACTTTTGGTAACTTACTTTCCCTCTTTGGGCTTCAGGTACCACTACCATAATGAAATAGTTGATTAAATGATTTTGAAAGCCTTATCTAATCACATTAGATGATTTGGTGGTTTAGAGAAGTCTAGAGGATAGAGGAAATTTAGGTCTCTCCAGGGAATGTAAACTTTCAAAATTGGTGGGAACATCTCTACTGCCACTCTTCAGTGAAGTATTACATCTGGCTATCAGATGAACTCAAACTTGAGCTTTGTTGGCACAGTTCATCTTTACAGGTGACAATTGGGCTCAGCCCATCCCTCATTTGGGATGATCATAAGTGGGATATTTGTAACTCAGCAGTGCCTGTGTAAAAGTTTTCACTCCTTGACATTTATTGGTCACCAAATATAAAATAATACTCCCCTATGTTTCCAAGCCCCCTTGCAGTTAGGTAAATCATGTAATTAAGCCTTGCCAGTGGACTGTGAGCCAAAGTGATTTCACATTGTGGAAAATGTTTCACTTTTGGGTTAAAGCATTTAAGAGCTAATATCTGAATACTGTATCTGATCCTTAGTACTCTCTTCTCTGCTGAAGTTACTGGTAAGGGGTCCCAATCCAGACCCCAAGAGAGGGTTCTTGGAAAGAATTCAAGGCAAATCCATAGAGTAAAGTGAAAGTGAGTTTATTAAGAAAGTAGAGAAACAGAAGAATGGCTACTCCACAGGCAAAGCAGCTCCAAGGGCTGCTGGTTGCCGATTTTTATGGTTATTTCTTGATTATATGCTAAAGAAGGGGTAGATTATTCCTGCCCCCCATTTTTAGACCATGTAGGGTAACTTGTTGAGTTTGCCATGGCATTTGTAAACGGTCATGGCACTGGTGGGAATGTAGCAGTGAGGACAAGCAGAGGTCACTCTCATCACCATCTTGATTTTGGTAGGTTTTAGCCAGCTTCTTTACTGCAATCTGTTTTATCAGCAAGGTCTTTATGACCTGTAACTCGTGCCAATCTTCTATCTTATCCTGTGACTTAGAATGCCTTCACCATCTGAAAATGCAGCCCAGTAGGCCACAGCCTTTATTCAAGATGGAGTTGCTCTGGTTTAAACGCCTCTGACAAAGTGACCAAGGGGACATGCAGAGATGATATAGCTCCATCAGCCTGGGTCTCTGAGTCAATGCGTGGACCATAGTTCTTTCTCTCTGATTTCCTTTGGACATACAATATTAACAAGAAATGAATTTATATTAAGCCACTGAGTTTTTTTTTTTTTTTTTTTTTTCCAACGGGCTAACCTAGCCCATTCTAATACATGCTACAAATATACTTAGGACATTATTAAGTATGTGCAGTGATATAGTTTGGCTGTGTCCCTACCCAAATATCATCTTGAATTGTAGCTCCCATAATCCCCACATGTCATGAAATGGACCCATGGGAGACAGTTGAATCATGGGGGAAGGTTTTTCCCATCCTGTTCTCATGATACTGAATAAGTCTTATGAGTTCTGATGGTTTTATAAAGAGCAGCTCCCCTGCACACATTCTCTTGCCTGCTGCCATATAAGATGTGCCTTTGCTCCTCCTTCAGCTTCTGCCATGATTGAGAAGCCTCCCCAGCCATGTGGAACTGTGAATCAATTAAACCTCTTTCCTTTATAAATTACCCAGTCTTGGGTATGTCTTTATTAGTAGCATGAGAACAGACTAATACATGCAAGTTCTGTTTTTCAACTTGCCTGTCAACTTGGACAAAAAGGGGATGGCTAACTGATTTAACTCATTTCTCTGACTCTAGCACTGGTAGCTTCAGCTGCCAGAACCCAATCATAAATTTATAAAATCCCCCATATCAGAAGTATTCTCAACATTAGCCCAGAGGCACTTATTTTCTGGTCCCTTGTTTACAAAATCTTCATTAGCCTTCTGTGGTACCTGTTCTCTCAGTTCCTCAAACATACTGAGCTCCTTCCTACCTCAGGACATTTGCAAAAGCTGTTCCCTGGGCCTAGAATGCTGTGTCTATAGTTTTTTACTTGGATGATGCCTAATCATTTTTTAAGTTTTATCTTCTTCAGGAAAGTTTCTTTCTTTTCTTTTATAATTGCCTCCCCAAGCTAGGTTATATGCTCCCATAGCATCCTCTATTTCATGGCACACACAAGGCACAATCTCAATTGTCATTAAACAATTAAACAATGAGTTGTATAATTGTTTACTTAATGCTTGTCTCTACATTGGACTCTAAACTCCAAGGATCAGGGATAATGTTCCTCCAGTGCCTAGCACCATACCTGGTATGCAGTGGGTGCTTAATAATAAGGCATAATGAATAATGATGATTTAATATTGAGATAAATGAATGGTCAGTCCTCAGGTTCTAGGGAAAGTTTCCACAAGCTTTTGTGTACATCAGTCAGAATCACCTAGTAGGCTATTTTTATTTTAAATGAAACAAAACAAACAAAAAACTTTACTTATTTTTAAATTGAAGAAAAATATATACAACATAAAATCTTTTATTTGAACTATCTTTAAGTGTGCAGTTCAGTGGCATTAAGTACATTCGCATGATTATGCAATAATCACTACCATCTATCCATCAAGCATTTTCCTTCTTGCAAAAATGAGTTCCATCCCCATTAAATAATAACAACCCATTACCCTCCCTACCCTACCAGCTCAACTCCTGGCAACCACCATTCTACGTTCCATCTCTATGAATTTTCCTTCTCTAAGAGGGCTCTTTAAATCACAGATCGCTGGGCCTGACTCCCAAAGTTGCTGATATAGTACATCTGGTGTGAGGCCTGGGAATTTGTATTTCTAACAATTTCCCCAGTGATGCTGATACTGTAAATCCAGGACTACCCCACTGCTCTGCAGGATCCTTAGGCTTCTACCTCCTACTAGGTTTTCATTACATATCCTGCACACATTAGGAGTTCAGAAAATCTTAGTGACACATGAGTTGATTACATTCAGCTGTCCCTCGAAGAACAAGTGAGTTGTTTTGGCTAAGGCATAGGACCATAACTCTGCTCATTAAATTCAGCTGGAGAGATATTTAAAAAATACAAATTCCTGGGCCCCACTGTAGCCAAATGGAATACAATTTCAAGGAGTAGGACCTGGGCATCAGTATTTGCTGAAATTTTCCAAGTAATTCTACTGTAAAGCCAGGGTTGAGAATCACTGGGTTACAGGAAGGAAGTGGAGGGAGGAGGATCTGAAGAGGCAGATGGAAATCAGAAAGAAAAATAGCTGCAGAGATAACACCCCTTGGTTTTTGTAGAAATGCCTTTGTGACTTTAGCATGGAAATGATTCTTTGCCAGGAATCATTGTTTTTTATACTCAGAAGATGGGTCTCCCCTCCAGGGAGTCCCTAGAGAAAACCAATTCTCTAGGGGCAGGTTATGCTCTTCTCAGAGATTTGGATTAACAGGAAAAGATTCTCATACAAGAGCTGACCTCTTCCTAGCCAACTGCCCCTTGGGCTATTATTTTTGGACATCACCTCATATTTCCATAAGTGAACAAAGTGTACCAAGTTATCTTCAAGTATATATATCACACTTTTCTTTTATGCCTGCTCTGATTCACAGCCATCATCTTGGAGTTTTCTCAGTAATTTTGAAATATGTGGTCTTTTCTATATTTGTTGGTTTAAAGTAGGAGAACCCTTGGTTAGCATGTACCATACTTCACTAAATTAAACCCAGTGAAGGCTTCATTCAGCAAATGGTCTGCTTACTAAGTTTTCCTAGTCTGGATAACTGAATCTTGGCAGCAGTAGTATAGACCACTGCCTCCCAAAGTGTGGTCCACATATAGTGCCAACCAAGAACTGTTACCATTCTGCAATGAGACCAAATATTTAGAAACATCTGTGGCAATCTGACAATAATGTGACATTCAGATAGGTTCTTAGGAGACTTCCCTTGGTGAACAGAGAATTGACCAACCCAGGTATTTTTGACCTGGGTAGTGAGTTGCAGGGGGACAGGTGAGCTTTGGATGGGTGCTGCATAGTAGGGCTGCATATTGGTCTGTGATTCCAGTCAACTGTTCTTTTTCATTTGTGTTTTCTAACAGGAATCTGTGGGAGTTTTTTTTTGTTGTGAATTTCTTTTGTGTTTCCCTGATGACTACTATAGTTGAGCTCCTTTGCTTTTGTTCATTGGCCTTTTGTGTATCCTATGCAGTGCCTGTTCCAGTGTCTTGCCCATTTTTCTATTGGGGTTTAGCCTTTTTCTTGTTGAAGAGTAGGAGTTAGTTGAATATGCTAGATATAATTCTCTTTGTTGAATATGTGGTCAATGGAAATTTTTTAAAAATGTCCCTCCCCCGGACAGATTGAGAAGCAAGATCACTGCAGATTAACCCTGAGGTTGTATCCATGACAATACCTTGTGAATTTCTTTTTGAAGATCAGAGTAAGGAATTCAAAATTGGCTCTCAAGCTCCTTGATCAGGACTCTGAAAGCTGCAAATATCAGATGTCCACTTCAAACTAGTTTAAGCAAGACAAAGAGTACATCAGCTGAAAGAACTGGGATAGATTCAGACACGTGTGGGTCTAGGTGTTTGAGGGCTGTCTTTCTCTTTCTCCTTCTCCCTCTCCACAGTCTCTTGTTCTGCATCTTCTGTGCTGGCTTTATTCTCTGGCAAACTCTCTCTGTCTCTGTTGGAGAGAATGGTCCCCAGAAGCTCCAGACTTACATGATTCTTTCTTGTCTCAGCCTTAGAGACACCTCTGTCTTCTAGTGTCTGTATACATATTTCCAAAGGACTTGGTAGGCCATGCTTAAGCTGTAAGTTCACCAAGGGAATAGTCTGACTCATGAATTGTCCCATACCAGGGAACACAGAATCCTGAGCCTAAGTTTCTCAGTCAGAGAGTGTGTGGACTTAAGGAGGATCAGTTCTCAAAGAGAAGGGATGCAGAGTAGACCCACAAATAATAGCTGTCCATGACCTCAACTATAAAGGCAAAGAGCAACCTCGGGAACTGTTGAAGCAAGGCTTAGTGGTGTGTGTTTATGTGGTAGCAGAGGAAGAGGGAGGTATAATGTGGCCAATGTGGTGCTGGAGAAAGATTAATTTGGCATTACTGGGTTGGAAGGGAGTACTGAGTGACTAATGACAATGAGAAACATTAGGTGAATATACATTTAAATATGGTTCCTTCTTTTTATGATTACCTAATTCCTTTATTCCTCCACTTACTTATGCAACTAATGTTTATTGAGTACCAGTCCTCTTGCTAAACTTCCTTACTTGATGATATTACTTTGATAAATAAGACAGGTGTAGTCCCTGACCTTATGGAGCTAAGAGTTCAGTCATTAAATATCTCAAAAGTGTTTTTTTTCTAAGAAGATAAAGTAGCCGTCTTCATGACAGGACACTGAGCAAAACCAGCAGGCTGGACCATGCTAAGAATTCAGAGGTCAGCAGTTTTTATCATGAATGATAACTCCCACCAGAGGCTGAGATAAACCCTGTTAATAGGCATGGGATTTATTTCTGAGCTTCCTGGCAGCTAAGGCAAAAAGGAAAATCTGGTGAATTACTTCATTGTCATTGCCTGACGCCAATTCATTGTGTAAAGAAAAGCATTTCCCTGGGTCTAAGTACTTGGAGAAATTTATTGAGAGGCCATATACAAAATAGTTGAGTCACATGATAAAATCTTATCCCCTAACCTGACAAAATGACAGGGGCCTCATACAAGTATTTCAGACAATGACATTTCTAGTCTACCCCCCTCAGTTTCTCCTCAAATCAACCTCAAATAACATGGAATCAGAATGACATCACATTCCTGGGCAGGAAATGCTCTTAGGGAGGCCTTTTCTAACTTCTTCAAATAGAGATTTGATTTTTCTTTTTGTCACTTCTCTAGCCTCTTCTATATATCTTTGATTCCACTTGTATATCCCCATGACTTTGAATTTTGATTATTTATTGACATATATTTATTCTCCTCATCTTCCCTTCCCACTAAATTTCAGTTACTTAAGATAGAGTCCATGCCTTCTTCAAGTTTCTGTTCCTAGGATCTTCCACAGTATCCAGCCCAAGTGTGATGGGAATGGCTGTAAGAAAGGAAGGAAGGAAAGAAGGAAGGAAGGAAGGAGACAGAGAGAGGAGGAGGGCATCTCTTCAAGGAGGGAGAAGAAAGAGAAATCCATCAGGGAGGTCCCAAGTGTAGGCTGAAGGAGGCCAATCTGATCCAATCTAGTGAAGGCAGGAGTCACACAGGGGAACTGCAGGAGGGCTGTTCACGGAAATGAGGAGCCAATGAGAAGAATAAATTAAAGATTGCTCCATTTTAAGAAGACTTTAAGAACTTAGCATGTTCAAAGGCAAAAATCAATGCTTAATGGAAATTGCCTTTGATTAGTCATGATGAAGAGATGAAGTTCATATTTTATATGCAAACCCTATTGCCCCACCAAGAGCCTATGGTGGGTCCCTAGAGTTGCTGTTCAAGAGCAGAAAAGGCGAGGGCCCAGGGCATGGCTATCCCAGTCTTGTTATCAGTAGGCTTGGCAGGGCTTTTTAGGATGGAAGTAATGTGCGCCGTGGCCTTTGGTGGAGCTAGGGCCGTTTTAAGTCTCCTGTTAGCCCTGGGCACTTCCTGATTTTGATTGGCCCACCTCACATCCTGTCAAAAATATTAAAAAGACCCACAATGTAGGGAAATTTATTTTTGGTTTTAAAAAACTTCAAAGGATTTTTATAATTTTGCTTTTGAAAATATACGGCTCAAAGTCACTCATTTTTATTTTGTAATTAGCCATGGGTTCTCAGGTTTTGCAGCTGATTGTACATGGCAAAGCAAGAAAATCTAACCTTCAGATTGCATTTAAGTGCTGTAAAATTTTAATGCGTACTAAATTTAAAGAGTAATGACATTCATGTATATGAATTAAGCATTTACTTATTTTTAGTTTGCACTTTGCTTCTGGTATTTTGGAGCCAATGATATTTCAGAACCCAAGCACCTTTCTAAGCCCTTACAAAGTTTGCAGGCCCCGGGCACAGTGCCTAGAGCAATTTGTGGGTAAAATGGCCTCACATACTAAGGGCTGGCACATGTCAGGCTGGACAAACCTCTCTTTAGATGTCGGGGATTTGATGCTGAAAGAAGGACACAGTTATTTCCCTTCTGAATTCAGGGCCTCATTAAAAGGGGTGGTGAGGGTATTTTTTAGCCAACTGTTTTATTAGAAAAGAGTTCTGCTTTGGGAACAACAGTCCTGACATCGTAGACCAGAGTTTGTGTCTTGGCTGTGTTCCCAGTAACTCGGTAACATGCAGGAGTCACTTGAACTCTCAGAGACTTAGTTTTCCTGTCTATGAAATGGAGCCCACAATAATATCCATCCATCCTCACTCCTAGGGTTGTTTTGAAGATCAAGTGAGATAATCTACAAGAAAACCCTTTATTGAAAAACACTGGACATCACAATAATATAAGGCAGCTTAGGACAGTCATTCTCAATGCTGGCTGTACTTTGGAACCATCCTGGGGGTTTTGAAAAAGGTCTGAAGTCTGGGCCCGTCTGAAGGCCAGTTAAATCATATTTGGGGAGGAGTCAACACATAATAACACATAATTTTTTTTTTTTTTTTTTTTTTTTTTTTTAACTTAAAGGCAACTCCTTCCCGTGATTCTAATGTGCAGCCAATGTCAAGGACAGACATGCCCATGGAGGATATCTACGTCCACTGCTGAGAATGGTGAGTAGCTCAGTCTGGCTTCCAGGTTCAACAGCAGCTGTCTTTTAGCCCTATTCAGACCTGTCCTGTGGCAGGCTTCTGGTTTGTTCTGCTTATCCGGCCTCTTGGCAATTGATTCTGTGAGTTTGCTCTCCTGGCATGTGGCCAGGCTGTGCCTCCCTGGCTTGCAGTTGTACTGGCTGTGTGGGCAACTTTGGGCCAAGGGTGGACAGTGAGCAGGAGTGATGTGACCCCTCCCTAGGTTTATCCAATGTATTAGTTCCCAGGGCTGCCATAACAAATAACCACTAACTGGGTGGCTCAGAACAACAGCAATGGATGGTCTCAGAGTTCTGGAGGCTACAAGTCTGGAATCAAGATGATGGCAGAGTCATGACCCCTCTGAAGGCTCTGAGAAGGACTGTGTCTTGCCTCTCCCAGCTGCTGCTGGCTCTTTCCTTGGCTTGTGGCAGCATCATTCCCATCTCTGCCTCCATCTCCACATAACCTCCTCCAGTTTCTCCTCTTCTGTCTGTATTCTTCTCCTTCTTACCAGGATACTTGTCACTGGATTTAAGGCCCACCCAGTTACTCCACAGTAATTTAATCTTGAGATTCTTAATTATATCTGTAGACTCTTTTTCCAAACAAGGTCACATTCAGTGTGTTAGGACTGGGTTAGGTACTGGGCTAGGACTTAGGCATATATTTTCAGTAAGGGGCGGAGAGGGGAACCACAATTCAACCCATGACACCCCCAGATGACTTGACTTAGAGGTGGATGCTCCATCATCACCTTTTAAAGCACTTCCTCCAATTCTCTTACTTCTTATCATTGTATTCACTGCTCATGGGAAGGAGAATGTTAAGGATGCTACTAGGGTTGGACTAAATTAGTATTCACACAGGGATGCAGTGAGGATGAAGATGTAGTTTATATCCTAATATCAGAGCTGGTTGCCTGGCTTACGAGAAACCCACATTCTCATTGGGGGTAGGTGAGTCTTGCAGTGATGGACCTCCGCCAGGCTGGCACGATCTTAGGCATTATTTCCTTTGGCTCTCAAAGCAACCAGCAAGGAAGTTGCTACTGTCACCGTCTGTGCATGAGTAAATCGAAGATAAGTTTGCCCAGATGACCCTAAGATGATCTGAGTGTGGGTTTATTTGGGTAGTGACTCCAGGAAGAACTGATGAGGGAGAAGAGAAGTGAGACCGGAACCGGAAGGAAGCCTAAACCAGGTGTGCTATGAGCAGGAGCAGGACAGTCCTGCAGCCAGCTGGGTTCAGTCTCGCTAGGGTTCACTCCCAGTGGGGACCTCTGGGCATCAGGTAGAGCCTATCTCAGGGGGCTGGACTATTTATCTACCAATGCCTGTTGGATATAGGCGTAGAGCTATTTCCAGAAGTGTGAACTCCCTGGCTCCTCTAGCCTGCATCACTAACAGGCAGAACAAACTCTGGTGGCCAGAGAGACTGCCAGACCAAGAGTTTGTAATAGAAAGCTACCGGTGCCAAGGGAAACAGGCAGGGGCCGAGGGGCTCAGGGCGGGACACTGATGCTGTCTGCCACAGGACTCAAGAGCTCTTGCTCTTGGTGCCATGCTACACTGCCTTGCACCAACTAGTGGCTCTACTGTCTGCCCACTGCCTGTCCCACTGTCAGTTCTCACTGAAGTCCCATGCTATTTGCAAAACTTCCTGAAGCTTTAAGACTTGGAGATCAAGTCTAGAAGATTCTTTTCTTAGATGCTTCTGCAGTGTGTGTTTTTGTGTGATGGGTTCCGTGTGACCTAGTGACATGCAACACACTTGAAATATTTCCACTGCTGACAAAATAAATCAGCTCTGCCCACTGTAGCGCTCAGCTTATTAGGGGAAAATGGAATAGGGGCATTAAATATTAATGCTGCATATTTTCCTCTCCCTTGGCACCTTCTGTGACGCTGATCACTGCCCAGCCAGTGCAGCTTTCTGTCTGTTTTCTTCTGAGGATGACTGGAGACAGGCGGGACCTTGACAAGGTAGTGAGGGGCAGATGTGTGCAATGGCACTCCAACCGGCTTTCTAGGTCCCTGCCCGGGAACATCCCTGCTTGGCACCGGATGCCAAGGACTGTAGCACTATGAGACTTCATGGCTCATAGAAAGCTTCCTGCTCCATGTGTGCAGCTTGGAAGCATTCACAGTCAGGATAGTGCAGTTTCTTGAAGGAAGGTGGTTTTGGGAAAGGCGAGTTGGAGAAAACAAACCTCAGAGAAGCAGTGGATAAATCCTGAACTAAGAAATAGATGAGATCACTGGCTTTGCCTCTTGCTTTGTTAATTTTCAGCAAACTGCAATAAAGTTACCCTCACTTCCAAGCCTAGGCCAGTGAGGATGTGTGGGGGTAGGCAGCTTTTAGGCCCCAGACAGAAATTCTTCCAGAGATGTTGGTGTTTCATTTGGCTAATCTGTGGAAACCTCTGGACAAAAATCAAAAAGAAATCCCTAAGAGGGATTCTCTTTCAGAATGCTGGGAAGTTCGATCTCTTAGTTGTTTTTAATTAATTTTTTATTACACAAGTAATGCATTAATCCAATTTTGTAAAAATTAAATCTTTACTCGCAAAGCTAGAGCAGCCCCTCCAGCCCCACGTCCTGATGCCCTCCCACTGGCTGAGAAGCGGGTGCTGGGGGGTTGACCGCAATGTGATCATGATGAGGTGTGCTGAGGTTTTTATGCTTGTCTTTTTTTCTGGTGTCCCTTCTGAAAAACACTTCTGTCATTTTCAGGTGAGATCTATTGTGGTTTGGTCTCCTCCCTTTTGTCCCCAGGTGTCCTTCCCTCTTCCCCCCATGCCACTGACACGGGGGCCTGATGAGTTTCTTCCAGTGACCATTTTTATCCTCTGCATCTGAGCTCAGGAGACTTGGAGAGCTCTCTGCGTCCTATGGCATTGGGACTGAGCTTCTCTACCTGGCTTTCAACACTGGTCACAATCTGTCCCTCTGTTCCTCTCTGGTCCCCTTGCCTCCTGCCCCCTGGCCCTCTCGTATCTAGTCCCTCTGGGGCAGCACACACACCCCTTGCGTGGCCCGGTCCTGGGCCTTTGCTTCTGCAGTTCCTCTCTCACCTCCCCATTTTGGATCATGCTATTGTTTCAAGACGAGGCATCCTCTGAAAGGATTCTTTGTGTCTCTGCTGGCCTTTCTTCCTGGAACTCATCTCCAGTTATCACTAGGGGCTTGGGTACCATAAGCTCTCTGGTGGGCTACATTTGTTCATATTCTCTCTCCAGTCACAAAGACTCTTTTAGGTCAGAGTCAATCATCACCGTCATCATCATCATCACCATTGTTAGGCCTGCTGTGTTCTAGCCTTTGGGTATGTCCCTTCCATCATCTCACTTCATTCCGTTCCTGTTTATGCCTAAGGATCCTTATGGCTAAGGATCTGTCTGGAAGAGGCTATGTCCCTTGTCAAAGAAGTCCCATAGCCAAAGGCAGCATTCAACCCTAGGGCTGCCTCCCAAGCACACGAATGATAAGAATAAAGGTTTGATATGAACCCGATGGTGCATGTTCCCTAATATTGCCTAATCAGTGGCCCTTGTCCTGGACATCCCATATTTGTATCTGTGCAGGGTGCCTAAAGGGTGAGCCCTGGAGTTTGTGGTCCCCTCTGCCTGCCCTTTGCTCAGGCTCCTGGAGAGCTATGATCTGAAGAGGTTGGGGGAGGGCTGCCTATCAGGTGGGCTTAGGCCTTCCAGGGACCCCAGTGAAGCTGTCAGCAATTTAGGTTAAATGAGCGTCCAAAGGGCAGCGCTGCAGAAAGATCATGGGAAGACATTATCCACGGTTGTTTGCAAGTGAGACTGAGAAACTCCTTAGTGGCTTTCTTGAGGAGGGAAGACATGTCCCTTGAGGGAAAATTAGGCAAATCGTGTGCCTGTTTGGGCCATGCAGGCTCCAGTCCTCACCGGGGAAATTAACTTGTCACTGGCTTGGCTGTCACTTGTGCTCTTCTCATGGCCTCCTGTGTTTCAGCATCATTGCAGCTGCAGAGAAGGCATGTGCGTGAATCCTCATACCTGGCACCTGCTTCTAGGGAGAGGTGCTTCATTTAGTGTACTTCACAGTCTGGCTGGGACGTTCTGGCAATTTGCCGTACTGCCACAAAGGTTGGTAATAGATCACCTGTGCCCTTGTCTGCACCTGCTGAAGCTTCCTTTAATGCTTAAGACCCAAAAGTTCTCCCTCCTGTTGAAGTTCTCTCTGTCATATTCTACCTCTCCCAACCAGAACCAAGGGCTTGGAGACTGTGAGAGTCCCTGGTTCCAAGAGTGTGAGCAGATGGTGCATGAAACAGTGGCTCAGTGGTTAAGTAGGCGTAAAAGATGCTGTTATGAGTGTCTTGCTGCAGGACTTCTCAGAGCCTTCAATATGCTAGAGGGGGCTGACATCACGTCCCTCAAACCTTTGATCATGGGACCATTTTTCAAGTTGAGTATCCATTTCCAGATAGTGGTGGTCCATTCCTCACACCATAAAACACTGATACAGAGGGGAAAAAAAAGAAGAATCTTAGAGCCCAGCAGAGCTGGGGAAGAAAGTCTTCGTCACCTCAACTGCTGTGTGCCCTAGGCTTTGTGGGCCTCTGTTTCTCCATCTTGAAGCATGGAAAACAACATCCTCAAGCAGCTGTTGAGAAGGTTAAATGAGATACAGTTCTTGGAGTATTCTCAACCAACTCCAACATTGTACCCCTGTGACATGTACTTCTTCCTAAGGGGGCTTTGTCAGACTGACTGGGATGAGAGCTATTTTTGTATGGATTTGTCTCCGTTTCCACAAGATCATGAGCTACTTGAGGGCAAGGGCTGTATCTTAGCTCGGCAAGGCACCTTCCTCCTGGAAGCTGCCTAATATTCAGTAATTACATTCCTATTGAATCTTGCCACTTTTTCCATGTTGTGGATTTGCAAGAGTCTGTGGATCTCTTGGGAAAGTTTTGGGGTTGGGCAAAGCTTATGCATGAAGTAAGTGACTGAGAGGGGTAAGTGGATCCTTTTTTTCTTTTAAATCTGCTGAAACCTTGCTGTGCACAGACAATTTAAAAAACTTTTTTATCTATAAAAATAACCATTGCTCATTGTAGAAAGTTTAGAAAATGTGGAAAAGCATAAAGAAGAAAATTAAGTTGCATAATTCCAACTACTGCTATTTCTTTAAATATGCATCTTTTCAGCCTATTTTCATTGACTTTGTGTGTATATATAAATATATATAACATATATTTAAGGAGAATGGATTGCTTTGTTCCAATTGTATAACCTGCTTTGTTCATGTAACAATATTTAGGAAATATATGTTGACATCATCAGATATTCTTTTGTATCATTTTAAATGGCTGTTTGGCATTCTGCTATTGGACATCAAATGATTTATTTAAATAATCCCATATTTTGGTGGTTGCTGTTCTTTGGTATTATAAACAACAAAGCAATGAACATTTATCTAGAATATCTTTGAAAACATCCTTGATTATTTAAGATAAAATTTTAGAAATAAAATTGTTGAATCACAAATTAATAGTAGATAGAGAATTCTTAATCAAGGAGCATTTGACATTTGCCAAGTGATGCAGGCCAAATCCAGCCCACTTCATGTTCTTCAAATAAAGTTTTATTGGAATACAGCCATGCCCAATCATTTGCATATAATTTGTGGTTTGTTTTTGCTCTATAATGGCAGAGCTGAGTAGTTACAGTGAAGACTGTGTATCCCGCAGCACTTAAAGTATTTACCAACTGGTCTTTTACAGAAAATGTTTGCTGTTCTAGACAATGACAGTGTTCTCAGGCAAGCTTATGCCCGGGTGCAGTGGCTCATGCCTGTAAGCCCAGCACTTTGGGAGGCCGAGACGGAGGATCATTTGAGGTCAGGAGTTTGAGACCAACCTGATTAACATGGTGAAAGCCCATCTCTACTAAAAATAGTGAAAATTAGCCAGGCATGGTGGTGAACACCTGTAATTTCAGCTACTCAGGTGGCTGAGGCAGGAGAATCACTTGAATCTGGGAGGTGGAGATTGCAGTGAGCTGAGATTGTGCCACTCCACTCCACTCTAGCCTGAGCAACAGAAACCCTGTCTCAAAAAAAAAAAAAAAAAAAGCTTTTGTGGCCCATGAACTTTTGCTAAGAATGGAAAGAAAGAGCAAAAGTACTGATGAGGTCACTGGTGACCATTCTAGTATGACCTCCTAGGCGTTAAATTCAATACTGACTTTTTAGTCCTTACCCATTTACTCTTTTGTATATTTCAAACAAAACACCATTTCCTCATTATTGAAACTTTTTGCCTCTACTGTCCTCAGCAACATTCTTCCCCAGGTCCTTGCAGAATTTCCTTATTAGTCACAGTCCAGTGGCTAAGAACTTGTATTGTGGAGACAGACTGGCCTAGCTTGAAATCCCAGCTCTTTTGTTTACTAGTTTTGACTTTAAGCCCCCGTTTCATTCCCTGAAAAATGAATAGAATCAACACCTGTTTGAGAAGTTCCTAGCTGTACACCCAGCACATACTATGTGCTTAATAATGGATTTGTGTCTCAGTTACCTTTCCCAGCATCTCTTTTGTACTAGTCTATTCTCACACTGATATAAAGATACTACCTGAGACTGGGTTATTTAGGAAAGAAAGAGGTTTAGTTGACTTACAGTTCCACATGGCTGGGGAAGCCTTAGTAAACTTGCAATCATGGAAGGGGAAGCAGGCACCTTCTTCACAAGGCGGCAGAAGAGAGAGGAATGAGTGGAGGAAGAATGTGCCAAACACTTATAAAACTATCAGATATCATGAGAACTCACTCACTATCAGGAGAACCACATGGAGGAAACCACCCCATGATCCAATCACTTTCCACCAGGTTCCTCCTCAACACCTGGGATTATGTGAATTACAATTC
Organism: Sapajus apella; assembly: GCF_009761245.1. NCBI lineage: Eukaryota > Metazoa > Chordata > Mammalia > Primates > Cebidae > Sapajus > Sapajus apella. The sequence continues at coordinate 16,608,144 of NW_022436953.1, forward strand.
AAGATGAGATTTGGATGGGGACACAAAGCCTAAACATATCTTCCTTGCCTGTGTTCCCAGGCAAGGTGTTCCCAGGGCTCCCTTTTCTTTCTATTCTGGCCTCCCTTTGGTTGAAAATTACTGCTCAACTAGCTGAGTCCTCTCTGCCCTTTTTGGGTTTTACCTATTTCTGCATATGAAACTTTTATAAGTTTCAGATCATTACATGATGGGCAATAATACCCCAGTCTAGAAACTCAAGTATAGTTTTGTCCAGGGCCATCAAAAGACTTTTAAAATAATTACCAAAATTCTGCCTTGAAAAAAATCCAAACTTACAATAAAACCTTTCTTTGATTTATATAAAAATTTCTGTCTCAACTTATTGTCCCCAAACCTGCTCTCAACCTACCTCCCATACTCCCCACCAGAAGTAGATAGATAGAGAGATAGATAGATAGATAGATAATTTCTGATAATTTCATAAGATTTAAATTCAACAGGAAAAACATGAATACAATTTTTTCTGGCCAAAATATGATTCCAGAAGGTTTGAAGGCATATCGTTCTCATCTTCCAAATCACAGATCATCCTCCAAATTATTTAAATGCAGTCAACTATTGAGTTTTAAAATGTTGTCTGATTTTCCTTACTTTCTAAAAAGAAACAAGCAACAAAACGCAAGCACACACACACACACACACGTTTTAGGAGAGTTGGCGCTGCTTACTGTGAGCCACTTATCATGATCCAAAAGATTTACTCAGAGGCATGATTAATTGAAACTTATTTCAGTGGAAGTTATTTCCCTTCATCTCATTACAGAAACAAAAGATTATAGGCCAGGGGATCCATGAGGTTTCAAGAGAGGCTATTGATGAATGAAGTTGGAAGGAGTTGATACACAGTCAGAGATGGTTAACATCCAGAAATTCTTACAAAGAAATGGCAATTCTTTTCCATTAATCCTGCCTTGCTTCTTTGATCTTGAATGATACCATGGCTGCAAGTTAAATGCAAAGCTACCCTGTCGTTAAAGGCCTTCAAAGATCTTGCCCTGAAGAAAGATTCTTCAAGAACTTGGAAGATTAAAAATAACAACAATAATAATTATTATTAAAAAAACAAAACAGTCACACCAACAAAACAAAAAGTCAGAAAAATGTGAACAAGTAGAGAATCCTTCAGAAAGGCTTTATATAGCTGCCGAATCGTAAATCTGCCATCTGTACATGTTACGACAAGGACACCTACATTAACTTATCACCCCAGCAATTGTGACCAAACATTTACAGGCCCAACATAATCCATATCCCCAGGGAAATAGTTGTGATGGGCCTGTAAATGTTGCTTTTCTTTCCTTTTTTTTTTTTTTTGTAAGACAAACTAATTAAATTAAGGAGAGAGTTGGGTGAAGATACAGTTTGGAGGATACTTAGATTTCTTAGGAGACGACCTACTCATTTTTCTGTTGTCATTTTCCTTTTTCTTGAGGTTCTAAAGGTTCTCTCAGAACTCCAGTAGGGAAGCACTGTGGAAGGTTAAGAGCACTAACATTTGTGGCAACTTTTTGAGATGCCAAAAATTAGAAGGGGCTCAGAGAATCTCTACTCTCATTTTGTATCATCTTCTGACCCAACAGACTGAGCAACATTCTTTTAACTCTGGAAGTGGTCTAAAGCCATAAAACGTTCTCTGAATTCTGGAAATGGGGGAAGAGGAACAAGTATGGCTGTAGAGTGAACAGATTGTCACCCGGCACAGCTGGTGGTCAAGCTCTGTGCTCAAAATTCTCGAATTAAAGAAATGAAAAAATGTAAGCTCTGTCAGGAAAAAATGCAAATAAGGTGGCTTGGGGTTAAGATTTTGAGTGGTTTGGTGATTAAAATTATGCTCTTGTTTACTGGGGGAAATGGAGTTTAAAAAAAAAATCTATATACAGTTGGGTGAATTAGGCAATCATTTATTATGTAAGAGGGTAACAACATAATCCACCGTAATGGCAGTGAGGCCGGATAAAGCCATGGCAAAGTGGAGGGACTTGTGTTTTTTCACTTTTCCTACTTAGGCTCTTGGAAAAACAAGTGTTCCAGGGAGTTCAGCCATGCTCTCTCTGTTCAGAGTGTGATGTCTAACGGTGATTTCCCTCAAATTTGAGTTCTTGTTTTTAATAGAGAAGGAAAATTTCCTCTGAAAGAGCACATATCATTTTTGTGCTCACTAGAGGGATTTCATTCCCTGGTTTTATACCCGGACATCATCCAATGTGAATCGTTAGGACAGAGGACAGGGAGCATCTACCATGGCGTCTGCAAATTGAAGCATTTGAAGCCACTGGGTCATTTTAGAAGTCATTTCATTGTGACAGAAGGGATAACTCCCCTTCATCTTCCAGGCAGCTCCAGACTGATGAAGGGATCCAGAAAATAAAATAGAGTCCGCTGTTTTCTGCTCTGTGGAGTCTGCATTGAGGCTGGCTTCTACCTCACGCTGGTGTTGCCCTAGTTGGTGGGAGAGGGATAGAGCTGCAGAGGCTTGGGCAGGGCTGGGAGTGTGTGTGCCTGTGTGTGTGTGTGTGCACGCGTCTGTGTGTGCTGGCCTGCATGTGCCTGCACTGTGCATGTTCCAAAGGCTATTTATCGTAGCGTCCACTTCCCAGTTCCACCACAGATAGTGTCTACTTCCCAGGTCCAGCTTCAGAGTCAAGACGCTTGTTCACTCAGCTACTGATGATGTTGGCTGTGGGAAGCTCACAGCCAGGAATTGCCCTCAGCCAAAGGGAACTGCCTGGCTCAGGTGTGTGTCCTGTCCCTGGGGCATCATTGATGCCATAACTGGTCTATGCAGGGGCACAAGGTCTCATTCTCCCACCTGGATTCAAGACAACATTGAGAGCCTTCCAGAGCTCCCTGGAAGATCAGCAGAGGCCTCTGCTGTGACTGTATCACAGCTCAGCTTCTCCCTCTGCCTAGTCCTGCTTCCCTCCCACCCTTCCCAGTGTGGATCCTGGGAGTGCTCCCCAATATACCTCCTGCAAGCCAATCTATCTCAGTCTGTTGTCCAGGGAACATGTACACTGACCACGGCTGCTCCTCTTTAAGTGGATGGTAAATAAGAACTGGCCAATGCATTGATGGTCTGCTGATGCATGATCACAATGCCAGCTGGATTCTGCAAAGTCACCAGGTGTTTCTGGAAACAGAGCTAGTCCCAGGACTGCTGCTACGACCGACTGTGGTGATGAGACTTTAGGGGATGCTGGAATGTTTCCTCCCATGTCGCCTGTCGTCCTGCTTCAAATTCCACCTTTTTGCTATGCATTTCTTTTAACCTGAGGACTTTTTGGTTTTCCAAAGTTTTCTGTTGTAAGTCTCCGGAAATCACAGTATGGTTCTGTGGAGAGAGCACATGTTCCAGGCCCAGCTCTGCCACTTACCAGCTGTGCGATCTTGGAATCATTCAAGAGTCTTTCTGGGCCACAGAGTTCTCATATGGGAGGGAGGTGGGGCTCCAGGGATGTACCTGCCCACCTTACAGAGCAGTTGTGAGGTCCAACAGAATTCTGCATGGGATACCACCAAGGGCACTGGGAGAAGTCCAGGCTGGGCAGGGAGAATAACGCCTTAACACATCAGTTTGTGTCTTCGTGGGACTTTATCCATCAGCCCCAGCCAGGCCCTGCCAGAGAGGAGCTCAGAAGCGAACTGAAGGAGGGGGCCTGGGAAGAAGCTCTGGTTTTGAGGCCATGCAGAATGGAGTTTACACCTCATCTCTACCAATGATTTGGGAAGACTACTTAGCCTCTTTGTGCTTCAGTTTCCTTATCTATACATTAGTATAACTTCAATCATAGGATTGTGAAGAGTAAATGAAGGGATTTGGACAAAGTAACTAGAGCATAGTTTAGGAACTCACTAGCTTTTACTAGTGGCAGAGTAGAGTGAACTCCTGGCTTGATCACTTACCAGCTGAGCAACTTTGGGTGAAATATTGAATAACACTGAGCCTGAGTTTACTTGTCTGTAAAATGGAAGGATGCCACCTTCTTCATGTGGTAGTTTTAGAAGCTAATGTAGACAAAGAACCTGGTACTAACAGCTCTTATTATTGTTGTCGTTTCTAAGGAGGTTTATCTTTTATTGAGGATCCCAGATCAAGAGCAGCAACACAGTGATCCAATGGAGAAGTTACGTGGATTATTCCCTATAGTGAGCCCTGGAATAAATGGGTCTCAGCTATCTTGCTGAGGGTGGGAAGTTCCCAAGTGACTTCTTTTGCCAAATTATTTGTTTCCTAGCAGGGAAATAATACATGGAACTTGGCTACCTTGGGCTCGAGTCTCATGGTTTTCTGGGAATCACCTGATGTCAGGATTTGCAACATGAATACCTGAGCCAGGACAGGGAGCTCTGCCAGGCCACAGACAAAGGCTCCTTTGGTCCCTGGGGTGGCTTTAGCCAGGTGTCTGCCAGTTGGCTTTCGGGTGTCATGTGACCACCCCTACTCAGAGATCTTCAGATAGACTTGAGTTGTTTCTGGGTGAAAAAGTACATTTTCACCACAAAATACCCAGATGGACTCCATTCATACCAAAGAAATCTGCCTTGGGGTTGTGGTACAGAAGGAGCACTGGGCTGGGAGTCCACCTGGCATGCTATGGCAGGCCTCTCTGCTGAGGGACCCAGGGATTATGGTTGTGGGGAAAAGAAACTCATGTAATTTAGTTCAAGTGAAAAAACAGGGGCTTTGTTATCAACATTCAGGGCCATTTCCTGGGACCTCTTTGCAGGAAGTCCAACCTGACCTCACAGCAAGTGGGAAGACACCCTCTCTCCGATATCCTACAGGTGGCTGTGTCTGCAGCTCCCTGGACACTTGCCCAGCTTTCCTCCCTGCAGACCAGCTGTCCTTGTTAGGCCTACTTTCTGCTCCTTATTTTGGCCACCTCAGGCTTTGGCTGACTGTGGCACTAACTCCAAACTCAACACTCGAGGCTTTTCACAACTCACTGATGCCGCCGAAACCAATGATCCACTTGTTTAAATAGTGAGGAGAGATAATTTGATTGGCTTAACTCAAGTCAGGTGTTTGCTGCTTGTCCGATCTGCTATAAGCAGGGGCAATGGGTTTCATTATGCCATGGACTGCTCCTCCTGGAACTATGGACCAACAGGCTCTCCTGCAGGGGGATGTGGGCCGCAGAGAGAGAACAGACATTTGAAAAAATTGGTTCAGCTTTCTGGGATTTATTTTCCTCAACTGAAAATCATCATTATTATGTTGGTCATTAAGTGTCTAATTAAATCATTTTGCGTATGGAACCCCATTGACCTTTCCCTCACCACAGCCCACCCCACCCCTGCACCTGGTCAGTCATCTGTGGCCACATACTAATAATCCTAACTCCATTTCACAGAATAAATGGAGTTCGTTTTTTTTCTTTCTCTTTCTTCTTTTCTTTTCCTTATTGCAGTAAGAATGCTTAACATGAGATCTATCCTCACAAGTTAGTAAGTATACGGTATATCACTGGTGATCATAGGTGCAGTGTCATGCAGAAGATCTCTGCAGCCTATTCATTTTGCTTGATGGAAACTTTATGCTCATTTGTTGGTAACTCCTCTTTTCCCTCTCCCCCCACTTCCAGCAACCACCATTCCACTCTTTGAGTCTATGAATTTCACTATTTGGATGCCTCATATAAGGGGAATCGCGCAGTATTTGCCTTTCTGTGATTGGCTTAATTCGCATAATGTCTTCGAGCTTCATCCATATTGTCCATATTGCAGAATTTCCTTCTTTTTTAAAGGCTGAATAGTCTTTTGGTGTATGTTTATACCATGTTTTCCAATTTCAATTCTTTGGATAAATATCCAGAAGTATTGCTGGATCATATGGCAGTTGTAGTTTTAATTTTTTGAGGAACTGCTCTACTGTTGTGTATAGTGGCTGTTTTCATTTTGCATTCCCACGAATGGTGTGCAAACATTTCAATTTCTCCACTTCTTTGTCATCACTTATCTTTTTTGTTTGTTTTTTTGAGACGGAGTCTCTCTCTGTCACCAGGCTGGAGTGCAGTGGCACGATCTTGGCTCACTGCAACCTCCGCCTCCCAAGTTCAGGCAATTCTCCTGCTGCAGACTCCCAAATACCTGGGACTACAGGAGCGCTACCACACCTGGTTAATTTTTGTATTTTCAGTAGAGATGAGGTTTCACCATGTTGACCAGGATGGTCTTAATCTCTTGACTTCATGATCTGCCCACTTCAACCTCCCAAAGTGCTGGGATTACAAGCATGAGCCACCAAGCCTGGCCGTGTTTTGTTTTTTGGTAATAGCCATCCTAACAGATGTGAGGTGATATCTTAGTATGGCTTCCATTTGCATTTCCCTGATAACTAGTGATGTTGAGCATTTTTTTGTATACCTGTTGGCCATTTTGTATGTCTTCTTTGGAGAAATGTCTATTCAAGTCCTTAGCCCATTTTATATTGGGTTATCAGGGTGGATTTTTCTTGACTATTGAGCTGTAAAGGTTCCTTATATATCTTAGAGATTAACCTCTTATCAGACATGGCTTGCAAATATTTTCTCCCATTCCATGGATTGCTTTTTGACATTGTGGGTTGTTTTCTTTGTTGTGCAGAAGCTTTTGAGTTTGACACAGTCCCACTTGTTTGCTTTTGGTTTTGTTGCCTGCATTTTGGTGTCATATTCATTGTGGGAAGTGCATTCTTCAAGAAAGTTCTCTAGGGCCTTCCTGGGACTCCCGAGGAATGTGTACAAGTTCCTTAAGTGGTGACGTGTCATCATCCGCTGCAAGCCACTTGCTCTACATTCTTGCCCCTCTTGGGCTCAGCTGGACATCTCCAGCATCCTGTTTTCCAGGCTGCAGATGCTTATCTTTATCTCTAACATGGATGTGAGCACCTTCCTTCAGGACCCAAAGCACAGCTGAAATATGATGGAAATGGTATAACTTTACTTACTATTTGGGGATAATGGAACTTAACTATGAGAATAAGGTTTGCCCTTGTGTAGCTTCTTTGCAACCTTCATGAGGCCAGAGGACCCCCAAAGAGACCTTTAGAACATTTCTGCTGAGTCCCAGCCACTCTCAGAGAGAGGAAAAGCTCAGTCCCCCAGTCCCAAGTTCACCTCATCTCCTTCACCAGGAATGGTCCCATTTCCTGGGAAGCCTGCCAGTGGGCTTCCATTTTCTTTCCTCTGAAGGAAACATCCCCTCCCCTGCCCCGACCAGGCTGCCGTCTGACCCCACAGTCTGTACCAGGTGCTCACACTTGTTATTGCTCCTCTCCCAAATCTGGCTTCTTCAACTTAAGTAGCCCACAGGAGTAACTCAATTGCCTGGACCTGGTTTTAGGGGCCAAGCCGGGACTACAGTCCTTTTATCATCTGCCAACATTCAGAAAAGAGAAGACGGGGCCTGCATCTCCCTCCTGGTGGCAGCAGGTCTTGGCAGTAGATCACCCGTGAGCTCATTCTTGGTCAAAAAGACAAATCTTCCAAGAATGAACAGTGATCTTCAGACATAGGACACTGAAGTCCCGTGTTTTACAGAAAATGAATTTCTGACTGTAGATTTCATCGGAAGAGTCTCTGATTGACATCTGTTAATGATACGCATTAGAATGAGAACTGGCCCTACCAGCAATACCAGCAGGGTCCAGCAACATGGTCCCTCCTGAACAAAGGGAGTGTCTGCTCCAAAGGCAAATTCATTTGATTTTTCTTTATGGGCTAAAGAGATAGTCTGATATTCCCCAAATGGTGATTTTCCAACCTTGAGTATTTAAAGCTGCGGTCCCCTCCAGGTCCCCTGCTACAATAAATTATGTCCTTTGATCCTCCCAACAACTTTATAAGGTAAGGTATGATTTTCTTCATCTTGGATGTGGGGAAACTGAAGCTCGGGGGCATGTGATAATTAGGCTAAAGCTAGTAAATTGCAGGGTAGGATTCAAACCCAGCTTGGACTGTGTCCTTTGACCTACATCAGGCTTGTTCCGTGGCCCTTCCAAGTAACAGTTCTGAGGTCATTAGGAGACTGGGCAGCTCTGATGCTAGTGTGTGGGAAGGCAGGAGCTAACTTTCCAAAGTGAGCTTCTAAGGAAGGACAAGCTATCCACGTGCAGGGCCCACTGGATCATGGCAGCACAGGGCCCTTCTTCAAAAGTTTCTAAGCATTCAAGGGCTGGGAGTGGTGGCTCAAGTCTTTAATTCCAGCACTTTACTTTGGGAGGCCAAGACAGGCAGATGACTTGTTTGAGACCAGCCTGGCCAACATGGTGAAACCTGGTCTCTATCATAAATACAAAAATTGGCTGGGTGTAATGGTGCCTGCCTGTAATCCCAGCTACTCAGGAGGCTGAGGCATGAGAATCATTTGAACCCAAGAGGCGGAGGCTGCGGTGAGCCAAGATGAGCGGTGACAGAACGAGACTCTGTCTCAAAACAAAACAAAAACAAAAACAATAAAAAAAAATTGAAGACCCCAACCGCACAGCATTAAACAAAGCCCAGGGCCCTTGTGAGCCCTGGACTCTGTGCAGGTGGCACGCCTGTGGAGCTGGAGACCTGGATGAGTCACCTTGTTCCTGGAAGGAGTGCGGGCTGCGGGGTGATCTGGCACTGTGGGAAATGGGCAGTTTTCTAGTGCGTCTTCTCTGCCTGCCCCCCCACGCCCGTCGGGTGACATGATTGTCAGAGAGAGCAAGAGACCGAAGTGTCGAGCGTACCAGATAATTTTTGCAGTTTAGCTGCTTTTATTCCTTCCCTATTGTTGTTGTTTTGAATAATCTGTGTGGCTTTTGAAGAAATTGCTCGAACTGGTTTGAGCCTTAATAAGATATGAAAAAATTGGAGGCAAAGGGGGCCTGGTGATAAAAGCACAGCTTTCATTTGGCGCTGCAGGCTCCGGGAGCGGAGGAGCCGGGTGCGGCGCACTCATCAGAGGCAGGTGGGCGGCCAGAGTGCTGTGCGCAGTGGGACTTGGCACTAAACAGCAGAATGACAATTGGAAACATAAAAGCCAAGGCAGAAAGTGAGAAGGAAATAGAGGAAAACAAACCCCCAACTCAACTGCAGCCACCTGAACGAGGGGGAAGGCGAGAGGAAGGCAGCTGGTGAGGACTGCAAGTGGTGAGCAGCCCCTGCTGGCAGGCGAGGTCTCTGGTGAGTTTCCCCAAGGATGGAGGCATTTGGGCACCTGGCTGGGACTCCCCAAAAGGCAGGGTTTGCTAGAGAGGGTCTGTTGTGAACTGACGCCTCCCAAATTTCTAGGTCATTGTTGTCTAACCAGCTCCTCTAAAAGCCAGTCTCTGGCTTGGTGCTTCATTCAAAGGTTGGTGACCATCCTATGTGCAGTTGGGAGCTGGCCTTGGGGATACAGTGGCTGAGAGTCAGGTGTGGCCCCTGTCCTCCTGGGATTTTCAGTCTGGAGGAGGAGCCACACAAATGGGCAGGCAGGTAGACTTGCAGGGGACGTGCTGAGGGGTATATGCACAAGAGCCATCTCACCCAGAGATGACCTCTCTCTGGGAAAGCAACATGTGATCTTTCCATCCAACAGGAAATCTGTTGGACAAATAGAATGTATCCATGGGTAGGAGAGGGTGAGGGTGAGGAAGGGATTTCTGGCTATGGGGGCTTCCTGGGCAAAGGCCAGGAAGCAAGAAACAGGATGTTGCATTGGAGTGTTGGAGAAACCTTTTAATCAACAAACATTAATTGAGTAGCTACTATGTGCTGCAATGCTGGTGAGCCTTACGCTTGACTGTGCCATTCCCAGTCACTTGCTTTTCCACTTTGAAACCTTTGCCTGCTTCCCTGTTTTCTCTGTTCTTGCCATCCTACACCATTGGTGCCCTCTCTTGAATTTATTCTACATATTAACAGAATACAAATTTACCTGCTGTTTCAAAGACCAAAATACCATGACTCAAACAAGATAGAGGGAAGTTAATTGTACAGTCACAAGATTTCCCCAGGATAAGCGCAGTGTTAAATTAGCCTAAAGCTATCTCCTTACATATTTTAAGCTCAGCCTAAAGGTTTCTCTGTGCTCCGTGAACTGTAACCTAACTGGATGACTAAACAGACTGTAGCCTAGTCTTGTGCCAATCACCAAGTTTTGGCCAATCAAACTTGGCCAACTGTTACAAACCATATTTAAATAAGGCAAATATGGAACAATAAACAATCTAGCTGTTTCCATACCTCACTTCTGTTTTCTGGATATCACTTTCTCTCTCTTTCTCCTTTTTTTTTTTTTTTTTTTTGTTCATAAATCTTCATCCTCATGTGGCTGTGTTGGAGCCTCTCTGAACCTATTCTGGTTCAGGGACTGCCCAATTTGTGAATCATTCTTTGCTCAATTAAACTCTATTAAATGTAATTTGTCTAAGGTTTTTCTTTCTTTCTTTCTTTTTTTTTTTTTTTTTTTAAGATGGGATCTTGCTCTGTTGCCCAGCTGGAGTTCAGTGGTGCAATCACAGTTCACTGCAACATCTGCCTCCCAGGCTCAAGTGATCCTCCCATCTCAGCTTCCCGAGTAGCTGGGACTGCATGTATGTACCACTGTGCTTGGCTAATTTTTGTATTTTCAGTAAAGATGGGGTTTTGCCATGTTGCTGAAGCTGGTCTAGAACTCCTGAGCTTAGGCGATCAGCCTGCCTCAGCCTCCCAAAGTGCTGGGATTACAGGCATGAGCTACCGTGCCTGGCCAAGTTTTACTTTTTTTTTTTTTCCTGTATCCAAGGCTGGAGTGCAGTAGCCCAATCTTGGCTCACTGCAACTTCTGCCTCCGGGGTTCAAGTGATTCTTCTGCCTCAGCCTCCTGAGTAGCTGGGATTACAGGCATGTGCCACCACGCCTGGCTAATTTTGGTATTTTTTAGTGGAGACATGGTTTCACCATTTTGGCCAGGCTGATCTTGAACTCCTGACGTTGTAATTGCCCACCTTGGCCTCCCAAAGTGCTGGGATTACAGACATGAGCCACCGCACCAGGCCCAGGTGTTCCTCTTAACAGCAGTTGGTTGTTGAGGTGGTTCCACAGAGGTGAGGACCCAGGATCTTCCCATCTTGCTCCACAATTCAGGAAGTGTCGTTGAATGTATGCCTTAAAATGGCTCTCCACTACGTCAGCTTTCCTTGAGGCAAGACAGAAGGAGACAGAGGAGCTCACACCCATTTCCTTTACAGCTAAGGCCCGGAAGTTCCAGCCGTCATTTCTGTTCATATCCCATTGGCTACAGCTTAGTCGTGTGACCAGGCCGGATGCAGGGAAATCTGGGAAATTATTCCGGCTGGCTCCCATGCCCAGTGAAAACTCCAAGGCTCTCTTCCCATAGGGCAAAGAGAGAAATGGATATTGGGGTAAATAGAGGTTTCTATTCTGTTCCATTTCTGGTTTGTGACCTCGGAAATTTGTCTTCACACTAATTCCTCCATTGTGACTCTCCTGGCCCCCCGCCTGTCAAGTGGACAGAAGAAAGGCTGAGAACAACAGCATTCAAAAGCCAACTATCATCCTGTGCTGAGGCTAAAACTTACAAAGGTCAAGTCAAGGGGTAGGTAAAGTGTTTATGGAGGTGTTTTAGGTCAATAAAATTCCTCCTCTCAGGTTAGGGCAAGTCAAACCTATTCACTTTATTTAAAAGAGCTTTGTTGATTAAATGCCAAGTCAGTCCTGATTGGACCTTAAAAGCTCTCAGTTCAGATGAGACAGTGAAGGCCACGGGCTTGCCCATAAGCCCTTAATCAGGGCCCAGCCTTAATTCCTTAGCCTTTATTCCTTTGCAGGGAAGAAAGGGAAAAAAGTGATGCATTGACAGGGAAAACTGGCTGGCGGCGAATGCATTCCCCTGCAAGAAGTCCTCCAGAGCGTGAGAGATAGGCCATCCCTAAGTGGATGGATTCACCCAGGTGCAGAATCCAGATAATCCCATAAAATACTTCTTGTTTTTGTGACTAATCCAACTGTCATACTCTGTTTCCCGTGCTCAAGGCTTCAATAAATGTTCCTGAGTCTTGCTGTTCACTTTCTGGTTTGTTCAGAATTCATTTTTCATCTCACCCCTACCTCTAAGCTGCTTACTCATGTATCAGACAATAACATGCTAAGTAAGAAGACATCAGGAAGGCAGCAAGGCCATCCCGTACTTGAAATTTGGCTCTTATCTCCTACTTGGGGCTGTATGTGTTTCCCAGTTCCCTGCCCCTCGTCATACTCAGTGGCATGATGGTTATTTGTGTACGTGTCTGTCTCTCACAGGAGAAAGAGTAATTTTGAGGAACAAGGCTCCATCCTAGTTTGTGTGGTCTTCCCAGAATCCAGGCTGGTGCCGGCACATGGCAAGCACTGAATCAATATTTAGTGAATTGCTGACTTCATCCAGATAACCACGATTGACAGTGGCTCTTTTTAGTTAATTCACTTTGCCATTGTCAGTAGCATAAGTTATCAGAATGTCATATTTCTGTTGCATTTGCATGTTTTCTAGATGCAACCCCATCCACCCCCTCCTCCCACCTTCCCTGTAAGAGTCTGTTGCTATTTTTTAAAATGGAAGGAGTGCTTATCAGAGGTTGGAGAGAGTCTACTCATTATAAAAATTAATGATACGGGAAAATTGTTTGGCAATTTCTTATCAACTAAGCATATGCTTGCCTTAATTCCCAGTAGTTGCACTCTTGGACATTTTTCTTAGAGAAATAAAAACCGATTTTCAAAACCTATTTTCAGACAAAAACCTGTACATGAATATTCATGACAGCTTTATTCATAATAGCCTAAAACTGGAAACAATCCAAATGCCCTTCAATGGACGAATGGTTGAAAGAAACTCTCATGTATCCATACACTGGAGCTCCACTTAGTAATAAAAAGGAACAAAGTTTTGAGACATGCAATGTACTAGTTTGTTAGGGCTGTCATAACAAAGTACTGCAAATGAAGCAGCTTAAGCAACAGAAATTTGTTTCACTGTTCAGGAAGCTAGAAGTTCGAGATCAAGATGTCCAGCACAAGTTCAAGGTCGAGGTGTCCAGAGCACATGAGGGCCAAGGAACTGCCAGAAGCCTTCCCTAGTGTCTTCTGGTAGTTCCTTGGCTGTGGCGGTGTAACTCCAGTCTTTGCATGGTGTTCTCTCCGTGTGGTGTGTGTGTCCAAATCTCACTTTTATAAAACACCAGCCATATTGGATTAGGGGCCTAATCCACTCCAGTCTGACCTCATCTTAACTAATTATATTTGCTATGACCTTGTTTTCAAATAAGTTCACGATCTGAGCTGCTGAGGGTTGAGACTTCAACGTCTGCTTATTGGGTGGGACATAATTCAACCCATAATATGCAACAGTGTGGCTAAGGGCATTATGCTGAGTGAAAAAAGGCCAGTTCCAAAAGGTTTCATATTATACGATTGCATTTACATAACATACACCAAGTGGCAAAACCATAGAGATGGAGGTTAGTGGCTGCCAGGGGACAGGGACAGGAATGGGAGCATAAATATGTAAAGGGTAGCAAGAGGGAGTTTCCTTGAAGTGAAGAAATTGTTGTGTATCCTATTTGGTGGTGGTTGTGCAAATCTATATGAAGGGTGGAATTGCATTGAACTAGCAAACACACACACGGAGGAGTGCTTGCAAAAACTGGTGAAAACTGAACAAGGTCTGTAGTCTAGTCAACAGTATTGCACCATGTTGATTTTCCAGTTTTGATATTGTACAAGAGTCAGAAGTGACGTCACGGCAGGAGGAAGCTGAGTGAAGGACTCTAGGGACTACTCTATGTGAGTGTAATCTCAAAATTCAAAGTCAAACAAAATGAATGATAAAACAATGTTGAGAGGTGGGATGGAGCAAATGAAAAACTGGGCGTATGGATAGGATTAAAAAGTTTCTCCTGATATGGTCGCCATCCTCAAAAGGATCTTTGCCCCCTGAATTCCCATGGCATTTGCAGTCATGCCACATTGCTTCTCTACTGGCCGTAGAGAGATGTGTATGGGTGAGAGGCAGCAATGGGCAGAAAGGTCAGAGCACAGCTACTTACGTGTTTCCCTCTAGACTTCTACCTTGGACATGGTTTCCCAGATTTTCAGATTTGCTCTCTCTTGCTGAAGTTGTTCCATGCTCTGCCACTTGAATGAAATGAACTGCCTCAAAGTTGGCTTTGCCATCTTTCATCCTTGGTTCAGGTGATCCAGGTTCTGGGCTGGCTCTGGCAAGTGACTTCTCCTGTCTTTGCCTCAGTTTCCTCAACTGTCCAATGGGGGTAAATCATCTTTATCTAATCTTCAACTCTGGAATATCCTAAAGCTTAAATTGTAATTATTGGAAGTTGTCATGCAAATCAAGTTCCCATTATAATGACTTCATAAAATAAGGTAATCGTGATTAATTATTAAGCATCTCCTATATACCAAGCACAAACATTACCTCTTAATGCTCATAAACGTCATGCAAGGTAAGTGTCATGGACAACCGGGGGTAATACCAAGCATATTTTATGCCTGCCCAGGAAATTGCTCTCCTGAAAGGGCTAACATTCCCTGTTTGCCCTAAAAGCTAGAGTAATCTTTCTTTGAGTCTTGATCCAGGAGACTGGGAGCTTTGTTTACTTTCAAGGGTCCACATCATCCTTTACACAAGATCCCTAGGGCTGGGGCATGACTGAGTCAGCTTGACAGGCTCGTGAGAGCTGGTTGTACACAACTCTTCCCAACCCTGGGCTCAGTGACGTCACATTCCAGCTTGAAATTGGCCACGGTGGGAGTATTTGCACCGTGGAAATCAGTAAATGCTACAAATCAGAGCTGCGTTTGTTTCCTCTGAAAGCCAGTTTTCTAGCCTGGGATGATCCATTGCAAATGGGATTTCTGGTGGTATATTAAGATGTCCCCAAGTTACCGAGGTGGATGGGAGGGTTTGGCCACCAACATAAAATACCGATTATGAACATACTTGAGAAACCTACTCCACAGCTTACTAGCTGTGTCACCATGAGCAATATACTTACCCTCTCAAGACCTTAGTTTCCTCCCCTGTAAAATGAAGATATTGACAGAGTCTGCTTCTAAACCCTAAAGCACCTTTCACAGTGGGGGTCCAGTAAATATTAGCTCTTATTGATCTACTGGTTACTTCTATTTTTATTATGAGGTTCCTGGTCTCTATAAGAAGGCAGCTTTTAAGCTGTTGACCATACCACTTTTCTGAAAAATAATTTAAATGTAACGTGAGAGGACAGATTCTGGAAACTTCCACGTGGGCTCAGATCCTCACCATGTTATTTATTCGCTGAATGATTTTGAGCAAGTTAGCTAGTCTGTGGGCCAATTTCCTCACACGTAGGCTGATGGTTATAATAATGCCTATCCTTTAGGGTTGTCCCAAGGATGAAGCAAGTCAGCGTGTATAAAGCACCAATATCAGTGTCTGGCTGAGCGTATTATGTAAGTGTTTGCTGTTGTTCTGAAAGTGATGGTACTGGGTTGATTAGTATCCCTCAAGAATTCATATCCTTTCTGGAACCTCACAATATGGTTCCAACTAAAGACTTGAAAAGATGGAAGTATGTAGTAGATGTGTAGTAGATGTAATTACTTAAGATGGCATATGGGAGTAGGGTGAGCCCTTGATCCAGTATGACCCATGTCTTTATAAGAGGAGAAGAGACACAGAGACAGACAGACATATACAGGGAAGAGGATGTAGACACAGAGAAAATGGACATGACCACGGAGGCAGAGATTGGTATGATTCAGCCCTAAGCCAGGGGTGCCAAGACTTGCTGGCAACAGCAAGGAGCTAGGAAGAGGCAAGGAGGGAGCCTCCTCTAGAGCTCTCAGAGAGAGAATGACCCTGCTAACACTGTGATGATGGACTTCGACTCTAGAACTGTGAAACTCACTTCTGTTGTCTTAAGGAAATTCATACAATGATCATGTTGAAAAGTTTTTTAGAGGCAGGGTTTTTCTCTGTGCCCCAGGCTGGAGTGCAGTGGTGCAGCCATGGCTTATTACAGCCTCCGACGTCTGAGCTCAAGCAATCCTCCTGCCTCAGCCTCCCAGGTAGTAGAGAGGTTTGAAGGAGGCTGAAACACGCTTATCCACTGCCTCTCTTTTGAGCCGCAGTGCTTGGGTTTATGGATGTCCTTTCTTCTTTTGCGCTGGTGGCTCTTTCCCCAGGCTCGGACCCCTAACAGCAGCACCCTTCACTGCTCTGATTTCCTCACTTTCTGCAGCTGCAAAACAGAGCTTGGTGTGTGTGTCCTGCTGGGAGCTCACCTGGGTTTCACGACACTCCTGTGTAGGCCCATGGACTACCCTAGGAGGTCTCACCTGGGAAGATGACAAACGTATATACCAGCTTGAAGGACAGACCTGAGTTTGTGAGTGGCCTTAAAGCATTCACTTATTTTGCACATACCTCTCACCCTTTGAGAGGCTGCCTTTCTTTGCCAAAAATTATATTTTGCTGACTCCTTTCTTTTTAATGGTTGAAGGCAAAGCTTCTGCAAGCCCTGTTCCTACATGCCACACGTTGATGACATACCCGTAGTACGGTGGCATCACGTGCTCACCAGCACTTACAGAAAAGTGCATGTTCCTGATACTGGTCTGAACTTTTATTTACATTATCTCATTTAAACTTCCCAGTGACCATGAGAGGTCATCATTATTGTCTTCATGTTACAGAATAGGGAACTGAGGCCCAGGAAGATTATGTGACTTACCCAAGGTCACACAGCCAGAGTCAGGGGTGGGATTTTACTTGATCCCCTTCTGCCTGACTCAGGCGTAAATGGATTTGCCACTATACCAGTGTTGGCTAAAGTGTGGAATACCTGTCCTAGGCATGCGCCATGAAAAGGGGGTTTGTGATAAAGTATGTTTGAGAACAGCTGTAGATGATACCTCCCTCCTTAGGAATGCCAAATAAGATACAAATGCCTGGTTAAATTAGAATTTCAGATAGATAACGAATACTTTTTGAATGTAAGTATGTATCATACAGGTCAAATTGAATGGAGTATCCTCCCGCCGTGCTCCTAAATCTGGGAGCTCTATTCTTGGATATTTACAGATGTACATTTGTAGATTAAAGCTTTCAAGAAATGCTGTGGTAAACAAACCTGTCTGATTTTGTTTAACAAGGCATTGTTCAAGTCTATTTGGAAAAGCTTCTTCGGGATGCAGTTTGGGTAATACCGCACTGTAAACATGACTGCCTCCCCATCAGTCTATCCGTTTGTCTTTTAAGCTGAAATAAATCCAATTAGCCAGGGCTGGTGGTGTGCACCTGTAGTCCCAGCTACTCCAGAGGCTGAGGTGGAAGGATCACTTAAGCCTGGGGGAGCAAGGATGCACTGAGCTATTAATATGATCATGCTACTGCACTCCAGCCCGGGTGACAGAGTGAGACCATGTCTCAAAAAATAAAAAATAAAAAGTAAAGTGAATCTGTGATGGGTGAATATCTTTTTTCATTTCCAAGCAATTCCAACTGCTACCTTGCCACCTTGACTGGCACTTCATGAGTGTAGGACAATGCCTAATCATTTCTAATCCTGTCCTCTACAGTTTCACACATGCTGCGAAAGAAATCTTCCTAAAATTCCCCTTGGTTCATGTCAGCTTTCTGCTCACAACCCTAGCAAGATCCTCTGCTCCCCTCTAGGAGAAAGCTTGGGCCTACTCTTGGAGAGTCTGGATAACTCAGTTTTGGCCAACATTCCCCATTCTCCATCTCCTCCTCCCTCTGTGCCTACAGACTGCTCACCTCCATTCCCAAGGCTTTGACACTGTTACCTTAGAAACTTTGCTTGTGACCTCCTCTGGCCACAAAGCCCTGACCTTCATTCTGCAGGCCAAGGCCTGGCTCGTGCCTGCTCTTGCTACCAACTGAAATCTCCTCCCATCTCAACCCAACCAGCCCATGGCCTGGCCCTTTCATTTTGCTCTTGTATTAGTTATATTAAAGTTTTGTCTTGTTATGTATGTGTTGTTTCATTAATTACATATATTTTTTATCATCAGAAAAATTCTGTTATCTATTATATTTAAGATTTTATAGTTTTTGGTGGATTTTCCTTTTTACAGTTTATAATTTGGGTGGATTTTCCTTTTTAGAAAGATAGTTTATTGAAGTGGAATTCACCTAACGTAAAAGTAAACTTTTGTGTTTTTTGAGATGGAGGCTTTTGCTGTCACCCAGGCTGGAGTGCAGTGGTGCAATCTTGGCTCACTGCAGCCTTCACCTCCCAGGTTCAAGCGATTTTCTTGCTTCAGCCTCCCGAGTAGCTGGGACTACAGGCGCATGCCACCATGCCTAGCCAGTTTTTGTATTTTTGGTAGAGACGGGGTTTTACCGTGTTAGCCAGGATGGTCTCCATTTCCTGACCTCATGATCTGCCTGCCTTGGCCTCCTAAAGTGCTGGGATTACAGGCTTGAGCCACTGGGCCCAGCCCAAAAGTAACCATTTTAAAGTGAACAATTTGGTGGCATTTAGCACATTCACGATATGATGCCACCACCACCTTGATTTAGTTTCAAAACGTTCCCATCACTCCAAAATAAAACCCCTTATCCATTATGCAGTTTCTTCGTGTAACCCCCAATCCCTAAGCCTGTGGCAACCACCAATCTGTACTCTGTCTCTATTCTGAATATTTCATAAAAATAGAATCATCCAATATGTGACCTTTTGCATGTGGCTTCTTTTGTTTAGCATAATGTTTGCAAGGTTCACCTACTACTGCAGCGTGTATCAGTGCTTCATTCCTTTTTAAGGCCAAGTAATATTCTACTGCATGCATGGACCACAGTTTCTTTATTCATTCCTCTATCATTGGACATTTGGGGCTTCCACCTTTTGGATATTGTGGGCATTCTTATGCATCACTTTGCTTGATTTACTTTCCACAAGAATTTCTTTAAAGGCATGCTACTGATGGGGAAAATGGAATCTTGGAGACTCAAGGTAACTGCCCATTGGATCGTTTGAGGAATGGGGAGGAAATAGATGGCCCCCTCAAAAGGGCTAATGAGGACAGGTTAATGATGGTAGTAGTGCTGAAGTTGGAAGCAGGGGTGAGGAAGGCAGTGAGGGATGGGAGGTACCCGAAGCGTGCATCGTCAGGAAGCCACCACTACCCCTGGGCCTGCAGGGGTGAAGGGAAGTAGCTGTTGCTGGGATCTGCAGAGTGCTGGAGGACAGGGCTATCTGGCAGGGGCCAAGGCCTTCAGAAAAGAAACACACCAGCTACAATATACAGCCTGGGGGAAGGGAGCTGGGGGAACAAATACCAAGATCTCCCTCTCCTCCAACCCTCCACCCTCCTGCCAATGCCTCCCATTGGCCAAAGCTGCCTGGAAGCTGGAGGGCGGGGAAGCCAGGCCTCTGGGCTTAGAGTGGGTGCAGGAGGATAGAGAGTGAATCTGGGGGGAAAACTGAGCCTGACCAGGATAGCCTTTGTCACATATGCCACACAGCCAGAATCGGGATTGAAAGGGGGGTCTTCTGACTCCAGATCTGAACTCTTCCCAGTCCCAGAGGCATGTGTCAAGTGGCACAGCTCAGACTTTCTACTGCTGGGGCCTCTAGTTCCCACCTCTCTGAAGGAGAGATCCCAGGGAGGCTGGCATTTGCAAAGGTGCGGGACCTGGTTATTTGGCCCTCTCTTCTCACTTTCCCCCACCTCTCCTTCCCACAGGGGGCCGCTCAGGGAGCTGGACCTCCAGTACTTTCCCCGCTTTACTGTGTGCCCCACGTCGGCACACCAAGTGCGGCAGACCAGTGGGCCCCTGGGGGATGGGGGCTTTTCTTCTTTCTCCCTTGTTCCTGTTCATTTTGGAGCCATAAGAGAGCCATGGAGAGAAAGAACTGAGAAAATCAGGGGCTGAGAGACTGTTGTGAAAAGAGTCCGTGGAGACAATACAGTGAGTGCTTAGTGAGGTCCTGAATGCAGGGCTTATGGGGCTGTGCCGAGCCCTCAAATAGGCCTTTTGTGCTCCTTTCTATTGACTGTTACTAAACCCTTCAATGGGCTCCCATTGTGCTTGGAATAAAATCCAAACTCCCCACCCAGGCCCACAGCGCTCCAGCCTCATCTTATACACTGGCCTCTCTCTCTCTCCTCCCCACTTGCCTTCCTGCAGCTCCTGGGCACACCCAGCTGTCTCCCACTTTTGGAACTTTGCACCTGCTGGCTCATCCTCTGCCTGGGATGCAGCTTCTTGCGTTCTCCCCGGGGACGGTACCTCCTCTTGCTTCAGATCTTACATGAAACATCACCCCCTTAGAAAGGCCAAGTTTTCTCTTTTGGTACCTCTGTATTGTGTCTGTCTTGCCTTCTAAGCTGTCAGCTCCACGATGACACGGAGCTCGTTGGCCTTGTTTACTGCTTCATCCGCAGTCTCTAGCAGAACCCAGCATAAAGCAGGCACTTGAAATGTGCTTGCTGAATCGGTGAATGCTGGGTATGCTTCTCAGCAGAAGTAGAGAGTGGTGAAATTTTTTACCACTCAGCTGTTTAGATTTGACTTCTCCCTTTGGATTTCTAGTCTCAGATAATGTACAAAAACATCTCTGATCACTTGATTTGGGTGTTGCACACTGTCTTTTGTTGGCAAGAGGTTCTGGGTTTTTGTCTGTGGTTTCCTCTATAGTTGTTGGGGTATAGAAATATATCTATTGCTTCTGAGCTGTAATAGTGAGGCTGTTGATCACAGGTCTCTGTAGGTTTGAGTTCTGCCTACTAAATAGCCACTGAGTCTTGTAAATGGGTCTTTCTTCCCTCCATCCTTCTTCCCTTCTCCTCTTCCTGTCTCCCTCTCTTCCCATGACACATGGCAGGTGCTCAAAGGTATTTGGTTATTTTGATTAAATGATGTGATATTGACGTTCATCTACTAAGAAAGAGTACCTGTTGATAACCTGTAGTTATTGAACACTAGTGTCTAACTTGGTTCTGATTCTTCTCTCTTAACTCTGTTGATCGCGTTGTTAGGATCTGAAGTCTCTTTTATATTAACCTTTTATTGTTTGAACAGAGACCTAAGATTTTTGCAATGTTCAAGGATGGTTGTGAATACATTATTAGAAGCCATCATGGGATGCTCTGGGACAAGTGGCTGCCCAGAAAAGGTCGATCAACATTTTGTACCAGTTGTGCCACTTCCAAGTTGAGAGGCTGCAGGCAATCTCTTATTCTTCAGTTATCTTGGTTTTCTTATCTGTAAATAAAAATATCTAAAGGTTGTAGGCTTCTAAAGTCCCTTCTAAGACCAAGCCTTTGTCATTCTATCTTCCTCTTCTCTTCCTTTTTTTGTAGTAGCTCTACATTCTTTATCTAATCAAGAAAGGTTCAAATAAAGGGAGCCATTGTCAAGATGCCTAAGGAGAAATCAAACCAGGTGGACAGACTAGGGCCCAGGAAGCAGCTAACCTCCACCCATAAGTGTACTTCCTTCAGTTTCTTCTCTTCTTTCCCACTTTTTCCTACCCCTTGTTTGCTTTCCCCTTCTTTTAAAATTTAAA
This sequence comes from Sapajus apella, assembly GCF_009761245.1. NCBI lineage: Eukaryota > Metazoa > Chordata > Mammalia > Primates > Cebidae > Sapajus > Sapajus apella. The sequence goes on from NW_022436953.1 coordinate 16,629,697, forward strand.
ACAGTGAAGGGAGCAATATTCTGGCTGCTCAGAACTCAACACATCTGTCTTGCAGTTTACCCGTGCATAATGGAGAAATCCTCTTGTCCTCAGTGAAGTGCAGCCATTGTGATTTTCTGTGAAGGAAACAGTCGTCACTGTTCACGCGGGCCCAGTTGTTTATATGTAATTCATTCAGTGTTGCATTTAGCATTCGAGACTTCTTTAAACCTCCTAGCCCAGGATCCATTTAGTTTTAGAAATTAAGCCAAATTCCTTCTTTCCATAAGTGTCTTTTCTTATTCCTGGATAAAATCAATAAACCATGAAATGTATGTGTTGAAAAATGATATGACCAAGCTCTCTTTGAGAATTCAGGGGTTAAAATGTGGTTTGAGGCTTAAAGGCCCATTAAGGTACTATTGGATTATGGTAAAATCTTTCTGAATGTGAAATTTTCTACATTTTGATTTAGAAATGTAATTCAGCTCCAGGTCCTCAAAATCCAGATGTGAAATAGTGCTTTTAGGATACATTAGTGCTGAGGAAGGCAGTGGCATGATGTCTTGAAAATATAATTCACTTGGCCTCTACTTTTAATGACCTTGAAGAGGACCATTTTCCCACTTGGCACTGGGAGAAAGTGATAACCTAGCTATCAACAAGGGAGTGGTGTTATTAAATTAATATATGGCTCAGCTAAGGTATGCATGAATTTTCTTCAAAATCTACCACCTCGATTTGGAAATATGCATCATAAAATGTTGTCTGAGAAATTCCACGTTATGAAGTTGATTGCCCAGATTTCACAGATGAGGAAACCAGGGCCCCAAGAGGGAAATGACTTGTCCAAGGTCACACAATGGCCATACTTTAATCAAACTGGGGAAACTGGCATTCAATGAGCATGACGTTTAGCACTTTGCAGTACTCAGAAAGAAAGATTTAGCTCAGAATTTTTTTTTTTTTTTTTTTTTGGAGCCATAGGTAAAGACTGTGTTATAATAAGATGGGAGAGATTATACAGATTGAGGCTCAGCTGTGTCACTTACAGCCCAGGGTCATTAGCAGACCCCTAAGTCTTCTAAGCTTTAATTTCCTTGTCTGGAAAATGGGATTCATGGAGATGACAAGGACCATGGGTAGTGGTGAGGATATAGTGCAACAGTACAGGAAAACTTAGCTTCATATATGGCGCGGTGTTTGATGAAGCTGTGGAATCATTGTAAAGGGGCTTCTCAGCCACACCTTTACTAATTCAGAAATTAAGATTTCATAAGTGGAGTCTATAGCCCCAGAGAAAAATTCAGGTTTTGTATTGCATATATTGCCAGTAGTCTGTGTCTAATTTTTAAGGATTGAAAAATGACATGCAGGGTTGCCCTATATGGCGAGTTCATAGTAAAATCCTCCAAAAAACATCTCTCAACTGAGCCAACACTGATGAACATAATGGCCATATGGACATGTAATAGAAATTAAAGAGTTTTTGAATATAAATGCCTGGCACTCAGAAAGCAACCAACAAATGTCTGATGAATTAAATTACATTGAACAAGGCAGTAGGGATGTCTTGCTACCAGGTTTAACAGAAGCCAGAAAACAGACACTCCATTTAAACCTTCTAATCCCATAGAGCAGGGATAACAAATACCACTTTCATATTCCATGCCCAGGGCAGACATGACTAATCCATCCTAGCAGTCACATCTCCCAGCCTTATATTCATTTGTATGTGTGTCTCTCCCACTAGGCTGTAGGCCCTTAGAGAGAGCTGACTGAGTTCTGTTTCTTCTTGATCAGGGCTTTTAGCAGGGCTCACATAGAATGCAAATGCTTGCTAGATGGATGAGCTCAGAGAAGTTTAAGAGGTTTCCCAAGGCTACCCAGGAAGTAAGTCTGATCTGCAGCCATACTTCCTTCCCAGCTGGAGAGAACTGGAATGTGCTGGTGTTGTGGAATAATATTGTAAGGTACTGATGGAAGCCTTGTATAAACTGAAACATAATTTACAAGCAGTAAATGCAGAGCTTTTAACTGTACAGTTGCATGAGTCTCGATATATGAATATACCCATATAACCACCCCCAGTTAAGATATCTTTCATTCTAGAAAGTTCTTTTGTGCTCCTTTCCAGTCAGTTCCTCTCCAGAGACAACCTGTTTTAAAACTTCATAACAGTGAATCCTAAAGTGTGTTCTCTTTTGTGTTTGGCTTCCAGTCATCATAACATTTTGGAAGTTCATCCGTGTTGTGGGTCCATTCATAGTTTCTTCCTTTAAACTACTGAGTGCTATGCTGTTGTGTGAATGCACCACACATGGCTTATCCATTCACTCAGGGGCGTCTGGGTTGCTTCCAATTTAATCTGAAATGGCTCCCTGTGGTCCCCTCCCACAGGTATTAGCATCCTTGTATAATCTCCTCCATTTGTGTGTGGGCCACACCCACTGCCTTGCTTTTAACAAAGAGAATACTGGAGAAAGGGATGAGATGTCAGCTCTGACATTAGGTGTTGAGGGGCTGTGAATTCTGCTCTCTCACTTACTTTTACTTTCCAACCCACCCAATCTGATGAAAGTAGCCACCTGGTGTTGTAAGCCAGAGTTGCATATGGCAGGGAATTGAGGAAGGACCTAACCAGCAGCCAGGGATGAACTGGGGCTCTCAGTCTGATAGCCTGCACAGAACTGGACCCTGATGCAGCCACACGAGTAAGTTTAGAAGCAGATCCCTTTCAGTGGAGCTTTGTGATGACAGCTGCCCTGACCAGCACCATAATTGCAGCCTTGTGAGAAACCCTGAGCCAGAGGACCCAGCCAGGCAGACACCATGAGACAATACATACGGTTGTTCAAGGGACTAAGTTTTGGGGAAATTTGTTACACAGCAGTGGATAACTAATACAGAGTTACTGTAAAAAAAATACTATGGAGATTCTTGAACAGATTTTTTTGGGGGCATTTGTTATGTATATTTAAAAAATAGTCCATCATCCCTTTTAACTCCACGGTTATCACTACCCATCCTATCCATTCAAACTGAGTTATGAGGCAGTCACTGCCCTGGGGGAGGGTTGTCACAGTGGCACAAAGGCATTGCATTTTTTACTTTGAGTTTTTGTGAGTTTACAAAGCTGAGGTCAGGGAGAAGAAGAAGATCCAAGAGACTGGCTTGTCTCATCTAGAAGAGGTACTAATTTCCTGGGTTAGACAAAGATGGAGAGCCCAATGGGAGAAGCTAGAGCTTGATGGGACTCCAAGAAGTGCCCTCATCCTCTGCTGCTTCTCCCCTGTGGAGCTTCAGTGATAGACCCTCTGGATACACTCAGAGATCTGGAACAGAAGGGACTCATTTCTACCATCCTTCCATTCCTAGCTGGGTCCCAGGAGAGCTCCAGGTCCCAGATTATGGTGAGTACCATAGGCAGTGGCAACCATGGTAATGAGGTCTGTTGAGGCACAGAGGCTTGAGACAGCTCCAGTGAATTTTCCACAGCCCCAGGGAAGACAATGATAGTGACCAACATTTACCTTTCCCAGAGACTTCCTGAATGGGAGCAGGGACAGATACTGTTGACCAGGTACCCATAGGAACGAGACTGCACAGCAGATGCTGAAGAAGACAGATGATTGCCAAGAGTTAGATCTCCACTCCCTACCATCCCTGGAACTTGGACACAACTTGAAAGAAGATAGGATAAGAAAATGCTGAAGTCAATGAACTCACCTGCATTTACTAAGATTACTTTCTTCTATCATTTTTGCCTGAGGAGCTTGACAGAAATTAAATTAAACTGAATTTCATACAATGAAAGAAAATGACTTTTTTTTTTTTTAACATTTGAGTTTGTGACACGTGGGTGTCATATCTGCTACCCTGGCACTGTTCAAGCTTCTAGTGGCATTGGTAAAATCAATGTGGTAAAAGAAGGCACTAGAACAGGAGTTGGAGAGGCCATGAGTTAACTGCCTCCTTTTCATGCTCCAAGATTTATCTTTGGAAAACTTGACCCTGTCTGAGTTTATCAGCAGCTACTTGGTGTAGCTACTGGAGATCCCCAAGTCGTCATCCTCACTGAGGGGCATAGTAAATTATCTTTTGTTTGGAATAACTTGTTTGCCCTGACAATTTGTCACTATGTCAAGGAGACCTGCATTATAGGACCAGATGTGGTTCCTTTATTCACTGAGGCCCCTGATCTCAACATTCACAGAAGATGGGCCTGTGATGTGGTCTCAGGACCTCAGATCACCTCAGTATGCAAGATGCCAAGAAAAAAATCAAAATGTAGAACCCCCATTGTATCCCAATAGAATGAAAGCTGCCAATGCTTTGAAATCACACAAATTTGGCTTTTAATGACTGTGTGGAAGATCCTTAAGTTTTATTTTCCCTCTGATATAGATATAATCCTTCAAATGGACTTGGCATGAGATTAAAATAGGAAGAAAGATCAATGGTTAAAAACACAGGCTCTGTAATCAATATCTAGGAGCACATACTCTGCCTACAATATATGTGTTTCTTTGGCCAAATGACTCAACCTTTGCCTTCTATTTTCTTTGAAAAGGGACACTAATAATATCTGCCTTATAAAATTGTGTTGGGGTTTGGAGATGTACGAACACATCAAATCCTTATTCCTTGATGAAGTTTTTGAGACTAATTGAGTATTGGACACAGAAGTCAGGTAGATGGAGATGAAATCATCACCTTTAAGATCTTCATCGGCTAGGCTGGAGGATGTGCTTGGGTTCATGGCAAGCCAACAACAGTGAGCTGTGCAATGCTGAAACCAGATGGAGAAAGACTATCTTCTCAGACACAGGCAAGTGGAGATGCAAAGCACACTGACACTTAGCAGTCCCAGAAGGAGTAAAACTTAGGGAGTAGAAGGACAGAGCTGAATGAAGACTCTCTGCAAGCAGGTCCAACCCAAAGAGAGGCAGAGAAAGGGACAAAGCCACATATACTCTGTTCTTCTCCCCAAATCCTTCATCAATTAAGTCATTCTTCCTGTCTTGGATGGTATAAGGAGGGGAGGATGGCCAAGAGTGGTGTGTCAAACTGAGGGCTTTCCCCTGTATTAGGCTGTTTTCACACTGCTGATAAAGACATATTTGAGACTGGGTAATTTATAAAGAAAAAGAGGTTTAATGGACTCACAGTTCCATGTGGCTGGGGAGGCCTCATGATCGTGGTGGAAGGTGGAAGGTGAAAGGCACGTCTTACACGGTGACAGACGAGAGAATGAGAACCAAGCCAAAGGGGTTTCCCCTTATAAAACCATCAGATCTCGTGAGACTTATTCACTATCACAAGAACAGTATGGGGGAGACCACCCCCATGATTCAATTGTCTCCCACTGGGTTTCTCCCACAACATGTGGGAATTATGGGAGCTACAATTCAACATGAGCCAAACCATATTACAGAACACAAGGAGGAAATTATGGTTTCCCTAATAGACCATGGACATTAAATCAAATGCTCACCTGAGAGGAGTTTAGCATGGTACAGAGTGTTTGGCAGATACACTGAAAATCTTAGCTCCCTGCCTGAACATTCATGCTCTAGAATTCTTACAAAAGGATTCAAAATACTACTACTCAGAAGTAAATTAAGAGCTTGATATATTTTTTTCTTTCGGCACTTCATCACCTAGAAAAAAAGGGAAAGCACATTTTTTGAGGAGCTGGACTCTCAGCGTGCTTGAGGACTCTCTGCAGCATGTCAAGCAGATATTGACTTTTGAGCTGCATTAGTGTAGCACGATCAATGTACACCGTTCCTGGCCCCCGGCTCTTTCCCTTGCAGAGCTGGCTCAGCTCTTAGCCAAGGGGCTTCGGAGGGCACCGAGTCATACTGTTCTCCACTGCACAACAATGTCAGTGCCGTTGCCGACAGCGCAGAGATCTGTACTAGCAGAGCAGAGGGAAGCCCCGTGGGGGTCAAGGAAGGCCACAGCATCTTCTCCAGCTGGGCCTTTGCCAAAAGCCTCTTCTGGGCTCCTTTTCTTCTTTGGATCGTACTTCTCGCTGGTATCCTGCAGCCACCCCTGCCTGTGTTCAAGTCTGGAGAAATAGCAGGGAAGTTGATGCCCTGAGCTGTGCCTCTCAGGAGGCTGAGGAGCCTCCCGTGTGTGCGTGTGGGCATACGTGTGTGTGCGTGTGTGCCCGTGTGTGTGCATGTGTGTGTGCACGTGTGCTTGTGTGCTCCTGTGTTCCCCTGCTGCTGACTGCCTGACAGACTCTCTTTCTATTCTATCAAGGCCAACAGCACAGTAGGGAAGAACAGTAGGAGCTTAGGTGCCAGATCGTCAAAAGTCAAACTTAATCACTTTGTCTCCTTATAGCCTGGAACAAGTGACTCCTTAAATCTCAATTTCCTCATCTATAAAATAGGAATTATAGCACCTGTCTCTGCAGTGTTTATAATATATAGAGAGCATTTTAGAGGGTGAGTACGAGACAGAGGATCAGGAAAAGTAACTAGTGGGTACTAGGCTTAATACTTGGGTGATGAAATAATCTGTAGCACAAACCCACATGACACAAGATGCCCTATATAACACATCTGCACTTACACCCCTGAACTTAAAAGTTAAAAAAAGAAATTTAAAAAAGTAAGTATGCATTAACTATGCTGCTGGGTTTTAAAAAATTAGTCTCCAAAAAAACAAGTAAGTAAAAAGATAAATATGCATTAAATATGCTGCTGAGTTTTAAAAAATTAGTCTCCAAAAAAAAACCAAAAATGAAAACAAAATATTTAATATTTGGCACATAGTACCATCAATAAAGTTTAGCTTTCTTTTTATATTAATACTGTCATTTCAGAATGAATTTGAAATGTTTTACAAAAAGTATGCAGAGGAAATCATGTATTTGAACAAAAATCACCATTAAAAGAGAAATGGGAATAAGAGTAAGACGTGGATTATGGCAGGTACAGTTTAGCACAGAAGGGGTAGCTGTGGTGGGAGGGGATGGCAGATGAGCAAGAGTTTTTTTTTTTTTGAGACAGAGTGTCACTCTGTTGCCAGGTGCCAGGCTGGAGTGCAGTGGCATGATCTTGGCTCACTGCAACCTCCGCCTCCTGAGTTCAGGCAATTTTCCTGCCTCAGCCTCCCGGGTAGCTGGGACTACAGGTGGACACCACCATGCCCAGCTAATTTTTGTATTTTTAGTAGAGATGGGGTTTCACCATGTTGGCCAGGATGGTCTCTATCTCTTGACCTCATGATCTGCCCATCTCAGCCTCCCAAAGTGCTGGGATTACAAGCATGAGCCACCGCGCCCGGCCAGAAATAGAGTTTTAAAAAGCAGAGTGTAAGATTATATATAGTTGTTGTAATAAGTTGTCAGTTTCATTCTGAGCTTCCTGGTAGCCAAATCAAAAAGGAAAACCACTTAGACCATGTGATATAACCTTAACCAAAAATTTAAAAATTAGAAGATCTAGGTTATATACTATATGTCCTGAAAGATCAGATCACAAAGTGAACAGCATAGGATTCTGGATTGTTCAACGTTGCCTTTTGGCTTTGTTAAGTGTGTATGTGGGAGTGGGTAGGCAATGAATAGCTGTTTGCTCAACTACATTTGTTCATAAATCATCAGGGTATTACCCATTATTCTGAAAGTCATTTCATTTTGCTCAAGTTATATACTTCACATTTAAATGTTACTAGTTCCTATGCCCTGTGGCCTGTTTCGCTTCGGTCTTGAAACAGTTTGTAAAGGGAAGTTACTGTCCTTGGCTTTGAAAGTGAAGTTCTCCAGGTAAGTACGTTCCTCCTACTCCCACTGAAGGAGAGGAGAGACCTCCCAAAGTCGTTCATGGCAGTACTGGCCCCTTCTGTTCAGCCCCAAGTCGGTCCCGTGAGGCCTATACCTCTCCTTGCCTTCTGAATTTGGGCCTGTTTCCCATGAACAGCTCTTGGGTTCTCTCAAGTCAGCACTGGTGCTTGGCCTCCCTGTTTCCACTCATGGCTCCCCCTTCAGGGCTTGGATTGGAGTGATCCTTGTTCTGCCATGGTCAGTCTCAGAATGGGGATTCCCATGAAGTATCATTGGAGACTCAGCCCTGCACTGGATGACACCCTCTGAGTCATCAAGGGCAAAGGCACTGAGACAAATGGAAAATAGGACATAAGAAATCCATACTGATCCTGGGAGTGACTCTAAGAAGAGAGGTGTGGTAGACGTCTTTTCACAATGGCTCTGAATGCTCCGATTTCCACTTTGTATTCTGTAGCAATCATAACCAAGCACTGGTTGTTTGCAGCTCACAGATTGCAAGGGTTACCTTGAAATAACAGGCTTGCCCTTGGTCTAGTTGAGTTGAGTGCATGTGTGATCAGAAGCTGCTTGTGCCCTATAATTCATTACCGTGTTTGTACTGAAGCCAGGCCCTCCACTGGCTGCTCTCAGCCAATGAGACACCAGAGGGATGCTAAGGCCAGTTGCTCCGGGGGGATGCAGGACTCCTCTGATGGGTGGTTTTGGCTGGAGAACTCCCCAGTGGCCTTGCCAAAGTTTCCTTAGTCTACAAAGCAGTCTAAGATGCTACCGCCCAAACTTCCTTCAGCTGGGACACCTACATGTGGCCTCTCCAAGTGGCCTGGGCTTCTACACAGCATGGTAGGCTCCCACAAAAACAGCTTTTGAGAGAGCCAGGCAGACACTGTATCCCCTAGTATGACCTAGTTTTGGAAGCCACATGGCATCACTCCACACATTCTATTCATTGCAAGCAAGTCACTAAAGCCCACCCATATTCAGGGGGAGAATTGAACTCTACTTCCTCATGGGGGATGTGTCCAAGAATGTGTGGACATGTTTGAACTCACACAGGGAGTGTTGTGTTTGCTGTTTTCAGAAGTCTTCTGGTTCAAATCTGTGGGGTGGGGATGGGCCTCCTGAGGTTCTATATTCATATGCTGAGATACTTTTATAAGGGGTGTGGAGGTACAATTAACTCTGAGTAGCTTCGTGGTCATCACAGATTGTCTTCTTACTAGCTTGCTTGTCCCTTGCCTGCTGTTAATGGGTTTGTTTTCCTGGCACTCAGAACAACAGCCACGTGGTTAGTTGGTAGAAGATGTAGGCCTTGGACAATCGTCCCCTCACTCTCATTCTGGGTCTCTTTCCATAGCACTGGGATGAACTGAATTCTATGCTCCTCCCATCATTTCACCTTTCTGGAAAACCCGACTAATGAGAAAACCAGGGACCAGATGCCCGCCTGCTCTAGGCATTGAGACTGATCATGTCAAATGCCACTGAATTTTCCTCCTCACTGTTAAAGCTAAAAGTTTCTTACTGTCAACCATGAATGTATGTATTTTAAAAACTCACAGCTGGTCCTTTGTCACTGTCTGTTTTCATTGTGCCTTTCCTCTCCTCCAAGTTACACATGAAGGTGTTTTTCAAAAAAGCAAGTTAAGAAAGTGAAATTAAATCACAGACATCTGCCACTCAGTCTCACTCAACAGCCTTGTTCCCCACACTCTTGTGAGCAGAATTGAGGACTTGGTTATTATTAGTTCTTACTTTTTCTCCTTTGCGGAGGATGGGAGCGAGGGCAGTAATGAAAGAGAATATAGACAACTCCGTGATCCCAGTAAAAGCTTCACTTCCTGCGAGTGTGTTAACTATTTTAATTTTTCACTTGATGAAATAAAAACAAGGAATTACTAAAGTAAAACACATTGATGAAATAAAGACTCTGTATTACTTTACAAAAGTAAAGGAAAACTCGGGGGACAGAATTCTTTGTCAATAAAATTAAGCAGAGTTAACAGTTATATTATTACTTAAAATATGTCTTCTCTTAAAAGATAACATCTTAACAAACAGAGTGTGAAATAACATTTAATTTCACAACTGGGGGCACTTGAGCTCCATTTCTGCAGCAGTGCTATTGTTAGACAATCCAAGGCCGACTCTTGTAACATTTGCGGATGTCATTCCAGGGTAGGATAAGAGAAAACTGTTATTGTTTTTTAGTTAAGACAATAATTTACATTATGTAAATTATGCCAAGTAGGCAACTTATGCTAAGTGGGGAACAAGTGCTGCACACAAGCTAATAGTACATCTCTGGAAAAGCTGACAATTAGGATATTGGGCGCTTATACTGTTTCCAGTGTGGATACCAGGATGGTGCTGAGCTATTTGTTGTCTGGGATATATACTCCTTTCCACATTAGAATTTTCATATGTTCTGCGTATGTGGTTGCATCTTTACAAGGAAGGTCATTAGTGCATTTTCATTGAATTCTCAGAGTCGTCCTGTGATATTCCAGTTTGAGTTCTTGCCAATTCAAGCCCATGTTTCCGGTTACCCCAGAGTTCCGGTGCCTCCACACTGGGCTGAGATCTCAGGTATCAGGAGATGCTCTTTAAAAATACAAAGCAGAACCTGGGAGAAGGGGTGGAGTTTAGTATGTCTCTTCTCTCCAGGCTCTGCAGGTGGTTCTGGGCCACTCTCTTGGTTAAGAACTCTGAGTGGACATTGGTGGAAAGACGATGAAAGAAATACACTTAGTGAATCTCAACATCTTCAGGGGTCATGAAGTCCATTCCATTCATTTTCCTCCAGAGAGGCTGAGTGAATTTCCATGGAAACACAGCAGGTAGGTGGCAGAGCTGAGACCAGAACCCAGGTTCGCTGGCCTCTGGACCTGGCCTCATCCCTGTGCTCAGTCTGTGTTTGTGGCTAGAATCTTGTTGAGCCAATTCTGTTGTGCTGAGGTCTGGGGTGGGAAGGAAGGCTGGGCTCCCTTAGGCTTCTAGGCAGAAAGTGGAAGAAGAAACATGAAGAAATGAAAGAAGCCAGAGAATCCCACTGTCTCACAAAGCTTCTTGTCCCCGGGATGAATTAGAAACAGCACGTTACTGACACTTAAGTTAGAACTGAAAAGTTGTGGCCATTGCTTGGAGATTCTGTCTTGAGGTTTATTATTCTGTAAGATGGTGAGTGGCTGCCTGGGCTGCTGGTCTGAGCCCTGGGCTCATGGAAATGCCTAAGGAAGAGGGAAGCTTTTAGAGTAAAGCCTTGTCTTTGGAAAACTTAAAAATGAGCAGCCGACCACCCTGGGGGCCTCGGTTTGCTTCCCTTGCATGAAAGGTTGTCCTTTCTTGCTGCGTGCGACAGCAGATTGGCCTTTCCAGCCAGCTCCATGTGATTTGTTTTAAAGACTTAAAAATAGAATTATAAGGCCTTGTAAAGCTGTGATGAGACATGGCTCTAGCTTGTACATTCACATCGTGTAAAGAAAGGCAGCCTGCATTGAGTTGTGTCTGAAAGTGCAAAGTAACTGCCGAAAATGAGCTTTAAATGCCCTGTGGATAAAGCTCACACTCCGATGCATGACATTTGAGGCTCCTTTTGGGAAACCTCTGCAGACTTTCAGCCACAGCTTCCTCCACATCCTCTGTTCTGTTGTGTCCAGCTTGGGCCACAATGCCTACCTGGCTGACTCTCTCATGTCATGGGCCCTTCACCCACCTGGAGGTCCCCATGCTAGGATGCCTGCCTCCTGCCCACTTCAGCGGCTTAACCCCTACCTATTCTTCAGTAGTCAGTTTAGGCCCATCTTCCCTAGAAGGCTTCTCTGACAATGCCCTTCCTCCATCTAGGGATGAAAGGGACAAGGAGAAATCCAGAAATTCCCAGACTTGTAGGGTTAAAGGATGCATCTCTAGCCAGTAAAACATTTTCAGATTAAGACACAGCCCAGCTGGGCATGGTGGCTTACCCCTATAATCCCAGCACTTTGGGAGGCCAAGGCAGGTGGATCACGAGGTCAGGAGATTGAGATCATCCTGGCTAACATGGTAAAACCTCGTCTCTACTAAAAATACAAAAAATTAGCTGAGCGTGATGGCACGTGCCTGTAGTCCCAGCTACTCATGAGGCTGAGACAGGAGAATCACTTTAACCTGGGAGGTGCAGGTTGCAGTGAGCTTGGGCATCATACATTGGTTATGAACCCTGATTGGTTCCAACTTTCCCCCTTTAAATACTTGCATTTGTAAACTTATTTCAAGTTAAAGAGTCCTAAGGTGGTCCCATCAAGGCCTAATAAGTTCAAAGTACCTGTAATTAAATCTATAGAAAGAGGGGTCTGGAAAAAATAACTTGTGGGTATTGCTATTGGCCCATGGAGCTTCCTGAAAGCAAACTGATTAAAAAACAATAGCAAAAACCAAAGAGTGTCTGAGAGATCTGCATTGCACAAAGTGTCACCAGCCTGGAATAAAAGACATTGATTATTTCAAGGCATAAAACAACCCTTGGGCCTCCAGTTTTTATGGGCTTGAAGCAGCTGAGAAAGGTGCCCAGCCACCAAGACAGGCATATTCTCAGTGTAGGATCATGGGAAAGGAAGAGCTTCCCAGCGCGTAATCAACCATCAGGAGCCAGAGAGAACAACGATGGGGGAACTTCTCCCGGCAAGCTTAATGCAGATGCAGTCACAGAGCATTCCTGACAGTCAGTATGGTGCCTCTGAATGATTGCTGAGAGCGATTTCAGAATTGCAGTGAACCACTGTATTAGGGTGCTCCAGAGAAACACAACCAACAGGATACTTTTTTTTGTTTGTTAACAGGAACTGGCTTACAAGATTGTAGAGTTGGCAAATCTAACGTTAGGCAGGGTAGGCTGTCAGGCTGGAGACCCAGGGAAGAGCTGCAGTTCAAGTCCAAAGGCAGCCTGCTGGAAGCATTCCTTCCTGCTCCAGTGACGTCAGTGTGTGCAATTAAAGCCTTAACCTGATTGGATAAGGCCCACCCATATTATGAAAGATAACCTGCTTTACCCAAAGTCCACCAATTTAAATATTAATCTCTCCCAAAAAATACCTTCACAGAAATGTCCATAATAGTGTTTGGCCAAACAGATCTGGGCACTGTGCCCCAGCCACGCTGATGCATCAAATTAACCATCACAGCCACTGAGTGCCGTGTGTCTTCCATTCTTCCCTTTCCGACTGGAGGTGTTTGTTGCAGCTGTTTTGTCCTTGAATTGTGTGTGAGTGGGGAGGGGGGTGTTAATAACTTGTCTTTTAGTTCATAGATCTCCAAAACAAGAGGAGTCACACCCAAATCTGGTATATCATGAGATTCTTGGCTTTAAGACTGATGCCGTGATTGAATGAGGCTTTTGGAGTGTTTTTGGAAGGGGAGGTAAACATCATTTTCTGCTAAGAGGAAAGTCAATGTTTGTGACCAGGAGGATAGACTGGTAGATCAGATGATGGTACCCAACTATATTTACCCTCTCCCACTCTCTACAATGTACGTTTCTGTCTCATTGTCCTTGGCCATTGGATTTGTTTTGACCAATGTATGTGAGCAGAAGTGACTGTGCATTAGTTCTATGCAGAGCCTTTTGAAGGCATCACACATTTCCACTTGTCCTCTCCAGTATCTGCTCTTTTCTGTGAGGGCACAAGGCTCCTTCAGCCTCGGAAGAAGGGGAATGAGAGGACACAACTTGCTGATCCAAGCTAATCACGGCAAAGCCCAGCTGAACTCAGAAAAGCCACAGCTAATCAACAGTCCTCACTGTCCCTGAGCAAGAAATAAATGTCATTTAAATCATTGAGATAGTGGAGATGTTTGTTACTGTAGCAAAATCTGGCACATTCAATCAGTATAGCTTTCTAATCCAGATAATCCAGGTCAGGTGAACAAATACCTCCTTTCCAAATGGGATGGTTTAAAATTAGAATTATGCAGATACTATCCCAGTTCCTTACCTTCTTTTGTTCTTATTGAAAAGAACAGGCTGGGCACAGTGGCTCACACCTGTAATCCCAGCACTTTGGGAGGCTGAGGAAGGAGGATTTCTTGAGCCCAGGAGTTGGAGACCAGCCTGAGCAACATGGGGAGACTCTCCCCATCTCTACAAATAATAAAAAAATGAGCCAAAAGTGGTGGCATGCACCTGTGATCCCAGCTACTTGGGAGGCTGAGGTGGGAGGATTGCTTGTGTGCTGGAAGTAGAGGCTACAGTGAGCTGTGATTGTGTCACTGCACTCCAGCCTGGGTGACAGAGCAAGACTCTGTCTGAAAACAAAAAAAATAGGCAAAAGATATTTTAAAAACAAATCAAAGGCTTAGATATTCTTACAGAATTTTGGATGCCAACTTGAACTCTAAAAATTCAACATGGATGGCTCAAGGCTCTTGGTGTTGAGGAATGGGTGCAGTCCATGGTCACAAAGCTGCTACAGACTCTCCAAGAAGCACCTGGAATGAAGTTCCCAAATTAAATGAATGCTGTCAAAGCATTCAGAAAGGCCTCTGTGGAGAAAATCTTCTCTATTTTCTCTTAGGCTTACTGACCCCTCTTTTAGTTAGTGTTTGGGCTTAATAAAAAAGAAAAGAATTTGGGGCTTCTCATCTTAACAGCATTGACAAATTCCAAAAGGCATCTTCACTTAAAAATAAAACTTGAGAAAGCATAACCCTCGCCTAAATCACTTGGGTAACTTGTTTTCTGGAAATGATAGACAGTCTTAAATCCCATTCATTTTTTCCTATTCTTTTCCCCAGTTCTTTGCTTAGTTTGGACTGGGTAACTAAACTAGTCATTTTTGGTTCTGATTCCCAAGCCCAATTCCTCCATAATTGAGCTTAAGTTTCCCAGCTCTGTGGGAGGATATAAAATTATTTTTGCTATTATAACTTGGGTTGAGTTTTTTTTTTTTATAAGAACATTCATTCTGAGTAATAAAAGACTCTGATTCAGTAAATGCAAGCAGTGAGCTTGCATGAACAGTCATGATGCTGGATCTTATACAACTGATCTGGATATTTTAAGAGCAGGGCAGGCCAATGAGTTTTCATGCAAAAGGTTAGAGAACTAGGTTAGAGGAAAAAAAAGTCTCCATCTCATCGGTGTGACTCATCCACCCCCCGGGACTGGCAAAATGACTCAGGCTTTCAAGTAGGTGATAATGCTTATAGAAAAATATGACCTAGCGGTTTTCATCAGGACTTCTCAGTTGGCTGGTTGTCACCCTTTTGATTGTCCTGAGTCCCCAAGGAATTTTGGGTATTTTGGGAGGGTATTTTGGGCCTTTTCACAGAAAGGTCCAAAGGATCCTGCTGACAGTTCACAAGAAACCCTCTGAATGTCTAGATTCCAACCTTGACACTCACAAAGGCTGCAGCAGAGAGAGTTGAAGGAAATTTCTGATTAAGCCACCAGGGGAAATCAAGCTCCAAGGCTGTATTTCCAAGCCCACAAGGCCTGCTTGGAACAGCACCTTCCTCATGTCCAGAATCAGTGTCAGTCTTAAGCTGAGGTCGGCTGGCTCCAAGCACGCAGCCAGATTCCCAGGCCCGTTGCTGTAGCCTTTGTCTCTGTTTCATCTGTCTGGAAAGAGGAGCCATTGATTTGCAGAAAGGGGCCACCAGGAGGCTGGGGTTTAGTATCAGCCTTGCCTGGGCCAGCTGGGTCACTTCAGGCTGATTTCTTTTTTGGTTTATGTTTTTCATCAGCTGAATGGGGATGATCCTATCAGCCTCCTTTGTTGAGTTACAGTCAGAATCAGTAAGATAATGTGCTTGAAGCCTTTGGAATGCCACGGAACACAAAGGCACTGAGAATTTCAGCTATTATGTTATCGATGTGATGCCCTGCTGTTAGACCTGCTGATGGCTTTCAGGCAATTTCCGTGTCTACACAAGCATGCTCAAAGGGTTTACAGACAGAAGAAAACAAATCGAATTTGATTTGGTAGACACACACCTGCCCACAGAATGTTCCCTAAAAAAGACAATTTGGACATGCCCAAGGTGACACGCTCCACGCTCTGTATTTGAGGCTGGGATGCTTTCTCAGTCTCTGTCACCCACTCCTCTTCCTCTTCTGCCTTGAACATGGCAGACCCAATGTTTCAGCCCTCCCTTGCTCTCTCTCATTTCAGCTGCAGGCTTCTCTTGTCACCTCTCCGAGAAAGAACTTTGGCTCCCTCTCTCACTGGCCAGGTATCATGAAAGTGTTGCTCAATTCAAACTGGGCCTTGTTTCAAGATGCTTAAAGCTGGTTCGACACATTCATAATGGAGCAAAGTTTTGAATCCAAAGGCCTCAAAGAGTAAAATGCTGCAGATGGGGGTTTCTTAAGGGGCATCAAGGGGCACCTGCATTAAAATCTTTATAAAAATGCTCCTTGTTCTTTATAAAAACCCCACCCTTGCTCCACTGGCTGCTCCCTAACTCAAGCCAGTTCTCTCTTTTACTGCTGTCCCTTCACCCAACTCTGTTATGTGAACCAACTTATTTCCCTGTGGCTTCTCCTATTTCCGTACCTACTTCTTATCTAGGTAAAGAAATGGTACCAACAGAGGGGATCCCTGTGGTGGGCATGAGCTGAGGCTTGGGAATGTTGGGAGAAGATCATTTCATTTGACTAGGCATACACAACCCTAGGTCACCTATACTTCCGTCTCCACCTCCTGGCAGGGGAGAGACTTGGCGGCAGTGTAAGTTCATTATTTGATCTGTGAATTATAACACAGAGATGATGAGCCCTAGGCTGAGAGTATGATGTGGGTGGGGTCAGTCAATTTTGTATGTCCCAGGACCATAGCCTACACCCTCCCACCTTTCTGTCCCCCTTCTGGGACTCTGCTATTCTGTAAATCAGCCATAGCAAGGACCGGTGGACATGTCCATCTGGTGCTCAAAGGAAGACACAGGTCAGTCAGCACACATCCCCTCAATAATTGTACTTGACATTGGGTGATACCTTCCAGTTGGATACAGTTTAGAATTTTCAAAGCATTTTTGTAGACCTAGTTTCTTTGATTCTCCAACAGCTTCCTGAGGTAGTCACATCTTTCAATCATTCAGCAAATATTTGCTGAAAGCTCTGTTGAGGGTGATTGAGAGGTTCCTGGGATATGAGGCTTTCAATTTTAAAACCAGGGTAGTCCCAGGCAAACCGTGACAAGTTGCTCACCCTTCTGCCATTCCAGACGCAGGAGGTAAGTGGTCCCAGCACACGTGGCAGCTGCACACTGCTTATTTCCATGCATTTTATTTTCTGCTGGGTATTGAACTGAGCTGTCACAATCTGAAATTTTGAAAATGTTAAGTCTTGATCTCTAGTTTCTGATTCATTCATTAGGCCCAGAGCTAGTTTCTGGGTAGGAAAAGACAGAAAGGTGAATGAGGTATCCTCCTGGCTTTTAAAGAGCTTATGGTCTGGTGGGAGTGAGAAGATTTAGGAAAACAGTTACCAGCTGGGACTTCTGGGGTCTATGTCTTTAAGGCACCCCATTCCTCTCCTTTTTTTGCCTCTTCTTTTGATGTCTCTGCTGCCTCTTGCACATCCTCTCCATGGGTCCTCAACTTCCTTCTCTGACATTCTTCCTCCCATGGTGACCTACTCCACTTCAATATCTCTAGTTATTACCTCTGAATGCCATGAATTAGAATTGGGATTCATATAACTAAACAGATTGAATGCCAACCATGTATATTCACTGAGAAACACTCTGATCTCAAATAGGCATCCCAGGAAATTCCACCTGGGAGAGATAATATACTGGCCAAGACAAAAGAGTTTCTGTCCCGTTGTCAGGAATGTCATTTAATTGGTTTTCTGGGACAGATGAGCTTGGGGTGAGTTTGGGCAGCAGGAGCCAGATTCCGTTGAGTCACAGGCTTCCTCTAAAAGTCAACCATTCTTCCTATACATTTCAGAACAACCAGGGACCTGCTAATTGAATAGTGTCCCATTATGTGACCAGATCATGCATTTCCAGGAAGAACAAAATAATCCAATTTGTGTTGAAATGTCAGCCCAAGCTGCAGATACTCTTTTGGTATGAGCTGTAGCATTTTCTTTGGCTATTGTCAACAGTGTTGTTGCTTAAGGCTGAAAGCTATCTGAGGCATTTAGAATGGATACTTGTCTGCTTGAAGAAGTATCACTCTCAGCTCATTGTTTTTCTGAGTCATGCTTTCTGATTTTCCCTGGCATATTTGGCTGGGAGCATCGAGGGGTTGGATTAATCTCTCCCTAAACTAGATGAAAATCCTCACAGAAAGAATGATCTTTGTCACTTCTTATTTAGAGTGTGGTTGTCATCCCCTAAAATGCTGTGTCCGGTTGTTTGGACTCCTTATTCATTCATTCTCCCATAGACATCTGTGGAGTGGTCACTATGTTCCAAGAATCCCCTGGGTATTGAGAAGATAGCAGAGAATAGGACAGACTGAGAAGGCGGCATCTGAGTTGAAAGCCATGTGATACAAGGAGGCAGGCACACAAAGGTCTGGGTGAAGAATCTTCCAGCCACAGGGATAGCAAATACAGACACCCTTAAGAGGGAAGGAGCTTAGCTTGTTTGAGGATCTAAGGGAAAAACAGAGTAAGCATGGAGGTGGGGGATGTAATGATGAAGACAAGAGAGGGAGACAGAAGCCAGGTGACACTGGGGCTTGGGATTCCAAATGCAATGACAAGGAAGGCACTGGAAGTTTTCTAAGTAGGAGAATAAAGAGACTGATAAGATTTTTAAAGGTGGCTGCCTTACAGAAAAATGGATTGTAAGGAAGTAAATTAGACCAATCAAGAAAAATGCTGCAAAATTCTAGGGGAAATGATGGTGGACCAGGGTGGTTGACAGATTCAAGGTATATTTGGGAAGTGACTTTGCTGATGGGTGGGTGGGTGGGTGGAATAAGAAGAAGAATTAAGGATGAGACCTGGGCTTTTGGCTTGAGCAAAAGATAGTGTTGCTATTGACAGAGATATGAAGGACCATATGGAAATCTCATGTGTGGATCATATGTCTCCAGGTGCTGTTGCCATTCTTCAGCAAACTGCTTTTCCTGGGCCAATGATGCACGATGCTTTGGTTTCATGTGTGGCTTAGTCTGCTTTGTGCTGCTATAACAGAATACCTGAGACTGGGTAATTTCTAATGAATGGAATTTATTGGCTCATGGTTCTGAGGGCTGGGAAGTCCAAAATGAAGGTGCCAGCATCTGGCAAGGGACTTTTTGCTGCATCATCCCAGGGCAGAAAGCAACAGGGCAAGAGACAGAGCAAGAGGGGCTCACCCTTTTATAATGATATTAATCCCACTCATAACGGTGGAGTCCTTATGGCCCAGGCACCTCCTGCAGGTCCCATCTCTTAATAGCATATATAGCATCTACCACATATAAAATAAATGGAAAATTGCCCAAGATATCACTTTTCAAGTGCTGTTTTATTTTCATAATCAGTGACAATAACAACACTGATGATAACCAGTCCTTTTTAAAAAAATGTTTGAGACAGAATCTCACTCCCTCTGTCACCCACGCTGGACTGCAGTGGCATGATCGTGGTTCACTGCAGCCTCGACCTCCCAGGCTCAAGCTGTCCTCCTGCCTCAGCCCCCAAGTAGCTGGGACTATAGGCATTCACCACCACACTTGGCTATTTTTTTTTTTTTTTGGCATTTTTTGTAGAGAAGAGTTTTGTTGCGTTGCTCAGGCTGGTCTCAAACTCCTGAACTGAAGTGATCTGCCTGCCTTGGCCTCCTGAAATGCTGGGATTACAGGTGTAAGCCACTGTGCCTAGCTGGCAGCCAGTCTTTAGTGAGTGTTTGCTAAGTTCCAGGCATGGTTCTGAGTGCTTTACATGTATTATTTCATTTAGTGTTTCCATAATCTTAGAGGTAAAATGGATATTTTACTGTACATTTAAATGAAGAAGCTGAGGCTTAGAGGGTAAAATAATTGCTCAAGGTCACACAGCAAGGAAGTAGCAAAGCCTGGATTTAAACCCAAGTCCCTTTATCCTTGGCCTGTCCTCCTAAGCCCCTAGTTCCCTAGTTCCTCTTGGGGCATTGGCTAAGATGTCAGTGTCACTCCAGCCTCAGAGCTGGGCTGGGTATGCCAGCACAGAGCCGATGGAACACCTCCCCACAGGCAGCCAGGTGCACCTACATCAGGTGATAATGCTCAGCCTCCCATGAGCTGAACATGTTACAAGTGCTTCAGGGACAAGGAGAAATCATTATGGACTCAGGCTGCTGAGAAGGCCTCTTGTTGGAAATGGGGTAGTACCTCCCACTCCAGGAGATAATTTGGAAATATCTGGAGGCATTTTTGTTTGATACGGTCAGACATTCATTCAGGGTAGAGTAAGGGAGAAAAGGGTCAGAAATGCTAAAGATTTCAGGCATGCATACATGAACTATCCCACCAAAAATGCCAAGAGTGCTATTGAGACCACGGGCCACTGGATGAGTCTCTGAACTCTAGACACTGAATGGGAAGCACTTCTCTTAGAAGAAGTCAGAAAATATTGATGGTTGTTGACTGTGCTCATGAAGCCTTGTTAGGATTTGGATTGCAAACCTACATTTGCCTTCAGAGATCTTATAAAACCTTGGACAAGCCATTTGGATATCTGTTGGGGCTGAGATGTTTTTTTCCTTTTCCTCCATTTTCTTTTTCTTCCTGGTGGGGAGCAATAAGACAAGTACTTAACTGGGAAGCTACAGCTGGCATTGCTGATATTACAATCCACTTGAGAGCCTTTAATGAAGAATATCTGATTATACAAGGAAACTAGAATCTGTTTGTTTTCTGTTCATTTAAGTTGATGTTTTAATGATGCTGCTGGTTATTTGAAATATTCTATTTCAATATATGCTTTATTTATTGTACTTTTAACCTGAGGCATGCTGGCAGAGGGTGACATGTTTAAAAGTCTGCCCTCAAATAATAAATTTCCACTGGAAACTGGAGCAGAAAAGTTTTATATTAGAAATGCTTTAGAATAATTATAAAAAACCAGCTGAAATTGGATTCCAGATATAAACATAAGGTGACTTTTAATTTTTTTGCCAAAAAATTTAACTCAATTTTAGATTTAAAAAATATGCTAAAAACCAACAAGAACAGAATAATGTTCTGGGTCATATAAACAGAGATACTGGGTTTTAGTTCCAGTTGTTAGTAAGCAGAAAATTAACAAATAGTATCTTTGAAGGCAGTGGCATAACTGGTTTTATCTTCCTTCCTCCCCCTACTTTTATTTCAAGTCAGTATGGACTATTTGTATATTTACTTACCTCTTTCTACACTGTCTCCTAGTCTGAGCTGCAGGCCTCCGAATCACAAAGACTTTATCTGTTTTTTCTCTCCTGTATTCTCAGCACTCAAATAGACCCTGGCACACAATAGTTTCTCAATAAACGTTTTCTCAGTGTAGCGGGCAGAAGAATGGCCCCCTAAAATGTTCACATCTTAATCCCTGAAAACTGTGACTATGTTATGTTACATGGCAAAGGGAAAGTAAGGTTCCAGAAGGAGTTAAATTTGCTAACCAACTGACTTTCAAATAGGGAGATTGTCTAGTTGGGCCCAGTGTAATCACAAGGGCCCCTAAGAGTAGAAGAGTGAGGCATTAGAGAAAGTTAGAGTGATATGTTGTGAGAACTCACACGGCACTTCCAGCTGGCTTTGATGACAGATAAAGGTCATCCCAAGCAAGGAATATGGGTGGACTCTAGAAGGCAGAAAAGGCCAGGAAAATGGATTCTTTCCTAGAGCTCCCAGAAAAAAAACCATAGCTGTGTTTACACCTTGATTTTAGCCTAGTGAGATTGTGTCAAATTACTCCCCTACAGAAGTGTAAGATAATACATTTGTGTGGTTTAAAGTAACTAAGTTTGTGATAAACTGTGCCAGCAGCACATCTGGTGAAGGAATCTCAGTCCCACCTGTTATTCACCTGTGTGTTAAGCATTCATGGAAAGATCTATTCATCTCCAGGTTCTGTGGCAGGCACTGTGCTGATCAATGCTCTTCCCCACCCCAGGGCCTTTGCTCCTACTATTTTCTCTGTCTGGAACTCTGCTTCCATTTTCTAGCTTAACCACCTTCTCCAGACTAGGGAACATGTTTAAGTCCTCCCGCTTTCGGAAACTTCTTAGAAACACTTATACCAATTGTGATATTTGCCTTTTTCCTGTAAAAAATAATGCAGACACAGAAAATTACATATAAAATGTAGCTTTGTGAATTATTTTAAGGTAAACGACATTGACAGGACTACTCAGATCAAGAAGTCGAATCCTGCCAGTCATCCCTGAAGCTCGCTGTAGGTCTAGTGCCTCTCACTAAAAGTCACCATTCTCTGACTTTCCTGTTAATTTCTTGCTTGTTTCATTACCTTCGTCCTTCCTCATTTTATTACCTGAGTGCGCATCCCTGGACCCTTAATTTAGTTTTCTCTCTTTTAGAATGTATTTTAAGTTTGTGTCAATCTACAGATTCCTCCTCTGTCTCCTTTTTCCTTCCTAGCAATTTATTTATGAAAAACAGATTGTCCTTGCAGTGGAGTTTCCAACAGTCTAGTTTTTGTTGATTGCATCCCCTTGGTATAATTTAACATGTTCCCCCATCCTCCAAGTCTCTATAAATTGGCTCTAAAGTTGGATCTAAATGTTTGATTGGATTAAGGTTCAGTTTTTATTTTTATCTTCTGGCAAGACTCATTCATAGAAGGTGGTGTGTTCCTCCATCAAGAGGCTTATAATCTGGTTGTCTTTCTCTTTGATGTCAGCAGTTGTTTATCTCAACTTCTAGATCCATTCATTCATTATAAGGATTGCAAACTGGTGACATTCTCATTTATTTTCTATCTTTATTAGCTAGGATATTTCTAAAAAGAGATACTTTCTCTCAACTTCTGTTTAGTTACTCAAGGATACTATTTTAGAAAGCCAGGATAAATGCTTGGTTCTTTCCCTTTATTCATCATGCATCAAATTAATGATTGGACTCCCTAACTTCCTGTGATTGTTTAATGTCTTCCTCTCCTCTAACATGTACCCCCCAACCCTCATGAGAGCAGGACCTGAGTAGATCCCGGAGCCAGATACAGGCCTGTGATGTATTGGACACTTGTTTGTATTTATGGAATGAATGGATGAGTAAGTAGAGTTACTTCTTTCTTCTTTCCTTTCTCTTCCGTTTCCTGACCCCTCAATTTATCGTACATTCTCCTTTAGCTCCGGGTAGCTAAACCGTGGGTTAAAATGATTTGGATCAAAAACATAAAGTTAGCGAGGAAATACCCTCAGAGGCATGAAAAGTGTGGCTCTGACACAAAATACTAATTCAGAGCATTTAATGTGGTTACTTTGTAAGAGGCCCAAATGGGTTTTAAACAACATCTACTTAAATTTTTGCTAGTCTTCTAAGTCATGCACCTTAGGGGGCTTTCTAATGAAATCCCTAAGAAGATATAGCATTAGTATGACTAAGAATTAACTATTAATATGGAGTCAGCTTTTTGAATGGTTCAAAGTGATTCCACATTGGCTCTTTTCTTTGTCTTTGAAAATACCCCTGTGAGGGTCCAGACTATGAAGTATGCAGGGAGGGACAAGAATAACTATTTGCTGTTTAAAACAGGCCTAGGCAGGGTAAGAGACTCACCCATGCCTCATGGGGGATACACTTAAGGCTAGATATTTGTCTATATGTTGGAATATGTTCTAAGTAATGCTGGAATTTGGAGCTAGAATGAGCCTTAGAGATCATCTAACAGCATCATATGTATGTTACATATTGTCACAATAATGGTGTCTGACAAACAGCCATGAAAGTTCAGTGACACACAAAAACAGCATTTATTGCTCCTGTGTTTGGGGTCAGCAGCACTGCTGATCTTGGCTGAACTCATTTATGTATCTGGGGGTCACTTGGCTGACCAAGGCTGACCTTGGCTGGGGAGACCAGGATGACTCAGCTTTTGCTCCGTGTGTCTCTCATTCCCCAGGATGCTGGGTTAGAGATAAAGTGGAAACCTCAAAGCCTCTCCAGGCCTCCACTTAGAAGTGGCAGATTGTTGCTCTGGCTGCATTCTGTTGACCAAAGCAAGTTGTAAGACCAGCCCAGATTCAGGGAGTGCTGAAATGGACTCCTCTTTAGGGAGAAAAATTGCAAAGTCACCTGACAAAAAACATGGGTTCAGAGAGGGGTGAGAAATTGGCCCCTAAATGAAATTAGTCAAGCACCCCATTATCTCATTTCAGAGAGGTGCTAACTCGGTTTCCCAGGAGAGCCAGAGACTTGTCCATGGTCACTCAGCAGAATGGGAACTAGAACCCAAGATTTTTGCCTCTCACTCCAGGGGGCCTGCCCATCAGCCCCAAAGGCTCCAACTAAAGGCAAAGGCATAGAAATTGGCATCCATTTTCCTGTTCAGCAAATACTTCCTAATGTGCACCACTGTACTGTATACTAAGGAATGGGAGCTCATTAACAGCTGAGTGTGAATTTTAGTGAAATGATTACTTCTCCCATTTACCCAAAGGTTTGCTTCCGGATAAAGGAATTCTAGGCAGGTGGAGGAACAGGTTCCGCACCTGTGCTTCCTTGGTATCCTAGAAGCCTCACTCTCAGAAGCCACCCATTCCACTGAGACAAGAGACTACTCCTGATATGCAGACTGTAAGTCCCTTACTTTTCTGCTTTGAATGGAAAGGTCATCTTAGTGTCTCTGGAATAATAGTGCTTCCCTTATCGTCCAACAGGTGGTTTTGGCAAAGGTGGGTTTTTGTAGCAGAGTTCCCCCTTGACTCAGGGGGAAAATAACACGGTCATTTTTGGGGTCTGTTTAGTCTCAAAGGGAAACGACTTACTAATTAGGGTAAGAGACTTTACAAAAATATGTTTTCGATTCCACTGATGGTCAGTTACAAGCGATAACACTGTTAAATGTAGTGCCTAATAAATCTGGGAAAACTACCCAATAAATGTAAGTAATAACAATGATTAACAATAAATTAAATGCAGAGAACCAGGAATGTACCACATTATTTTTAACTAGTTTGGACCATCGGGTTCTGATTATTCAGTTTGTCCTGTACACCTGGAGTTTATTAGAGTGTAATACAAACTAAACGGTCCCTCAGAGAGGCCACTGAAAGGACTTAGTATAAAACAATATACAAGTTTAATAGTGGTAACTGACCTTTCTTTCTTTCACAAAAACATATCTTTGTAACTTGAGCCCCGAGGAAATGTAATGCTTTTTACCTAATCCTGATTGTTAATTTTCCTCTTATTTAATTTAGAAGGTTTCATTTGTTTCATGAGATAGGAAGATTCAATTTATATTCAATAATTCTTCCTGCTCTGGAAAGAGATCCAAAATGGCTAAATATTTCTTTCCTTCTGCTGTGTCTATTACAAGAAGAGAGAAGAACAGACATGCAGTGCACTTACTATTAATGGCAGCTGGTTAAAACCCACATTTTAAAATAGCCAGATGAAATGGGTACATGTGTTTATAATCAAGGTACATTTGACTAATTTTCCCTAAACCTTTAAATATTATTCATTCTCAAATACCAGAAAATTGGGCTCTTTCTCATTTGAGGACAGGAAGGCAGGCTCTCTGATGGGGGACTCTTTTCCATCATTTCCCCCAATGCCTATCTTTCTGATGCTATCTAATAGGGCTATCGTATTTCAATGACAGAGTCCTCCAGTTTTATGACGTCTCTTTGGGTGGGTGTCTTTATCATTTGAAAGTGGTTCTAATATGTTTTCAGTGTCTTCCAGAAGGGTGCTTTTGGTGCCCTTCTACCTGGGGTTTCTTACTTCCTCCATCCCATACTCTCCCCAGACTGAACGTATTTTCCACCAAGGGAATCTTAACTAGGGTCAACTCTTGTAAATGTCTGAAACCTGAGGTGCCCCTAACAAAGCTGAGGTCTGGCAAATAGTCCATAAAACCCTGCCTTAAAATAATTAAATGAAATGGTTACCAGGGAGGGCAAGAATGGCATTGCCCAAGGCGTCAACAGAGCGTGAGACTGTTTTCTTTAGCCTACTAATCAATAGGGCTGGCCTGAGGCCTCCTGGACCCCTTCCGTAGTGCCCCAAAGTATATCTCACAAGCTGACTGTCAACCTTCATTTCATAATCAAAACCATTTTTTGTTCAGAAGCTTTATCTCAAAAGATTGAGAGTTCAACTTACATTTAGAAGAGGAATTCTGCTCCAAAGGGAGGGTGGCTTGACTTTCTAAACAGAAGGTTCAGGTCAAAGCAAAAGGTGGATTGATTTCTCTATCTGCTCTAGACAAGGTACACTCTGTGGGCAAAGAGGGGAGGCTTGAGTTCTTGAAGGAGCATCAGGTAACTTACCCCGGCTCTCCCCTTGTCTGGGTCTAGGTGGAGAGGAGGGCAAGGGAGGGGAGGGACATGGAGCTTCTAGATGCTTCAAGAATCTAACCTGGGAGAAGGTAGCTAATTATCCCACAACGTAACCGTGAAGACCTCTCTTTTCTCTAAATGGTTTAATAACATGACAACTCCTCTCCCCTTAGGATGTTTTGGGTGCCAGGCACTGTACTAGGGGCTGACACACATGTACACACTTGATCTTCGTGCTGACGATATGGGATATGCGCTGTTAACCTCTCCACTTGACATCCCAGTGTTTCCCCACTCTGTTTTGTGGCCAGCTAGAGGACAGCCGGTGGTGGTGATTGTGAACATGCGCCACTCCCATCTCCTGCTTCAAGGAGCATAGCTGGCTGGTGGTACAGCTGCCATCTCTCTTGACCCATCACTAAGATTGTGCTCAGGCCATGGTTCTTGTGAGCTGCTCCCAGCCAATGACTGAGTGTGGGGACACACAGAGGCTCCTTTTTCAGAGATTTAAGACTCTTCCAATAGGCAATTTGGGCTTGAGGCCTCCCCGTCAGCCTGGCCAACACTTTTTTGAGCTGGGTGGCTGCCTGAGGCTTCCTACCCAATCTTCCTTCCTCTCTCCTTTCCAGGGGCAGATCTGCACTGCAGTCTGAAGGCTCCCCTGCCTTCTCCAGAGCCCTCCCTTTCTTCTTCACAGTCCTTTCCCCAATACTCATGTCTAGTCTTATCTTAGAAGTCTGCTTCTCAGAGGATCCCAAATTACACCAGTCAACATAGCAACAGCCATCACCCTGGGTAACGGTGGGCTCTAGACTTTGCTTTTCAACTGTTCTAGGTCCCACGACAGCTTTGCCAGGCAGCCTGAGTGTCCGAGGAGGAGGCAGTGACTCCCTTTCCCAGCAAGGCATCTCTGTAGGGAGGCCACACCCTGCTCCCTGGCTCCGATGTTTCTGGCCTTCCCAGGCACCTGTGGTCGCTTGGCCTCCCTTCCCCTCCTCTGCTCTCAGTCTTGTTCTTGCCTTAACCTTTCTCCAGATGGGGCCTATCTGCCTTCCCGCTTTCCCATGTTGGAGGGCTCCTAGAAGGACTCTGGTTGCACTCTGTTTTTCTCTGGATGAAAATTCTTCTCAGTCCTCCAAAGTCTGACTACAATCTCTCCCTCCCTTCTCAGATTTGGAGAGGGTCATAGTTCTAAGGACAGGATCGAGAGCTGCACTGAGTAGGTTCAAAGCCCAGCTCTATTACTTAACCTCTGTGTGATCTTGGTGAGTTACTTAGCCTCTCTGAACTTCAGTTTCTTTACTTTTAAGGATAGTAGTATCATCTAATTTTTACTGTTCTTGTAAGGATTAAATGAGTTATTTAATGCAAAGCCCTTAGCTCAAAGCCTAGCATATCTAAGGATTCCATACATGGTGGCTATTTCTTGTGGTTAGAATGATTATATTATTATCTAACCAGCGCCTCTCTAGGGATCAAAGATAGGAATCTAGACTACTTTTCCCACTAGTTTTAAAGCTTAATTTTCTTCTAAAAAACGAAAGGGGTTGCTTACTGAATCAAATATCAACAGGGATCTCCATATTTCAGATGAAATATTCCTCCATGGAATTTGGGGTTTTAGGAGGTGACTCTATTAAAGTCCTGGGGAAACCTTGGCAGTTTGAATGTGATCTTGAATTTTTGTTGTTGTGCAACTCCTCTCAAAGAAAGGCTCCAGGGGAGAGAATGAGTTCCACATTTAATAGCTTGCTTCTGAGAAGAACTTCAAACATCTTTGTAGTTCTCCAAAGAAGACTAAAATGGTGCTCCTAGTCCTTCCTTCTGCCTGCATTTTGGAGCTGAAAGCCAGGTTTTTTTTTTTAAACAAAGATGAGTATTTATTAGAGAGTTATTTTCACTCGCCAGTTTTTGGGGGAACAACACTCATTCCTTTAGAAACTTGCGAAGTTTCCTAGGCAAAGAGGGCGTGTCCTTGCCAATGAGACATAGAACGCTCTTCAGCCTTGGCTGTTGGTCTCTATTGTCTCAGACACAGTATTGTTTCATGTTGTAACCATTATTTTATGTACCTTGCAGCCAATAAAATAATCACAGAGTGATGATTTGGTCTCAGTGCTGAAGTCATAAAAGCTCTCTGCCATCAGAGGTGGAGGTTTAATTGTGAGTGACATTGGATGAGAACCTGGTTCTGGGCTGTACCAGAGTTATCCAGCTGTTCTTTCATCACACATCCAGAAAGCCAGTCAGACTTGTCTCCAGATCATCTGTGCATTCTTGATCCTGCCTCTAACATTTTATTTCGAATTCCCCTGATAGTCTCAGTGAAAGTTCCCAGCAGAGATTGATTGCAGGGCATGACCCAAATTTGTAACTGGCCACAAAATGCTGTAAAACAAAGTTCACCGAATACCTTCCAGCTGATTGTAAGTGATTTTTGAAAATGATCTGGTTGTGTTTTTCTTCTTCTTTTTTCCACATAAAATGTCTGAAAAGAAAGACTTTTCCCCAAGCTCTGATTTTTTAACATCATTTGTAAAGCCTGACAACACGAACTGCATGGAACTGCAGGTGGTGGCAGCAGCCTTGTCTCGCTAGTGGATTTCTGTTTGATGGGACATGACTATTTAACAGAATGAGAGCAGAGGGTATGTGTCCTGGTAAGAGAGGATGAAGATCTGGGCTCTAGAAACTCTTGGAAAATTCCTTAGTCTTCCTAGTGGGTCTTTTCTTCATTTGTAAAACGAAGAAGAGCGTTAGTCAAGCTATGTCTCTGCAGAACCCCAGAACTCTTTCCTGAAAATGGAATAAGAGAGGTTTTTCCAGAGCTGCAGAATATAATTAAGTTACTTGAAAGAAGCTTCTCAATTTTAAGCTTTTGTTCACACGTCCCATACTTTTGACACCTGCTACTAACTAAAAATGAATAAGCATCATGTATGCTAAAGAAAAATTAAGAACCGTGGTCTTAAAGAAAGAATTTACCTTCTCTGGCGTCCTGAATACACGTAATTTAGTCATATTTTTATCAGTAAATTAGTTCCTGGTTTATACTATAGAATGGAATTGATCAGAAAGTATTTGCTCTAGACTCAGCCATGTCTGGACCTGCTGGGAGGCCAGTGGGTTGTTCACTCTCAAAGTCTGTTGCCACGAGGAGTTGAGGAGCTGCCTGGTTAAGAGCTTGTCCTAGGAAAGAGGTAGTGAGATCCATGAGTTAGGGCCAGTGGAGCAGTGCTGGAGTAGAAGAGGGGTTCTTTCATTTAGGTAGCCTTTTCATTCTGCCCCCAAACCTTATCCTGTGTCCCTAGATGTGGGAGCTCTGCGGAAGCTAACAGAGAAGGCACTTATCACACAAGACATCAGTGGCCTTGGTGCTGAAAGATTTAGTAGCCTCGGGAGAATGAGTCATTGGTACCATTGGTATCACCCTTAACATCAGTGGCATTGGTACAGACTCTGGCTGTGTTCAGTAGGCTGGGGCATTGACACTGATACCCTCGCATCAAATACCGTCAAGATCTGCAATACCATCTCAGGACTGTGAGCACTGGAAGTCACACTGAGCATGCCATGGGAGCCAGCAGCAATGTTGACTTCATAGGGCATGGGCAGCAGGGAAGCCAGAGAGATACATGAGCCACCCATTGTGATGGGGCCTGGGCTGGGAGCACAGAGAAACCATCAGTCATTTTATCCTATTGGCAAAAGGGAGCCATTAAGAGTTTTTGAAGGAGGGAATCTTGGTCAGCACTGGACTTCATGATGATGCTCTGGCTTTACAGAGGTCAGGTTGAACAGAGGGGCAAGGGAAGATAAAGGCAGGGAGACCAACTGGGGGGCTATTTACAATAGTCCACTGCAGAGATTCATACTAAGGGCCTGAGCAAGGCTGAGGCTTACAGGGGGTCATAGCAAAATTGAGGCAGGCACCACATCCAGCTGAAGGGATGCCTTATCGATCCCCAAGGGACATCTTGACATCAAGTGAGTTTGGGACTCCTGCTCCCTGGGTTTGTGCCATGCATCTGGTGAGACAAGCCAGAACCAACTGTACAGGTATTAAGGAACCTAGTGAACCCACTGCCACAAGCTTAAGCCATTGCCCTCACCTCAGTGCCAAGCTTCCTGCTCTTTGGGGCTTCTTTAGATTAAAAGGGATGAAAGGTGGGGCAGAAATGGCCTGTAATCCATGGGCAGTAGAGTGCTTTAGTCTCCTGGGAAAACGCTGGGCCCTTTAAGGGTAAGAGGTGCCAGAACCAGGATGGCAACCAGGGATCTAGCTCCTGTGCAAACATTGCCTTCCCTTCAACTGGAAGTAATCAAGAGCTAAGCTTAGCTTGAGCTGCTTTTCCTAGAGCTATGGATATAAATGTTGACACAATCCCAAACAATCTCATTTCTTTACTTTCCCTTTTATATTTGGACAAAGGATTATTTTTCTGGCATCCAGAGGATGAAAAATTAAGTGATGTGGGGTATGGGGGCGGGGGAAGGAAGCCTATTATTAAGTAGAAAGATACCTGGTTAGGTTGGGAGCCAGGGTCCCTGAGCCCTTTTCCTGGCCCTGCTTCTGACTCACTGCATTGACTTAGACATTTATTTTCTCATTGGTACAATGAGAAGTTTGGACTTGGTGATTGTGAAGCCCTCTTCCAGCCTATACTCTCTTGAGTTTTAGCTTCAAGATAAGCAGATCCCCTGCTTCTGGTTAAGGAGGAATGTCTTACCCATTTCTGATCCCTTTAGTGAGAAAGCTCAGGGGTGAGAGCTCAGGCTCCAGGTTTGGGACTTACTGTACACCAAACAAGTTGTGGCCTTGGGCAAGTTCTTTAACCTGTCTGAGCTTCAGGGTCCTCTTTTATAAAATTGGCCTCAAATAAATACTTGGGCGTTAAGACAGTTTTCCACAGATAATGCTTTGATCGCAGGGCATGGCACACAAGAAGCCCACAATGAATGATGGTGGCTGGCATTGGTGGTGTTGTTGAAAGGGTTAAATGTGGGACAAGGCATCCTGATGCCTGATGCGGAATCCAGAGGGGGTTAGTGGCACCTCCTGTGTCTACGCCTTTCCCTGTGGAGTTGGGTCTTCATCTGCCAGACAGTCTTCTTTGTCCTCTGCGAGTTGAGGCTCACCAAGGGGAGGGATGCAGAGTTCCCAGGCAGGAAAAATATACCACTTTGTTTTCATGTTAAAGATCCAGTCAATGGGCAATGCATAATATCAGAAAATATGGACAAATGGAAGTCCAGAGGTGAAGAAAGCGTATTTCCACAATGGTAGGCCAAACAATGCCCCCTTCCCCCATTCCCAGAAGACGTCCACTTTCTAATCCGCAAAACCTGTGAATATGTTACCTTACCTAGTAAAAGGGGCTCTAAAAACATGATTAAGTTAAGGATCTTGAGATAGGGAGATTATCCTGGATTATCTTGTGGGCTGAAAGTAACCACAAGGGTCCATATAAGAGGGAGGCAGGAGGGTCAGAGTTGGAGAAAGTGAGGTGATGATGGAAGCAGAGGGAAAGATGGGTGTGTGATGATAGAGCAGAGGTCAGAGTGATTTGGAGCTGTAAGCCAAGGAATGCAGGTGGTCCTTAGAAGCTGGAAAACACAAGAAAATGGAGTCTCCCCTGGAACTTCCAGAAGAGGCCCAGTGAAACTTCTGACTTTCAGAACCGGAAGATAAATGTGTATTTTTGTAAGCCACCAAGTTTGCAGTAATTTGTTTTATCAGCAGTAGGAAACTAATACATGATTTTTCCCTAAACTAATGCATGCTCCTCAAAAAGCTAAAAATGGAGCCATCATATGATCCAGCAATCCCACTGCTGGGTATACACTCCAAAGAGAGGAAATCAGTACAGTGAAGAGATAGCTGCACCCCCATGTTTGTTGCAGCACTGTTCACAATGGTCAGTATTTGGAAGCCAACTAAGTGTCCATCAGGAGATAAATGGATAAAGAAAATGTGGTACATACACACAATGAAATACTATTCAACCATAAAAAAAAATGAGATCCTGATCCTGTCATTTCAACAACATGGATGAAACTGAAGATCATTGTGTTAAGTGAGATAAGCCAGGCATGGAAAGACTAACGTCACATGTTCTCCCTCATTTGTGGGATCTCAAAACCAAAACGACTGAACTAATGAATACAAAGAGTAAAAGGGTGGTTACCAGAGGCTGGGAAGGATAGTAGGCAGGTGGGTGGGTGAGGGGGGGGGGTCAGGGAACAGGTATTGTTAATAGGTACAAAATAATAAGGAGAAAGAATGAATAAGATATGCTGTTTTGCCACGTAACAGTGTAACTATAGTCAATAATAATTGTACATTTAAAAATAACTAAGAGTGTAATTGGATTGTTTGTAACAAAAGATCAGTGCTTGAGGGATGGATACCCCATTCTCCATGATGTGATTATTTCACACTGCATACCTGTATCAAAACATCTCATATACTCCACAAATATATGTACCTACTATGTATCCACAAAAATCAAAAATAAAAAAATAAATGTCCCCAGCTGATCCCCAAGTGTTAATTACAGTGGCTTGTGCAAACAACTATGTAAAGAAGTATTTTACATTTCATTTAGTTATTATGGCTTTCAAATCCTTTTAATCTAATATCCTGCTTTCTGATGTCACTGACTTTTTGAAGAGGGCAGGCCAGAGGTTCTGTAGAATGTCTTCCAATTAAGATTTGTCTGGTTGATTCCTTGTGGTATTGTTTAGCTTGTTCCTCTATCCCCTGTATTTCTTGTAAGCTGGATACCATATCTAAAGTCTTGATAAATTCAGTTACATACTTTGAGCTAAAATATAGCATAAGTGATGCCATATACTTTGAGCTACACACTTTGAGCTAAAATACAGCATAAGTAATACTATATACTTACTGTTGCATCACATAATTTCTAATTGACCTAGTAGACGATTTGCTTTTCTAAGGACTGTCCTTAGGATCAAAACACCCGATATCATGTGAGGTTCAGAGGTATCAGGAGAATGACTGATTCACTTTGATTTGGGGTGACCCAACTCCTATTAAGAAATACAGCCTACAGAAATCGCTACATTTGAGGCAACTGGTTTGCCAGCCTAATGGAGCAGAGTCGCAACTCAACTCCAAGGGAGGGCAAACAACAGGAAACAAACTTGCAGACCACATTTGGGCTCATAAATTACTGGGAATGAGCTTGAAGAAAACAAGCAGGTTCAATTTCAACAGACCCTTCCCAACCTGGTGTACCAACATCTGACTGTTTAGACATCATTAAAATGCATTGCACCCAATATGTTTACCCACAGTCATCTGTATTACCTGGACAGGTCATTCATCAGCTTGTCAATTTAAATGGATTTCTATATATAAGTGACTCTCTAATGTGCTGAGAAATTTTGAGGAGAAATTTGTAGTACCAGCATATTAGAAAAATGCAAATTATTCAAAGTCTTGTTTGAAGGAAGCATCCCTATTCAAATCAAATGAGGAACGATGATATTTTCTGCCCAAACTCCTATTTCTATTTTAAGCTTTCGTCATTATTATTACAAATGGCAATAAGAAAAGCATCATAAGGGGTTTATAGACAAAACTTCTTTAGGTGAAAATTGTGAAATTGGCATTAATTTCTTGGCCTGTGATTGAACTATTGCATTTTACATGCGTGTGTGTGTGTGTGTGTGTGTGTGTGTTTTCCATGCATCCTATCCAAACATTTCTCTCACATAGTTAAATGTGTTGATGACATCACAGAAACTGAGCCAATCTTTTGGTTTATATCACTTTCAGGAGATTTTAACTCTAATTCCAGTTTTCCAAAGTCTGGCCAAATCTGAGGTGCTTTCAGCAGGAATATAGTATTTCGAGGGCTCATTGTAATGCGTAATGAGAAACTCTGTGTGTGCAGTGCGCCTGCTCTCTCTCTCTTCTTTCTTCTCTCTTCTCTCTCTCTCTCCTCTCCTCTCTCCTCTCTCCTCTCTCTTTTTCCTGTCTTTTTCCTCAGCCTCAAAACCTAAAATTTAGATGGGTCTTAGACATTTGTAGCATAAAAAAGCATGCTTTTGGCAGAGTCCAGAAAACAATAATGCTGTGTATTCTACCATTGGGGAAAAAAGATAGCAGGGGGAAACTTTGGAAATGAAAGATATAGACAGAATGAAATTAACCAAAGAACGCCGGATAGTTTTCTTTTTTTAAAAAACTTCCTAAAAGACACTGGGAGACAGCATACTCTTCAAGTCACAGCACTGCTCTTTAGCATGAATTAAAGATGTGGTGAGTCTTTGAATGGACATGGCTTGCTTAATGAGAGCACCAGATGCCCACATTTAAGAAATGTAAAGAAAGCAAAACCCTTGTAAAATTTTATATCATCCTTTTCACCAAAATATGAAAAACAGATTAGAAGGGGAAAGGAAAAATTCTTCTATAAATATATTTGAAGAAACACTGGACCAAAAGGAGACACTTGTTTAAATACAACATTCAAGAGAGAAAAATTGTCAAATAAACAAGAATCCTCGCTTTCAACGGGGCAGCTCAAACATTTTGGGTCACCGGGCTCTAAAGCAGAATTGCCAGAATCTCCACCCTGCCCTCGGAGAGTGCCTTTCTAAACTCAGTCCTCTGTGGCAATCGCATATGTTAGGAATAATAAATAAAAGAAGCCCGTGGATCTGGAGCCTTCTTGCAAAGACACGTAGATGTTATAAAGACATTTTTATCAAGTGTCTATTGAAATCTATACGTTTATGTTTGCCCTAGGTATTTGAATTACTTTTTGCTTTTCTTAGCATGCTTTTTTCCTTCCTTCTCCTTTCAATGCAGCTTGGATCCTTGCAGCTCTCAAATCATAAACAATTTGCCATTTGCAGGGTTGTCATTGAACTATGGAGAAAAACGCGCCTGTAGGCTAGAGACCCCCGTCAGAGGCTTCGCTGAAAATCCGAGCCTGTGGAGCATGTTCCTGCTACCTTCAGCAACAAGGAATCTAACTGCAAAAAGGGAGAAATACATTTAATTCATGCTCGATGGTTTTAAGAAAATTAGTGCTCTCTGTTCTTGGGAAAAGCAAAACAGCAGAGCAGAGACATACTGTTTCCCTTAGACTCAATGGTGTAGTTTCCTAAGATTCACAAAAAAAATTTCAACCTGAAACATCAGGTAGCAAAGTCAGCAGGGTAAAGTGGAGGGAGAAGCCCAGGTCTGGGCATCTGGTATTTTGCATTTAGTCACTTTTACTAGTTGTATTCTCCTGGGCCAGCCACCTAATTACTCAGAGCTTCTGTCTCCTCATGAGTAAATGGGAACGACAATCCTGTCCCTTTAAACCCGTCCTCCTGTGGTGTGCTGTCTGGGTCCTGGGAAATCTTCCAGAGCACCCTATCCCCACTCTTGGCTCATTCCTCACTGACTTCTGACTTGGTCCCCCCAAACCCAACTGGGAACTCAACTATGAGACCCAGCTTGGGTCCTGGCCAGGCCCTTTGGAAAGGTGTCCTCTTAGGCTCTCCCGGGAGATTGCACCTTGGTCCTTGGCTTTCTCTTCAGCTCCATTTGGCTCTCATCCTGCCTCTCAGCCTCTCCAATTACATCAGGTTGGAACCATCTACACAGCTGGCACTGGTACGTCCTTCCCACCCCTATTCCGCTACTTGGCAAATTCTAGCCCTCTGGGAAGGTAGCTTAGTAACATTAGCTAACATTCACAGTACTGGGTCCTTACCAAGTGCTTTAAGTATGTTACCTCATTTAATCTCATAAAGCCCTAGGAGGCAGATATTATTATCTCTCCTTCACAGAGGAAGAAACTGGCATAGAGAGGTTACCCAGCCTTCCCAAGGTCCCAGAGCTGTTGAGGGGGTGGAGCTAGGACTTGACCATAGGTCAGGGGTCAGCAAAGGGTCAGACAGTAAGCATGTTAAGCTTGGTGGGCTGATTGGTCTCTGTCATAGGAACTCAGCTCTGTTGTTGTGGCACAGAAGAGTCAGTGTCAGACAATATGTAAATAAATGGGCAGGGCTATTTCTCAATAAAACTTTATAGGCATTGGAATTGGAATTTCATATAATATTCAGGGGTCACAACATATGATTACTCTCTTGATTTTTAAAAATCACTTAAGATGATAAAAACCATTCTTATCTCCCAGGCCACACAAAAACAGGTGGTGGGCTGGGTTTGGCCCATGGGCCATAGTTCGCCAATTCCTGGCTTAGGCGGTCATTTCTAGAGCTCACCGCCTTCACTGACACGGTATTAGTACCATTATCATCCTCTTTTACAGATGAGGAAACTGAGCTCAAGGAGAGATAGCAAGGAGAGGGTGATCCAAATGCAGGCATTTGAACTCCAGGACCTGGGTTTTACCTCCAAGTTATGGCAAGAGAATGAGGTGTTACTCTACCTGCTTTTTTGAAGAAAAAATGAGATCATGAAAATCCAATGAGATATTGCACCTGGCACACATAAAAAATGCACACGGTAGAATTTTTAAAAATGTATAAAAGCTCTTATAAACTGTACAATGTAAGCAACTGAGATTAGGCTAGCATCTAAAAACAATTCTCCTAGTGGAAATATGTTAATAGTTTTTATTTATTTCACAAGCACTTATTTAGTACCTAGTTTATGCCAAGTATACTGGGCTCTGGTAGTTATGAAGATGCTGGGTAAGAGGACTTAGTTGAGTGGGAAAAGACAGACATTCTTATAGATGACTAGGATCCAAAGAGTTAACTGCTACTGGGAATGGGGTGCAGGCGATAGAGCCACAGTGGGGGGCACAAGGGAAGGTGCACTGAGGGGTGCCATGCATGTATGCTGGGAGTTTCGAGGTAAAGCAGAAGAGACTTTCGGGCTGAGGGAGGATCACGTGCAAAGGCACGGAGGCATGAAAGATCAACGTGGCTGTAACGTAAGAGCTCAGGGTGTGAGTGGTAGAAGTAAGCTAGGAGAAAGGTAAGGTGGCTATAGTCAATGGTAAGGCCCTAGACCTGATCCCCTGGGACCCAGGATGTAGACTAGCAGTACTCAAAGCTAGGAGGTATACTAAGGAGAACGCAAAGCCGTAAAATAAAGATGAGGCTGCTTTCCCGGGCATTAATTTTAATTAAAGATTAGATTGAAATCATTGTTTTCAAGTGAAAGTAAACAAGAATATATTGAATATAATGCCAAGCCCCTATTAAATGAGATACAAAGCGTGAGATCACAAAATTCAGAGTAGACCACCGTGGGTTCTACTCACACCTCCACAGCTTTCCTGTTAGAGAGGATAAGGTGGGAAGTTCTGAGAGGCAAGTGTTGGGGG
The DNA here is from genome assembly GCF_009761245.1 of Sapajus apella. Taxonomy (NCBI): domain Eukaryota; kingdom Metazoa; phylum Chordata; class Mammalia; order Primates; family Cebidae; genus Sapajus; species Sapajus apella. The sequence goes on from NW_022436953.1 coordinate 16,667,220, forward strand.
GTAAGAAGACACTGAAAGTTAGCAGGATAGTGACGTAGCTGGATTTGCGTTGTAGGGTTAGAATGCTCTGGTGGCTAGGAGGAAAGATGGGAAGGGAGATGTCAGGGGCCTGGAGATCAGTTAGGAAGCTCCCAGAAACTCAGGAAGGAGCAGGACTGAATAGCCTATGATGGGGGAGTTTGACTTTGTCCCTAAATGTATGCTCTTGTTCCACCAAGAAACAATGAAGAGAGAAAGGAGAATTTGCTTGGAGTCAAAAGACCAAGATTTGAACCCCTGATTTTGACTAGCTGTGTGACCTGGGGTAATGCGCAGTATCTCTGAACTTCACGTTATCTTCCCTGTAAGGAGAACTATACCTGCCTTGTCTACTTCTGAGAGCCTTTGTTCAGATGGTCTAAGATAATGCCTATGAGAGCTCTTTGTAAAGGACTTGAACATCCCTGCTTCTAGGGAACAAAAGGCCAGAGCTCTTTCTGCTTGGTGACCTCTCCAAGAAAAGGCAATTGCTATTACCCCCTGCCCCCTTCTTCAGCTGTTGGAGAAGTGGATCAATTGCAACCAGGCTAAACAAAAAAAGATAGTCATACGTGATCAGCAAAATGGTCCAAATGATGTCATCCATCAAGATGGACATTGCAATTTGCCAACTATTTTCTCATAAATCAAACCACAGTCCCTCAAGGAAGAGGGGCAGGGCTGGAGGAGCCAGCATGGCAGTCCTTATCGGCAGACCAGACGCAGGGAAGCGCTCCCTTAAGGATACAGTAATTATTTTCACTTGATGGGAAATAAAGAGGGGCACCATGGGAGGGAGCGCTGGAGAGTGTCTGCCTCACTTCATTACTACTCCCCAGGCATGGGACACAACATATGCTTTTCATTGGAAAGCCAATAATTTTGAATCGTGGGACAGGTGAAAACTTAAATGACATTTGCAAACCTTGATTTATTTCTCTGCTTAACTCCGGAACATGCTTTAGACTCAGCTCTATAAGTTTCCATAGATTAGTGGTCAATGTCAAGTATTTTCAATGACATATTCAAGCGTTTCCTGTCCCTATCAGTTAATTAAATATTTTCAGTACTAATCTCTTCTTATTGAAATGGTTTCCCTTCTTTTGGTTATGGGTTTGGAAAACAACGATATGAAGCATGTGCTTTATTGAAAACAAAATAACAAAAATAAAAAAGAATACTTTTTCCCCCACGTGCTATTTTACTCGCTGGAAATCTCATTAAAAGTTATTTATGAGCTGTTAGGGATCCCATAAGGATTACACCTAATTCAGTCTGTAAAGCTTTTGAGTTTCTCTTACATGAAGGACCTCCTTCCCCATTATTCTACTTTCGTTTGCACCCAAATAAATACTGGAGATTAACTTTTTGGCAGAAGAGGGTCCTCAGTCCCTAACCTCACATCACCCAGGCAAAATTTAGACCTTCCTCCCCTTTCTGCTGGACCCACTCTGATAGGACCAGGGTAAGAGGTCAAACTTGTGGCAATGGATAAATTATCGTTTTATTATTTTAAATGTTTTCTGAAAATGGTGGGGCCATAGGTACCGTTTACATCCCTGGGATTTGTAATCTTTGCGATTAACCATGTAGCTAGTCCTAATTGACTATCCGATTTTCTTCGACACCTCCTCCCCCAATTCCCTCTGAAATAAGAAAACTGAATTTTACCTGAATGAGTAATTTCACAGTTCCTTTATGGGGCCGGTATGCCTGTTAGTTGCTATTTCTTATAACTTGTTCTCAGGTAGCAAAGAATGAACTGCCAATGTAAGTGACTTTTGTCTTTCCAGTCTCTCTAATAAATATCCTCGATACGAATGTATTTAATTTCCAAAGAAACTGCTTCGTGTTCATATTTCTAAAACACAGAGAAGAATGTGGTCACTCAAGTAGCTGAGTATTCGAAATTGGATTTTGGTAGATAGAAAATTGGCATAAAAATTTAGAAGTATTAAGGACATCGCTACCGTTAACTATCAGATGCATGATATACTCATGCAAGTGTTCCCTGCTGTTTATGATTACCAGTGCGCCTGCTCTCTTTTCTGCTAAAAAACCTGGGCCCATGGATAGCTCATTTCCCTCCAGGTGTCTGCATATTCCTCATATGCCAGCTTCTCTCTCCAACTGAAACATGAGGCACCAATAATACCATGTATTATTGAACCAGCAAGGCACATTGAGTATACGCTTAGAGTAACTTGCTGGCCACCGCGAGCCAGCAGGGGTGTCTTCATGGCCTATAAAAACTTTCCTCTTGGATCTCAAGGCATTTACGACCATGAGAGACTGAAACCCCCGCCTCCACTTCTCCATTTGGGCAAGAGTTGGTGCTACCAAAAGTAGACGAACGGCTGCATCGTTTAGGAGAGCGTATGATTTTTCCTTAATCTCAACCATCTGGAGATTTTTAACATTCTATGTGCTTTATAGAATTCTACATAAGAGGTCAGTTTAATTTTTTAAGAGTTGTTTAAACATCCCAAGTAACAGTGTAAGCCCCTAAACAAGAAATGCCTCTTGGGCTAGACCAGGAAAACCCACACGGATTGTTTGTGTGTTTAGTCTAGTACAGTGGGTTTCCTTCTCGGCTGCACCTGAAAGTGATGGCTGAGTCCCACTGACCTGTCTTCCTCACCCCAGTGTTGTTTGCTTTTGTCTCATTTTGTCTTTAGGATCTACAGGCCGGGCTAATGTGGCGGCAGGGCTTGAGAACCACCAGACTAGGACTATCTGTGTTTGATGATAAAGGCAGGCTTGGATGTTCCCCTCCCAGTATTCTCAGTGCTCTGCTCTGCTAGAATTAGAAACAGAGGCTGGGAGCAGAGGCTCACACCTGTAGTCCCAGTACTTTGGGAGGCTGAGGCAGGAGGATGGCTTGAGGACAGGAGTCTGAGACCAACTGGGGCAACATAGCCAGACCTCTGTCTCTACAAAAATTTTTAATTAAAAACAATTAGCCTGTAGGCCAGGTGCGGTGGCTCATGCCTGTAATCCCAGCACTTTGGGAGGCTGAGGTGGGCGGATCACCTGAGGTTGGGAGTTTGAGACCAGCCTGATCAACATGGAGAAACCCTGTCTCTACTAAAAATACAAAAAATTAGGTAGGCATGGTGGCACATGCCTGTAATTCCAGCTACTCGGGAGGCTGAGGTAGGAGAATTGCTTGAACCCAGGAGTCAAAGGTTGCAGTGAGCCGAGATCGCGCTATTGCACTATAGCCTGAGCAACAAGAGTGAAACTCTGTCTCAAAAAAAAGATTAGCTTGTAATCCCAGCTACTTGGGAGGGCGAGGCAGGAGAATTGCTTGAGCCTGGGAGTTTGGGGCTACAGTGAGCTGTGATCATGCTGCTGCACTGTAGCCTGGGCAATAGAGCAAGGTCCCATTTCTTAAAAAAAAAAAAAAAAAAAAAAAAAGAAAGAAACAGAATGAACCTACAGGCTCTGACTCAGAATTGTTGCTCACTCACTCCTGGTCATGGGTTCAACAGTGTCCCCTGCCTCTCCTGAGGAAAAAAACGTTAAAGTCCTCCTCTCCTGTACCTGTGAATGTGGTCTTATTTGGAAATAGTTTCCTCGCAGGTGATCAAGTTCAGATGAGGTCATTAGGGTGGGTCCTCATCTAAAATAATCGTATTCTTATAATAAGGACAAATTATGAGTGTTAAGTTCTTTTTGAATTTGTCTAGCAGGTTTTCTGGTTTTTACCAGAAGTGCATCCCATAACCACCCCCCAAAAAGGGGGCACATTTTGACACAGAGACAGAGCATACTGGGAAAATGCCATATGAAGCTAAAGGCAAAAATTGAGGTGATGCTTCTGCAAATGAAGAAACCTCAAAGATCACCACCAAACCACCAGAAGCTAAGAGGGGGGCGTGGAACGGACTCTCCCTCATAGCCCTTGGAAGGAACCACCCTGCTGACACCTTGAACTTGGATTTTTAGACTCCAGAATCATGAGACTCTAAGTTTCTGGTGTTTAAACCACAGGGTTTGTGTACTTTGTTACGGCAGCCCCAGGAAACTGATACACCTGGTGATTCAATTCAACGCACCTTCAAGGCCCAGGCAGATGAAGTCTAGGAGATGAGGCCTCACCCTTGACCACACACAGTCCACCTTAAAGTGAGGAAAGTGAGAACTGCAAACTGGTGGCGGCATTTGATCTGAGCTTTGTAGGAGGAGTGTTCTTTCTGACAGGTGAAGGGAAGCAAAGATATGGAAGTAAAGATATTACAAAGGAGGGGCTGTCTCTGCAGCAAGTCGGGGGTCTGATGGAAGGCAAGAAGGGTGGCCTCTGCCTTGGAATCAGCAAGAGATCTTGTACCCTGAGGCCGTGTGTATGCACGTGTACATGTGTGTTGTGTGTTTTGTGTGTGCATGCATAACACAGATTGCTTCAACTTGGAAATTTGTCTGATCCAATTTCTCTTCCACAGACTCAGACTCACTGCTCCAAGCACTATCCTAAGTCACTTGACCCCGGAGAGTGTGTGTGTGTGTGTGTGTACGCACGCGTGCACATGCGCACGCACATGAGTGTTGGGGGTTTGGAGTTGGGCCAAACGAAAATAACAAAAATAATATCAACACTCATAGAAAGCATATTCTGAATGAAGCACTCTGCTAAATCACATTTGTTCCTACGAAGACCCAGTGGATCTTGGAGGCTATTCTTATCCCCATTTTATAGATGAGAGAAAAAGAACAAAGATCTAAAAGAGGAGTCAGAGGCCCATGGTTGGATCCCACGTGTTTACTGCTATACTGTATTGCTCCCTAGCTTATGTCTGGGGATTCCTCCTGGGGAAGGGGGTGTGGAGGGAGTTGGAGAGATGAAGACTGACTTAAAACAAATGTACATCTTTGCTTGACTGATGCAGAGATACCGGGGCTGCAGGAACCTGGGAGGCTTCATGCTCTGTGGGTGCATAGCTGCCTGCTGACTGTTTCCAGTCCCCCTTCTGAGGGTTCCCCGTAGCCTGGAGAAATCTGCTCAAAGCAGTATGTGCTCTCCGATGGAAATCCAGCTTTGTTCTTCCACTCAAGTACTATAGGGAAAAGCAGAGAAGGGAAGGGAAAGACACATAAAAAGTTTCAGCATATGAGTAGCATTTGCAATGTAGTCTATGTGTTCTGAGCCAAGTTACTGTACACGCTCTGGGGAGAATTACAAATAAATGACGAAACGTTTTGAAACATGGCTTATACCTAATTAATCATGGAACTTAAGGAACAAAGAATGCATTTCTTCAAAGTTTTCAGCATTTTCTCTATTAAGCAGAGAGGGCGGGGGAGGGGAGGGGAGGGAAAATCCCCATGCCCTGTAATGGATACACTATGCACTTCCTTTGGGGGAAAGAATCTCTTAATCTTCTTTGGCCTCCTGCAACCTCTGAATCCTTACATCTTTAATACTTCATGTTGAGCATTTTCATATTAAAGGAACTGAAAGTTTCCAGATCATGAAATATTCCTTAGCTTTTTGTCTCTTGATCCCTTAGCCCAAACAATACCGGTTTTGGAGATTATGAGATCACCAGGCATTTATTAAGTACCCACGATATTGTGCCCTGGGATTCCCGTGTCCTTTTTCTTTGCCGCCGCCACCCAGAGACATCTGTGGGCACGTCCTGCTTTGAAGGCAAAGCCTTAAGGCCCAGCTTTTGTGTTATGTCCATGTTACTCCCCATGCCCTCCAACTCAGGAGCCTTGATTTCCTCATTTGTAAAATGGGGATAATAATAGTTAGCTCATTGATTTATTTTGAAAGTTAAATAAAAAAATGCCACAAAAGAACTTAGCTTAGTGCCTAGAACATAACCACTCAATAATGGGGTGACTGAATTTTCCAGATTTGATTTTCGTTCTCTTCCTATCCATGGTTTGACTGAGTCCCATCACGCATGGCCATCCAAGGCACTTCTTTAGAGCTCTGTCTCACCAGTGACAGAGGTGGGAGTTCAAGATAACTTTGCACTTGGTAGCCAGGGTCTTCACTGCTCCCAGGGAAGCCACAGTTTCACTCTTTCCCCTGAAATTTCCCACAGTCATTCCATGAGCTAGTTATGGACGCAACTTAATAGGAACTGGAGATGCACGTGTGTTTTCATTCCAAACAGTGTCACTTATACACAGCATGGCTTTGGATTAGCTGATCAGGCTGCTTTAATGCAGATTCTCCACCCCCCCAACCACCTTTGTTGAAAAGGAACCAAAAAATATACACTGTATTAAAGTGGTCATGAGTAAAACTTGAAAACTGTACTCCTTCTTTCTCTAGCGCCATGTAAAGAATGAGAAGGAAGCCTGGGGTTCAGTGGTAGAACCCAAGGGCCAGCAGAGGTGGTGCCAGGGGCAAAATCGTAACCAGATTGTGCCCAAGGTCGGGCATTGGCTATGTTCTTTGCCCTGTAACCTCCCTTGGTTCCAGCTCATTTTTCATCTTAGCTCTCCAGCCTTTCTTCAGACTCTGTAAGCTCCCCCCATCTTCCCCATCTATTCCTTTTCTGCTTAACTGTCACGCTACATTGCTTGCAAACAAAAACCCAGACTGAGGAAAAAGTAACATCAACTCGGCACCTACTGTGAGCCAACTACTTTGCAGGTTGAGGAACTGAGACACAGAGAATTAAGGTAAAGTGCCTAGGTCACCAAGCTAGTTAGAGGTGGTACTGTGATCTGAACCCCTATCTGCCTACATCTCCGTTAAGGTATCTCAGCAAAGAGATACTCCTGAAAAGTAAACCTGCAGTCCATAACCACCCACATCTGCATTGAACTTGCCTCATAGCTGGGCCTTTGGAGGGTTATAGTCGCGACCCAGACACATTTTCTTCCCCCACGCCTGCCCTAACCTGGTGATTGGCTGTTGTAAGTTGCATCAAAAGTGGTATGGCTTTCAGTGCTGAGAATCACCGTGGGTCTGTGCCTATGAACCCGAAGAGGTAAGGGGGAAAGGGATCCAAACAGTCGAGCACCATGAGTTTGTGTCTTCTGTAACAACTGTGTATTGCTTCTGTGTGCTGCTAATTATTCCTGGTTCACAAGCCCTCAGCTGATGCTTTTGGAAATTAAATGGGCATGCCCTGTATGGTGTGGAGAGAGAGCCTTGCTCATTTTATCTCCTTTCACCCACTGCCCTTAGGCCTGCTGTTGCTCCAACAAGTGGCATCATCCTCACTTCCTGACATCCCATCACAGGCAGGCAGATGTTGCTGTCTGCTTTCAGAATTGCAAACCCATCCACGGGTGCATCTTTGCAGGAGTGAGGTAGCTTGACAAAGAATGGGAAGCCACCGGAGTGAACATCATGAGGCCACTGACGCCATGTTCTCTTTCTTAGCCAAGGAGGAGGCTAGTCACTCTGGGCACCTAACTTGCAACAGCTCTCTTGGAGACAGATCCACATAAAACTATTTTATTCTTGACCTCACTCCAGCATTTCTACAGAGCATCAGTCTGGACAGAACTTGGTCATCTTGCTTCTTTTCCACTGACTTTTTAAGAAGCCAGTTATTGAAGATCCAGGGTAATGAAAGCAGCTCGAACTTCATGACCCTCTTTCCAGCATTAGATACTGAAGGCCACGGTCAGCGATACTGTGGATAAAATATGAAGCAGAGCATTAAATGCAACTTGATGGTACATGTTGTACCTTAATGAAAACAAAGGCTCAGGAACACTATTTGTGAACGTGTTACCCAATAAAGTGTTAGCAATGGAGCTCATAAAGCTGCCAGCCAGATTTAACCATTGCATGGAGCTCTATTCAGCTGGGCTGGACAGAGAGCGTGAGGTCTGTTCACTTTATCATAGTCGCTGGAGGTTTTTATTTAAAACACATGGAGGAAAGACACTGGGTTTGGCACCAAAATGTCTTGTGGTAAAGGAAAAAAAATTAGAAATATCTAAAAGTACTTAAAAAAAATCTAGGGGGGAAAAAAACCAGATGTGAAGAAATTAAGATGGGCTGACATAGGGTGCCGTGTTAGCTGTTTAAAGTGATGGTGAAAGCAGAGAGCAACGGGCTTTCTCCACGGCAGCTGATAGACATGAGCAATTGAGCAGTTCATACCCTCTCTGTTGTCCCTGTCACAAGATTTGTAGGTCATTCTCAGCCAGCCACAGGGGCTAAAGGGCACAGGTCGCGACCTGCTGATTTACCAAAGTATGATCAACTCACACAAATTACAGGCGTAAGAGAGGCCTGACAACTTCAATATGATGCGCAATGAGCACAATTATTTGTGACATGTGAAACCAGTGTGAGGCCGTAATTCTGTCACTGCGTGACAAGGCATTATTAGCCAGGGCAGGCAGCGACTTGAACCAGGAGCAGCTGGAGGAGAGGCAGGGAAAGAGAGAGGGCTCCATAGGGGAAGGCCTGTGATGGGCTTTCTTTCCCAGAGTGGCAAATAGCAACGGCCCCTTTGTGGAATGTGGAGCCGCTCAGGAGGATGAAGTTGCCCTATTGCCCTCTGGTCTGGTGGAGAATAAAGGAGGGTTTGGTGGGAAGAGCAGAGGGGAAAGCACACCCTGTGGGCCTGTGGCTGTGCACAGCCAAGGTGTCTTCGTTGAAATCAGGCGTGGTGTTTTTCATGAGGCTAACTGGGGTTCTGTTTCCAGTGGGCCAGATGAGGTGGAGTCAGGGGAGGAAGGGGAAGGGCAGATTCTCCTGCTGAGTAAATGCGTCTGCTGCACCATTCTTTCTTCCCATGATGTCCTGCTTGGAACATTCAGTCTGGCTGCTGGGTGCAGGAGGAGGCAGGTCTCAGGTCCCCTGGCTTTTCCCCTGTCCTTGGAGATCTTGCTGCCTGTACCACAGTGGCTGGGCAGCTCAAGGAAAGTGCAGGTATACACCTGCCTTCTGGTGATAGCCACAGAGGTTTCTGCCTAGGGGTATAGGACTGGCCCCAAGCAAGGCAGGCTTCCTCAGGCTGAGGAATGGAGGTCATGGAACAGGTGGGCTGCCAATAAAGCTTTCTGTGAAGGGGGAAACTGGCCTGAGTTCTGCAGGGTCTCCTGAGGAGGGTAGAAGCTACATTTTGTGCCTTCTTCTTGGCTCAGTGACTTTAACCCCTGTGTTGAGTAGTGGATGGCCCCATGACACGCATTCATATGGTCAATCAGTGTTCCTTAGGCACCTACTGGGCATCAACCACTGCCCAAACCACAGAGGATCTGAATGTGAAATGCCTCTGTCTGCCTATGAGAGCTGTCCGTCAATGAGGGAAGATAAGACAAAAACAAATAATTAGAATACACTATGTGAACAGGTGCATGAATAAGAGTCATGGGTGTATGGGGAAGGTATGGCTGACTTCCTCATATCATTCAGGTATCTATTCAAATACCCGACGCAGAAAGGGCCATTTTGACCACACCGTCTAAAATAGTTCTTCTCCTTTTCAGCCTTTATCTCCCTGCTTCACTTTCATTGAATTTCTGAAGTCCTGAACCAAGGGGATATAAACCATGGATAATTAGCAGCACATATGAATAATATAGGGTTGCTACACAGCAACTGTTCTCAGCCGTAGTCAGTATTTGACACTGTATTACTTACTTTTGATTATTTATTATTCCTCTTCTTGCAATGTAAGCTCCAAGAGGGTGGGGACTTTGCCTTGCTCCCCTCACAATCCCAATTGCCCCTACAGTGGTGCCCACAAAGTACTTGCCCAATAAACATGTGTTGAACACATGAATGGCAAATTTTGTTCTAGGTGTTCTTGCTTTTAAATACATTAACCTGTTAAATCTTCCCAGTAATCTGAGGTAAGTCAGTTATCTATTGTTGCATAACAAATCATCCCAGAGAATAAGGCTTAAAATAACAATATTTGTTGTTTTTTACAATTCTGTGGCTTGGCTGGGGTTCAGCTGGGCTGGTTTTCTTCTGCTAGTCTTGCTTAGGGTCTTTCATACGGCTGCATTTAGAGTTTGGTCAAGCGTCAACGTTCAAATGGTCATTCTTCCTCAGGGCATCTAGTCATTCATTAGTCTAGGCTGGACTTCCTTAATGCTTGGGCTTCAAGGGAGAAGAAGCAGAAGCTTAAGGCCTGGGCTTAGAAGTCTGAGAATGTTACTTCCTCCCCATTCTGTTGGCCTGAACCAGTCCTGAGGCCAGCCCGCATTTAAGGAGAGGGTAATAAGTAGACTACTCCTCTTAAAGCAGGGAGTAGCATTCATGAACAGGGTTGGGGAATTGTTGGCAGCTGTATTTGGAGACTAACTACTATATACTTGATCTTAGTCAAAGGACCAAGAAGCAATAGGACTCTCTACTATATTATAATTAACCTTGCTTTACACAGAGAAATTGAGAATTAGAGGGATAAACAAAAGTGTCTAAGAGCACAGAGGAAACCAGTGGCAGAACCAGGATGTCAATTTCAGAACAGTCTAATTTCAAGTTCGATGTTTTTTGCTTACTGGTCGCTGTTCTTAATAGCTCTTCTTGAATCTCACATGGTAGACTGATAGCCCCCATGGCCACCCCTCTGCTTTTTTACTTTCTTAGCATAGTGGTCAGCATTTAAAGAAGGATAGAATGCTATAGACTCAGAATTTCTTCCAGCCTCCACAACTCATTAACTGTGTAAATTTCTGAACCATTCTGAGTGTTTCTTCCTTTTCTGTGAAATGAGATATTAAAGGTATCTGTCACAAAAGATCTGGGGGAGGCTTTAGTGAGACAATATAAGTAAGGTACTCTGTACAATGCAGGCACCTGATTTTTAAGGTGCCACATGTGTCTCCAGCTGAACCCAAAATGAGTCTTCACAGACTAGTTTCATAATTGCATTTAAAGGGTAAGAATTCTTGGGTCATTGAGCACACACCCACATTTAATTTTAATCCAAAGATATGCTCCGAAATCAGCAAGAATGCTTCTAAGGAACTGGCTTAGTCTAGGATGTGGTAATCATACCCATTGCTGTGAGTCTCTGAAGAGGTGTCCTGACTTCCTGTCCCTATAGAGAACGTTTCATCAGAAAAGGGGATGAACAGAACTGTATATAGCTCTGAAGGTAAGATTTAAGATAGGTATAAATCTAACTTACTATCAGAAAGCTAGGGAGATAAAATGAACAAATATCCCCTGAGGTCAACTTGTGCCTCATCCTGGATACCCAGGATTAGTCAAGACTCTTTGGTTATTAGAGGTGACATGCCAACACTGGTTCCAGCCAGCTTAAGCCAAAGGGGGAATTAATGGTCGGGCATGGCTGGACTCCGGGGCTTATAGAGCATTGTCAGAAATCACTCATCACCCTTACTCAGTTCTGCTTCTCTGGTGCCCTCTGTTGTAGCTAGGCTTCTTCCTGGGCAGCCTTTAATTCACCTCTAGTTCTTTATGACCCAAAGAGTAGGCTCCGTCTCCTCCTGTTTCATATATTTACACCAAATTATCATTGGCTGAGGTTGAGTCAAGTGTGCTTTTTGGCCAATCACAGAGTCCTAGAAAGTGGAATCTGTTTGGCTAGCCTATGTCAGGACTCACAAAGTAGAATCTAATTGGCCAGTTTATGTCAGGGCTCACAAAGTGGAAGCTGATTGACTTGTCCTTCAGGGCCCCCTCTGTGGCCCAGGGGCAGGACTTCTGTGATTAGTCCCCCTATGGTTGGAGGGACAGCTCTGCAGAGGAAGTGGGAGTACATTTGGTAAGTTCTCCTGAAGGCAATTCCAATGTAGTGAAGCTCTGGATTTACCAGCATCGCTAGAAAAAGACATTTCTAAGTGTGAAAGCAGTCCCTGTGACTGCTCCTCTGTGGTTTGGGTGAAGGGCATTTTCCTATTGATAATCCCTTTGTGCCCCACTTGTTATGTTTATTTGTGGATATTTATTTTCCTACCAGTATAAGGAAGTACTAAAAATAAGCATATAACCATCAGCCAAAGTTCCCAGCTTCTAATTTAACAGCCAAATGTCACAACATTTATTTTGCATCCCCTGGATTAACCAGCTCACTTAGTAAGCCAACATTTGTAAAAAAGATTGTATTTCTTTTATTTGTTCCCAAGTGTTTCCATTGTATACAAAAATGAGACAGTGTTCCTTTTGGGGAGAAGTTTCTACTTTGGGTTTAAACCAAACAAAATAATATTTAAGGAAACATTACATAAATTATTTATCATATTGGTCAACATTTTGGGGAATATAGCTTAGATAAACACATTTTTAAGGTCAGCCACTCTAAAGACTGGGTTTTATAAAAACAACCTCTGAGGAGCTTTAATAAATCTTTTAAAAAGAAAAAAAGTCAAGCACTTGTTTTCATTACTGAATCATTTCTATTGCTGAATAATGGTGATTCAAGAGGTAAGCTTCACCAGGAGGTTTAGCTAGCCACACTGAGAAATGCACATAGTATGAAAAATCTGGGTGATGGCAGGCACTGTTGGCTATGCTTGGATTTCTGTTAAAGCAACTCAGTCCTTTGGTTGCATTTTAAATCAGATCAATGGACGGAGCTAGCTAATTCGGGTCATAAAACTGTTAAATGAAGATGAATTCATTCCTAGTTAATAGGAGACTTCAGAGTAGAATTAGAATATATGTAAGCAAGAAATAATGTATTTTGATTCCCTCAAAACAAACAGGATTACCAGATTCAGTGAGTGCATTTAATTCACCTCCGGCTCCTTCGTCTCTTCAAATTACAGCCAAAGGCATCTTTTGAACTCATTTCAATAGAAGTGGTATTCCTAATGGTATTCCTCAAAGAGCGGTATAGGGAGGAGAGGAAAGGAAGTTTGGATTCGAAGAAATGGAAATGGAAGGAGGGAGCCAAAGAGACCAGTGAGAAAGGGAGAGCCCCAGGAGGAGAGGAGAGGCAGAAACAGGACATGGAGAAAACCCACCTTTGCAGGGACTGGGGAGAGACCAGCTTTGAGGCACTGCTCACTGTGGCTCTGGTTTCATTTCTGGAGTGGTTAGTAATCTGCCTGAAACTTGATGGGCACATGACCAATTACTATCTATGCAAAGAGGCAATATCCCTGGTTCTGGTTCCAGCTCCCCAGAGTTTTAAAAGGAGAACTGGGAGTGGGAATGAGCCCAGAGATTCTGAGCGTTGTCTCTTCCAAGGGTGGAACCTGCAGCAGAATTTCATGGTTTCAAAAAAGAAGATTCTTTCTGTTTATAAGTGGGAAAGGAATGTCACTAAGGAGTTGAAAAAGTTGAGGTTGCATTACCATAAAGTGCCTTAGGGCTTGAAAATTTGGGAGAAGACAGCCTGACTAACCACATCTGGGGCTTGAGGTTTTATTGAACTGGTAATAAAAATAATCTCTGCAAAATATTTTGAAAATATTTGATAAACACAGACTGATGCTGCTGCCTACATACATGAAAAAAATTTTTTAAAGGTTTGAATTCAGGTTAGCAACCTGTTAGCAACCAGCCAGTACTTGGGTTATAGACAAAATTGAATGATTAGAAATGCAGGTTTTGGAGTAATGTGATATTGAGTCCAAATCCTGGCTCTGTCACTTATTAGTGGTATAACCATGGGCATTCTACTTCATTTCTTTGTTCCTCAGTGTTGCTGTCCATAAAATGGAAATAAGTGCTCTTTCACAGAGTATCTGTGAGAAACGAACAAGGCAAATTGTATGGAAATTATAACAGAAAATTACACAAAATTTATAATAGAGTACAAAAATTGCATCAATACTTCCCTTTGCTCCATCTACTTACTTGCCCTTGATGTTGCAGATATCTCATTAAGACGTAGAGTCTATGTCCTCCTTCCTCAAATCTTGGTTAGTCAAGGGGCATTAGCAAATGCGAAGCAAGCAGAGACTTGAAAATTGCTTGTCCATTTGAGCTTTCTCTCTCTTGCTTGGAACACACTGAGTTGTATGCAGATGAGCCTGAACTAGCCTACTGGAGGAGGATAGCAAGCTGCCTGCTGATAGCCTGTCACCTACCAGTCATGTAGAGAGGCCATTCCAGATCATCCAGCCACTGGCCCACCTATCAGTTGACTACCGTGGCATGAGAATGACCAGCAACAGAGATTGTCTAAGCCAGCTTAGCACAGAAGACTGCCCAGCCAGCACATAGCATTAAGAGCTAAATAAAAAAATAATTGTTTTAAGCCACTAAGTTTTGGGGTGATTTTCTATACAGCAAAAGTAAATTGATCAAGTGGCATCTACCCTATTATCCCCATTGTTGATTGGATCGAGCAGTCATTTACATAGGATTTTTAACTCATTTTTGTTCAAAGTGATTTTTTTTTCCTGTAGAGACAGCCTAGGGGATGGCAAGACTTCTGGTAGCTATTTTGTACAGTCATGTGGTTTAAAATAAATTGCAAAAGACAAGAAGATTTAAGACATCAATAAAATTTTTTCTGAAACTATTTTAAAGTCTTTTCTTCCATCATATTTAAAAAGTTTGGCATCAACATTCTTAAAGCTGGAATAATATGCAAAGTGAATACCGTATGCTAGAGCTTACTGAGGTTTGATCCTAAGATCAGTTGAAATAGAAAGTAACTCTGAAACAGTTCTGGAGCCCTTAACCCAGGGAACCAACTGGAACTAAAGGAAATAAAATGGAACTAAAAGGGATGAAACTGACTAGGAGTAAGGCCAGTGCCAGGGGAGCTCATCTGCATTCTCTGGTGGGAGAAGCAAGCTTTGCCAGCTTCCCCATGGTAAAGGAGATAAAAGAGTATATGAACCAAAGCAAAAGGAAGACTTATCCAGATAATTTAGGCCAACAGGACACCCCCACCTGAATTCACCAGGAAATTGCAGCCAAAATGTGTGTCACAGCTTGTGTTATCTGGATAGCTATTTTGTTCTTCCACTCTCCTTCAAATATGTCTGTCCGTTTGCATTCCAACGTCCTTTTATTGTCTACATTGTTTTAATCCAGGTTGTTGTTCTATGAGGTTTTGGGGGTAGGATGCTTAAGTGCTGGAAGCAAACTTTTGGCCTGAAGAGTACAAAGCACTTATTTATTTATTATGTACTTATTATTCAATTGTTAAGTGCTAGAGATTTTGCTAGGCTTTAAGGATGCAACAGTAACCAAAAGAGACAAAATAGCTAGTCTTGCAGGTTAAGTCTGGTGGGGAAAAAGGTTTATAACCAGGTAGTTATAATAATGTGAGAAGTGGCCGGGCATGGTGGCTCACACCTGTAATCCCAGCACTTTGATAGTCCGAGGTGGGCAGACCATGATGTCAAGAGATCAAGACCATCCTGACCAATATGGTGAAACCCCATCTCTACAAAAAAATACAAAAAAAAAAAAATTAGCCAGGTGTGGTGGTGTGTGCCTGTAGTCACAGCTACTCAGGAGGCTGAGGCAGGAAAATTGCTTGAAACCGGAAAACGGAAATTGCAGTGAGCTGGGATCCCACGACTGCACTCCAGCCTGGCAATAGAGCAAGACTCCGTCTCAAAAAAAAAAAAAAAAAAAAAAAGTGAGAAGTGCCGTGATTGGGGAAGTACAAGGAATTGTTGGAGAATGTATAATGAGCACCTAACAACAAGTTGGTTTAAGTGGCCAAGAAGCACATCACAAAGGAAGTGGTACCTAAGATGAAAGACAAAGAACAAGTAGCAGGTAATCTGAAGAGGTAAGGGAAGGAGTATTATGAAGCCTAGCCTGAGAGGGTGTTGGGGAACTGCAATATTATTATGGCCAAATGCTTGAATGAGCATCAGGTTGTCAGTAGAAACACAGTACCACTGAATGGAAACACCAAAACCATGGCCAAAGCATGGACATAACCTGCCTTGTTAATTCCATCCCAGAATCATGGTTAATTTCAGGTAGTGGGCTGGTTGGTGCTTTTAACAGTTGTGTCTATGTGGCCAGAGAAGATGCAGTGGGAAAATGTTAGTAGATTGTTAGTTTTCTGAATGAGGATCATTGAGTCAAGATAAGTATACATCCCTGAAGGTTAAGGCAGACCCTGTACCACCCTCCTCCTACTTCTCGCCAGTTAAGATTCAAAAGTAGGGAGAGGCCCAGAATTCAAAGAAATATGACTGTCATAAAATGGGACTCCAAGAGATTTAAATTTTAGAATTCCTTGTGAAAAATATAGGCTACTGACCAGAAGCACAGGTTCTGGGTGTGAGGTACAAGTGAAAAGACACCTGCATTAGTTACCTAGTCCTGTATAGCAAATCATCTAAAAACTCAGTAGCTTAAAAGAGCAAACATATATTATCTCACAATTTCTGTGGGTCAGGAGTCTGGGATTATGGCCTCCTATGAAGTTGGAGACAAAGTGGCAGCCAGGGCTGCGCTCTCATCTGAAGGCCTGACTGGGGAGGATCTGCTTCTGAGCTCACTCATGGAGTTGTCGACTGGATTCAGTTTCTCATGGCCATTGGATCAAGTGCCTCATTTTCTTGTTGGATATCAGACAGAAGCCTCTTTCAGTTTTAGCCATGTGGATCTCTCCATAGGGCCCCTGATAACCTGGCAGCTGGCTTTTCTTAGGGCTAGCTTTGCAGTGACATAGAGCACCCAAGACAGGTGCCATGGTCCTTTTATAACTGCATTTTGAGAGTGACATCTCATCGCTTCTGCTCTATTCTATTTGCTAGGGACAAGTCAGTAAATTCAGTCCACACTTAAGAAGAGAGATTTACACAAAGGTGTGAATACCAGGAGGCTGGGATTATTGGAGGCCATCTTACAGTTTGCCTATGACATTCTCCAAACAAAGCAGTGATTGTGTATGTTCTTGCTTTTGAATATGCCAGCGTGTTTTATCCTAAATGGGTCTCGGGATTGGAGGGAATCCGAAAGGTCATCTAGTTCAATCCACATTTAATGACATGTCTCATACTCTCTGTGCCAACTCAGCTTGAAGGCCTTCACACAGTTCTCCCTAGTTAGGAAAGTCTTCCTTGTTGCAAGCTGAAATGTGGCCAAAGGGCCCTGTGCTTTGCTTGATGAAAAATTTCCATATCCCTCCCGTTTCTCCCAAAGACAATGAGGTATTTAACTAGAAACACATTTTGTTTCTTTGTTCAGATGTCTACTTTCTCTTTTTACTTCTCCTTCTGCTAATTTTAGGAGATTGACTTTCTGTCTTATCCTGATACAGCCTCTTATTAGTTCTAATGGTTTGTGGATTCTTTTGGATTTTTTAATGTGGGCAATTATAAAATCATAACATCTACAAACTATGGTTTGTCTCTTCTATTCCATTGCACGGACCTCACTTCTTTTTTTTTTTTTGTCTTTGGCATAAGCCAGGACCTCCAGAGCTGTGTTGAGTAGAAGTGGGCATCTTTGTCTACTTTGTAACTTTTCTCTAACTTCTTACCATCTTGTTAACAGACTCTTTGCTCATGAAAACCCAACTATCACTTCTTTTAGGATTGCAAATTAAAGGAATAAAGAAATTGTTTAGCCCATTCAGGCTGCTGTAACAAAATACCACAAACTAGGTAGATTTTAAACAACAGAAATTTATTTGTCAGAATTCTGGAGGCTAGAAAATCCAGGATCAAGGAGACGGCAGAGTCAGCATCTGGTGAGAGCCTGTGTTCCGGGTCATAGGTGACATCTAGCTGTGTCCTCACATGGTGGAAGCGGCAATGGGCTTCTCTCCAGACTCTTTTATAAGGGTGCTAATCCCATTCCTGAGGGCTCCACCCTCATGACCTAATCACCTCCCCAAGACCCTGCCTCCTGAAACGATCACATTGTGGGTATTTCAATATATAAATTTGAGGGAGACGGGGAACATACATATCAGTCCATTGTAAAAAGACTTGAAACTGGCTGGGCATGGTGACTCATACCTATAATCCCAGCACTTTGGGAGGCTGAGGTGGGCAGATCATGAGGTCAAGAGATTGAAACCATCCTGGCCAACATGGTGAAACCCTGTCTGTACTAAAAATACAAAATTAGCTGGGTGTGGTGCTGCATGCTTGTAGTCCCAGCTACTTGGGAGACTGAGGCAGGAGAATTGCTTGAACCCAAGAGGCAGAGGTTGCAGTGAGGCAAGATTGCACCACTGCACTCCAGCCTGGCGACAGAGTGAGACTCCTTCTCGCACACACACAAAAAAAGGTTTGAAACTTAGTTATGTTTTGTTTTGTTTGGACACCCATGGGATACAGACCATTATCTTCATTCAATTTAAGCTTGAGCTCCTTTTCTATGTCATGTGTTGTCCAGGTGTCAGGGTGGGGGCTCTTGAAAAAGAGTTCACAGTCTTCCTGGGAGAGGTATTAATGACTCATCACATCATCATCATCATCATTTCAAGAAGCACAGGCAAGACCCAGGGAGTAGGAAGGTAGGAGGAGCTGTGTCTTCAAGGAGAGTCAGAGAAAGCTTCCTAAGAAAGTGCCCCTGGAGGTGGCTCCTGCAGCAGGAGGAGGAAGCCTTGATTCTCTTCCAGGTTCCAGGTGTTCTTTGGCTGATCAGCTCTTTCTTCCTTGTCCACTTGGAATTGCTGCTGCATCCAGAATGACTTAGGGTCTATGAAGGCCTGCAAAAAAACGGAAACCAATCCAGATCTACTCTCCCTTTCTCTCTCTCTCTTTCTCTTTTTCTTTCTCTTCTTTCTCTTTCTCTTTCTTTTCTTTTCTTTCTTTCCTTCTTTCTTTCTTTCTTTCTTTCTTTCTTTCTTTCTTTCTTTCTTTCTTTCTTTCTTTCTTTCTTTCTTTCTTTCTTTCTTTCTTTCTTTCTTTCTTTCTTTCTCTTTCTTCCTTCCTTCTTTCTTTCTTTCTTTTTCTTTCTTTTCTTCTTTCTCTTTCTTCTCTTTCTCTTTCCTTCCTTCCTTTCTTTCTTTCTTTCCTCTCTCTCTTTCCCTCCCTCCCTCCCTTCCTTCCTTCTTTCCTTCCTTCCTTCCTTCCTTCCTTCCTTCCTTCCTTCCTTCCTTCCTTCTTTCCTTTCTTTTTCTCTCTTTCTTTCTCTCTCCTTCTCTCTTTCTTTCCTTCCTTCCCTCCCTCCCTCCCTCCCTCCCTCCCTCCCTCCCTCCCTCTCTCCCTCCCTTCCCCTCCCCTCCCCTCCCCTTCCCTTCCTTCCCTTCCCTTCCCTTCCCTTCCGTGTGTGAAGTAGGAATAATAATACTTATCTGCAAAACTTTTACAGGATAAAATGAGGTAATACCTGGGAAGTACTGGACACATGAAACCTCATTAAATGATGGGCATCGATTGGAGAAAGTTCTCCTTTTCATTTATATTTAATATATCCATGGGCTATTGTCATACATGATCTTCCAGTTGAACCTTCTGGATAAATTAAGTCTCAAGCAAAGCTGATTTGACTTTTTTCACACAGCCAGTAAAAAGCTTAGCACAAAGGTATGTGGGGGAGAGGAAGAAAGAGATCCATGAGCTGTGGTGCTGGTGAGTCTCATCACAAGTTGGGAGCCCAGTTGTCCTCCAATTTCTTTATATTGCCTCAGAGCAAATGGCAGCAACTGATGTTTATTGAACACTCTTGGTGCCAGATGCTGTCCTAAGCATTTTATGTGTGTTACTCATTCATCAAACAACCCTGTGGGGTAGGTGCTGTTATCAGCTCCATTGTGAAGTTGCGGATGAGGGAAGGGAAGGGGATTGAACCCAGGTGATGTAATTCCAAAAAGGTAGGTGCCTTAGGTACTGCACCACATCACTCTTGTATAGGCCACAATGCCTGTGGCTGGTTTCATGGACTTTTGATGGGCGTGCCACAATCTTGTTTCACCAGTGGGATACTGGCATGCCACACCTGCAGACTATGAACTGTGTGTAGTTCCCATGTTCCTCTGGGGCTGCACTTATGTGACCTATCTAGGTAGAGCTGACTCAACTTGATCTTTCCTCCGTCTACTGAAGAGCACAGGAAGTTTCTCCCTTCTGACTGTGGTTCTTCCTGAAACCATCCTGTAAAATCCAGAAAAAGAATTCATTTTTCATTATGGGGAAGATAGTCATCCATTCTCACCTCCCTCCCAGGGGGTCCTTGTAAAAGTCATCCACTTGCTCACTGGACAGGGTAGAAATGGCTCCTGTCCTCCAACTCTGCTGGAGTTTTTCCAGCCCTCTTCTC
Organism: Sapajus apella; assembly: GCF_009761245.1. Lineage (NCBI taxonomy): Eukaryota > Metazoa > Chordata > Mammalia > Primates > Cebidae > Sapajus > Sapajus apella. The sequence goes on from NW_022436953.1 coordinate 16,687,294, forward strand.
CATGAGACCATGCTGAGTACCTGGACCCTACCTGATGTGCAGAGTAGAGCAGTCCTCTGGGATTTCCATCTGGCCTTCCCCAGAGGTGCTGTTTCTCCCTCTGCTCCATCTCCAATCACACCTGTCAGGCCTGCCTGGCCCGTGTCCTCTCAGTCCCCAGAGTACACCTCTGTCCTAAGTCTCTGGGCTCTGAGTCCCTGGCTGAGCCCGGTCCCCCAACCCACTTAGATTGGAAACACTTAGATTGTCATCAGATTGGAAAGGGGAATCTAATGGAGATCTCCACCTAGGCAATGGATGAGCAGGCCCAGAGGGCTGAAACTGGCAGCTGCTCACGACATTCTCTACTCTTTACAGTGCAAAATTAACATTTGCTTTTTAAGCCAGGAGAACTTTCTTCCCAGGTTTACTTTTGAATGAAACGTAGTTAGGGCTTAATTATTTGCCCGTTTCCCATCACTAATCCTGCTTTACAACTGCTACAACAACCAGAAAGGTGGGCTGGAGTTGGGAGCAAGATGAAATTGTACAATTTGGAAAGAGTTCCAGTATGTTTAGAAACCACTGACAGAGAACAACTGTTTCTGCCCAGGAAATTCAAATCCCTGCCAGGAAAGTAGAATAGAACAGTGGATACATGGAAAGGAAAGTGAAATAAAGCAAGGAGGGCCACAATTAACATTCAAATGCACGTTGGAAGAAGCCCCAGTGAAAACTTTGGCATCCAGCAGATTTCGAGCTCAAGGATTAAAATCTCTAAGTTAGGAGAGCAATTTCTGGTTTTCCAAAAAGTACCTCTAGGTAATAATTTTCAGGGAAAGGTAGCTCATAACACTGAACGTTATATTAACATCTCAGGCTGCTTGCCCAAACTTGTTTTATTTTCATTTGCATTATTGGTTTGAAAACTCCCCTGAGTCCCTGATCCATATCATGTTGGCACATGTTCTCCCAGAAACTGAAATGCTGAGCCTGCGTTTTACTCTCACTGTTTTACTTGACTTGGGAGAGGCCCAAGGAAATCTAGGTTGCTACAGATAAAACTCTTAGCCCTACTCCTCAACAGATCGTGCCCCCAGGGAGATATGTGGTGGGCTGGATACTTTTCAGCTGAAACCCAAAAGCAATGTTTGTGCAAAAGTCTGCATGATATATCTATATCTATATATGCTTTTGCAAGAGAATTGTGGGGAGGGGTCAGTTATAATCATATACCAATTTGGATAATTGCTAATGGGGTCCCTCTACTAGTGATAGAGATATCTATTAGTATAATATTTTTCAAACACATTTACAGTTGTGATTTATTTTCATTCTCACCAGCTGGGAAACCAGGTGAGTAATCTTGTATGCCTGTTTCATGCAGACGGAAACTAAGGGACTTGCCCTTAAGTGGCAGAACTAGATGGGAAAGGAGAAGACAGTGTTCTGAACTCTCTGACCTTCACTTCTATATTCAATTCTACTTCCTTCTTACTCTGAATATCCTATACTAGGAAAGAAAAAGCCATCTGTGTGATCTCCCAAGGAAAGATCCCAATCAGTATCAGCCGTTCTAGTCTACTGCCCTCCAACAAGACTGGAACATATGAGAAAAACCTCTCTCTCCAACTTCACTCCAGCCCAGAAGGGTGCCTCAGAGCCTCCTGAGAGGCAGCCACCATATGCTGTTTACAACAGAATATGGCCAAGGTGTCCACCGACGCCTGGAGTCCTCTAGTCAAACCCAGCCTCTAGCTCATACCTCACTGCAGGAGACCTTTTGTTTCTGGTTACATGCAGCACCTTGAGTTTTTTCTGGGGAATTATCTTCTTCCTCCATCCACCATTATGTGAAATTTTGGCAAGGGTGTAAGGTCTGGTACCCACTTTCCATATGGAACCTGAGTGGATTGGGCTCCTGCCTCTGGCTACTCTTTCATACAATAAGGGCCAGGCAGAAGGGTGATCACTTTCTCTCTTCTGGCACCTTGAATCCAGGCTGCAGCAGCCTGTGTTATCTACTGTGTTTTCTGCTTCCTGCTTCCTGCTTCTGGCTTCCTACTCCCTAATCCTCTGCTTGGCTTCATGTAAGAGGGAGGTGGTGTTGGAACCTGGAGGATATGGAAGGCTCTCTGGATGGTTGGAATGGCCTGAATAGAGAGGTATGGAGTTGGAAAAGCAGTAAGTGTAGTTTGGAGTACCATATATGTATTGGAAAGGAGTAGGAGATAAAGTGGATGCCATCAGATTGGCATCTGTGTTTGCAAGGTCTCAAATGGAAAGTCAAAGGTTTGGAAAGAACAACGTGGGGAGGATGAGCACCTGCACAGTCAGCCCTGTAGGGACGACTGGATCCTGCCCCACTCCTTTTGTCTCCTGAGACCCTTCCCAGCACATCTTTCCTCCTTGGAGAGCTCTGAGAACCAGGTTGAGGCTCCATAGATGACCACTGCATTTCTGGTTAAAGGAATAGACTAGACCTTCCCATTCCCACAATGGGAGGCCAGGAAAAGCTTTGCAATTGCTGTTGAGTATGGTCACCCTGTGAGCTGTTTACATAGGTACTATCTGTTCTCTTTCCACCCTCAAAAGCATGATGACCAACTGCTAATTCTACCCTGCAGATATTGCTCATAATTGTGACCCCTCCGTAAGGCATGAACTCGATCAGCCCTCATCCTATAATTCTTGGAGTGGTGTCCTAGGCATTTAATTGACTCTCTGGTGTCAGCTGTCTGCCCCTCCCATAAGGTATTCAAAATCCATCCACTGCAATCCACCACAGAGATTGCTTTAGACCTCAGTCCCATGCCATGCAATATCCTTCATGTCTGACCACTGCATTTGGGATAAATCTGGTCTCCCAAATTTGGCATGGAAAACCTGTTGTGATTTCATGACCTGAGTTCACTCCTGTTTCTCCATTCCTTCCTCTATACAATCTCTCCCTGTCTCCTGTGCTCTTTGCTGTGCAGTTTCCATGATTTCACACATGCTGTTTATTCTCCCTGTAATGCCCCTTTTCAGGCTTAGGTCCCACCTAAGATCACAAATTATTTTTCCAGACTCTGCTTAAATGTCATGGTGTGCACAATGCCTGGTATATAATAATTGCTCATTGTTGAATTGGACCTCTGCAAAAGCTTTCTGACCTCCCTTTTCCCCAGTAACTCCTTTCTTTGGGTTTCTCTGGAGTTCTTTGTATGTATATTCCTCTACTATAGCATGTCTCATATTGTGTTATAACCTCTGATTCCCTTATTACACAGTAGGTTACCTGAAAGTATAGGTGTAGCGTGTGTGTGCATGTGTGCACGTGCGTGCATGTGAGCATACATCCCCCCGCCTTTGCATCCCTTCCTTCGTCCTAATAGCATTTTCTTTTAGGAATTCTTGCTTCTTCTAAAGAACCCTCTGCAGGCATTTTATCTTACTGCCCAGTACAGCCAAGCAATGGTTTGGCTAGCTGGGTCCTCACCCCTGAATCGTGACTGAATGGCAAGATGAATGAATGGTTCGTGCTCCTTCTTTATAGTAGCAATGCCCAGATGAGATCAAGGGGTTCCTGCAACAGAGACCTTATATCTGGTTCTTGTGTATCCCCAGCTGGGTTCTGTGGCCTTTCTTTCCCTCCCTGTGTACCTCACATCCTTCCAGTAGATTCTCTTTTTTGTTGCTAAGTTCATCAGTGTTAGTTTCTGTTGCTTGCAACCAAAATAACTCCTACTAATGTGGTGGGATGAAGAAGTTAGTGTATCTTCTCTGAGATTCTGCGTCTCTGTGGTTGCTGATAATGCAAAGAAAGGAAAGTTCTTTCTTGAACAAGAAACAGAAATCCATTTTAACTTGCTCAAGGAAATGGGGGTTGGGTGAGGGGATGTAAAGATACAGGGTCTTCATAGGAATCTAGAAAAAGTAGAACTATTAGGTTTGAAGTAGCAAAGGAATGAAGGGCCTCCTCTCTCTCTCTCTCCACCCACCCCCCATTCTTTTCTGTGCTATTATGGATGTTCTGCTCTATCATCTCTCTATCTCTCTATTGGAGATTCTGCTTGCATGCAAACTCTTGTAGACATGCTGTCAGTGCCCTGCAGAAATGCCCTCAACACTCATCACTTCTGGGCACAACAGTTCATGGCTTAACTGCCAGTACTTGTGACTCTTTGCCGAGGGCTTTCTCACAGTGCCGGCCAGTAGTGCTAGGGAATGAACATCTCTTCAAGCAGTTCTTGACCAACAACTTACAGCAGTTAGAGGATAAATACCCCAACTCCCTCACCCCTTGGCCAAGATAACTCTGAAGCTCATGTTTTGCTTTGAGTCTGAGTTCTCCAGCAAGGCTGTCCACTGTAAAATGTGTTTCATTGGCCTGTACCCTGTCCTGTCTCACTTTCCCATTCCCTAGTCAGTATTTTCTGGGACAACCTCCCAGACAGACTCAAGGTTCTACTGCTGGGGGAATACACTAAAATAGCCCATGATGGCCCTAGCCTGGTATTGACATAACCATGCAACTCCAGCCCCCATAGCTCACTAGCAGTTTCATTCTGTCTCACTTTGTTCAAATACCCAACAGAAAGACTGGCTAAGCACATCTCTGTAAGTCATACTGTGCTTAGAAGGGGCCACAGATGATTACTCAAGATCAAATGATCACCCCAGTCCATCCCTAACCAGGAGTAGAGGGTGATAAGGGCAGCTGATCAGTCCACAGGGGTATGGGTAGGAAGGTACCTTGGGACTCAACTGGGGTCGCTCACCTTTCAGGGAACAATCACACAGGTGGCTGCATAACGATGCAACTCAAAAGGAAAGAGTGTTTACTGGATACCAAATTATTATTTTCAATCAATATTTTGACAGGTTAAGTACAGAAGAAATAAGAAACACATGAATTAAATTGTCATTGAAATACACACTCAGGTTTGAAAACTAACAAGATATGTGCTTGGTAAGGGATTTTTTTCTCCTTTTTTTTTTTTTGCCAAGCCAACAGCTTATTTGGATAATAACTCAGGAATTTGTCACAGCTCCAGCGCTCTTACTCCTACACCCTCCATCCCTTTGCTTTAGCTTTCCCTCACACAGAGTTAATTAATGAAAGCAACATTTATCAAGGATGTCAAGTCATTCCGTGTGTGTGTTACAGCGTGTTGTGTGTGGCTGTGACAATCTGCAGGATGGATCCATTTCAGGGAGCTCTGAATGACTCTAACACTCACTGCACATCTACCATGTGTTTGACACAGTGCTGAGCATTTAATATGATCATCTAGGCCCTGGGAGGCCCTTACCAGGTGGGCACTATCACTGCTCTTCATTTACAGATTCGAAATTGAGATTTAAAGTTAGAGTATATTTCTCAGCTATAGACAGCTAGTAAGTGGCAGAACTTGCATTTGAACTCTCTCCTTCTGTCTTCAGAAACCACTGAGTGAGTGCAGGTCATGGTGGCTCATGCCTGTAATCCCAGCACTTGGGGAAACTGAGGTGGGAGGATTGCTTGAGACCAGGTGTTCAATACCAACCTGGCCAACAGAGCGAAACCTCATCTGTCTCTAAAAAAAGAAAACCACTGGGTGATCCTACCCTCTCTGTGAGTAGAGATCCATGCAACCTCCCCATTGGAAGGGGGTTCTAATACAACCCCTTCATTTTACAAAGGGGAAAACTGAGGCCCAGAGAGGCAAAGGGTCAAGCTAGATTATTTTACTTGGGAGCCTGGTTTAGACAGACAAGTTGTTAGGAGGATTCATGTGGTTGCTTCTCCAGGTGTTAAATGTTTGACAGATGCAAAGGAGGAGCCACCAGTTAACAGCTGTAACATCCAGCACTCAGGCCTAGCCCTGCACTTTCAGATGGAATTGCTTTTGTAGGAGACGCGATCATAAGGACAAGATTTGTTTAGCATCACACTGGTGAGAATATTGGTGTATTCCAGATGTGGTTCTCTACCTAAGGGCCACTGGATGGCCCACTAGCCCCCCCAATGTCTCTCCCAACTCCTGACTTGTGCTCCAATATATCCAACAATATTCCCTCCTTTGTGGTACTTCATGGTATTATGTGGTATCTCCAGGTGGCTCAAGACCTAGTGAAAATGTGTTGCAAAGGAAGGAGAAGAGTATAAACTCTTCAGGCGATCAACTTGGTGGATTTACTAGCCTAAGAGCTCACAGTCCAGTGGGAGAGAGATGTGCTTTTTTTCCTGGCTAAGAAGGTAGGATGAGAAGACCACTGACTTGACTGCTATCACCTGGCCAGAACCAGAGCCACACAGAGACATGCCATCATCAAGGCTCTGCTGGCTGAAAGGAAGAGAACCCATTCAAACGAGCTTAAGCCAAAAATGGAGGACTTTTCTAAGGACTCAGGGGTTTCTTATGCAACCCAAGGGAAGGAAGTGCTGCTGAGCCCCCAGAACCAGAAAGACATCAGGTACTAGGATGGCCTCTCTCTCCACCTTTCCCTGGCCCAGGCTTGCATGTCTCTTGCACTTGCTTCTCTCTGGGGTTCTGCAGACAAATTGGGCAGAAGTTGGCCACTCCATTGCATCCAGGATGATTCTAGTTTGACAGACTAATGATAGTCATTATATCCTAATTCCAAACTCCTGAGAGAGAAAATATAATTGATTCAGTTTGAGTTTCTGTAAACTCTTGGTCCAATTCACTGCAGTCAGGATCCCCGTGATGACCTCAGCAGTATGGATTGGCTATGGTGGCTAGAAGGGTGTTGTATTGCCTGAGAAGAAATCCCTAAAGCTATGATACCTTGAAGAATGTTGCAGAGACTACTAGTTGTTCCCAGGTATTTCTTTTCCCCATCTTTGATAGCAATATAACCCTTTGGCGTTTAGCCAAATATGTGGACTCCCAAAATGATGACTATTTTTTCCCAGGCCTCCTTGCAGTTAGGTAAGGCCTTGTGCCTTAGCTCTGGCTAATGAATACACACGTAAGTGGTAGGTACTATGACTAGGGAGGGGTCCTTATGAGAGGGGTCATACCACCTCCCTCCCTTTTCTGGAATGTGGACACAATGTATAGTGGTGAGGCAGCCATCCTGAACCATGCAATAGAAGCCGTGAGTGGCGCATGGCAGAGTAAAAATACTGATAAAGTAGGAGATCCTACAGATTGAGGGCCACTGTTACAGCCCTGGACTGTTCATGCAGACTTCCCTGTGACAGAAAAATAAATGTGTCTTGTTTATGCCACTGTTATTTTGGGTTTTCTATCATTCTCAGCCAATCGACTCCTTTATATTAGGTCATATGGAGAAGCAAACCTGGGGATATTCTCTCCTTTACCATTTTATGGCTATAGTGCATGGCTATAGCACGCGCACACACACACACACACACACACACACACACACACACACACAGACATCATACAGCAAGGATAGAGGGAATATTTCTTTAACCTCTGTGACCTCTAAACTACATCTTCTGTCTTACTTTTGCAACAAGGCCTATGGCTTTTGCATCTTCCTCCTTGTGGGGATTTAAAAGTCATTGAGGGATTATTTGGAGGAGATATTCAGGATTTCTCGGGGTGGGGGGGTGGTGTTTCCTGCTAATGGACAGATTCTTTCTCCTGCTAATGACAGAAGAGCTTCTGGAGAGCATGGGAGCCCTTTGTTCTTTGTTCTCAAGGAGACAAATTATTATTTCTTTCCTCTGAAGAAGCTTCTCCTACGGTGGGTGAAATATCACAAATAATTAGGCCAAATAGCAATGCAAGTCCCACTAGACATAATGTATCCATTATTTCATTTTATCCTTGTCGTTAGAGCTTCTGCCTGATTTAAGTTGGTATAAAGATAGCTGTGGTTATTCCCTGCCTGAGAACTCTAATCATGCTCTTTGTTGAATATTTACCATTTCTTATTTGATTATTCTGTTGATCCATTGTTTTACAATTTAAAAGTTCTGCTGTTATTTTGATCTCATATAAAATCTCTATAGTGCCACTAATGCCTTGTTGCTGGGCTTCTCTGAAGTCTTGGGGAGGCTTCTGACAGCCAGATTGAAAGGCTAATGTGTTTTGGTGATTGGGTGGCTTTAGTGGTGTTAATGAAGAAGTGGCTCCATACAGAGTCACCCAGTGGTCTGAGTGAGTGAAACAAGCTACTCAGACACCCGGGACAGAGGGCAAGCAGGAGGACCATAAAGACCAGTGTCAACAAATGTTTGTCATTTGCTGATACGTTGAATGAAGTGCATAAGATTTTTAAGATAAATACTCTGTCACCATTAGAGACAAGATGTTGATTGAATTCTGGAGAAGGCAATAGCATCAAAGCTATACAAGCTCTAACCTTGGTTTATGCTTCAGTTCTGAACTTTGAGTTGTTGCTTCTAAGCAAATCGTCATGATGTCACCAACTGACAAAGGGGTCGTGTTAGGTGAGTCCCCACTATGTACCAGATGTCATGAATCACATTGAAATATAAGATGCATTTCCTGTCTCTGGAGGTCTCCTAATCCAGTCTCAATAAAGGAGTAATATAATAAGCTATGTTTATAAATACTGAGACTAACTCCACAAACCAAGACATCAATTACCTATGTTGGGAAGCCAGCTTAAAGTAATGTAAGAGGGTGGCGATGGGGATCATGGTCAAGAACTTCTTAGAGATGTCAGATCTCATACAAAATCACCTGGGTAAATTCCAAAGTGAGTATAATAAGTGAGATAATTAATACAATATGCTATGATACACTATGTTGGGGTAGTGGTCTGGAGTCAGAAATGCCAGGGATCCACTTGCAGCTTCTCTGCACACTAGCTATGCCTATGACCTTGACGAAGTTACTGCTCTTCTGAGCTCCGGTTTCTTCATATGAAATAGGATAATAATAACAATAGAACCTACATCACAGGATTTTGAGAGGATTAAATGAGATAATACACATATAGTACTTGACTTATAGTCATGCCATTGGATCATAGCTTTGTCCTATAATAATGTCTGTAAGAGCAAGCCTAAAGCTAAAGGTTGTAACAAACATTCATTTGATTAATCAACAATTCACTCAGTTGCTATTTATTGAGTATCTACTTTGGGCCATGTTCTGGGGATACAGTGATGAGTCATAAAGGATGAGGGTTCTGCTCTCACTAAGCTTACAGCATGAAAGGAGAGACACATGGCAGTCAACAATGGAACTACTGCATCCATGAAAATGAATGGAGAGAAATACTTCAAAGAAAAGAACTACAGTTTTGTGACAGCTGAAAACAAAGGAACTTGACCAAAATGGAGGGTCCAGGGAAGGCTTCCCAGGAGAAGTGAAGACTGAGATGAAGTCTGAAGGAGTGGGAGTTTTTAAGAGAAGAGGACAGGAGAGCACCAGTTGCAAAGACACACAGAAGAGGAGGTGCCAAGGGAAGGTACAGTCAAGAGAGGGGGAAGGAGCAGAAGGAGAATCAAAGCTGGAGATGGAGGGGGGGTGTCCAAGGAGTAGTCAAGGCCAGGGATCAGTAGAGGGAGAATTGAAGCTAGGGACGGGCGTGGCAGGGAGGAGATGCACAAACCATGTGGGTCCTCGAACCCACATTAGGGAGGTTGATCTTTACTCTTGCAAGAGGAAGTGACATGTCTGAATTGAGCTTCAAGAAGGTCATCAGAAGGCATCCCTTAAAGATCATCCAGTCTCCTCTGCATAGCATATCACTGAATAACTTAATTGGAGCCAAATTACAGTGAATTAGGTGAAAGCTACCTCTCTTGCTTCTGTCTTGTGTTCCCACAGAGAACACAAACTCTCCAGGGGCCAGAATCATGGCTCTGTGCAACTGGCTCAGAATCCTGACAACACTAGGTGCTTAGATTGGCTATGTGCCCAAGCATAAGACAAGCCTGAATATAAGGCAGTGTCCCATTTTCCAAAGAGAAAGCCAACCGGAATATATAAGCTTTTATAAAACAGTAAAATCTCCACTTTCATACTGAATGCATCCATTTATTTGCATATAGCACATATTATATAAAATAGTATAAACATTTAGAAATAGAATTTTCCCTAATCTTAAAAAAAACTTTAGGTCATGAAATAATTATTTTCACGCTCTTCCTGGGCACTTTTGTCATTTGCCTTCCTTGTCACTGAAGCCATTTCTGAATCATAGCTCAGTCCTTCATTCCATATCATCTTCACTTCTAAATTGTTCAAGACACAGCACTTTGAATGATGTAAGATGCTGTCACTGAGAATTTTATTCGTGGCCCCAAGAGATTTTTTTCCATTTGTCCTATGGGTGGATATTTATGATCTCCACAAGGTCACCATTTATAATATGTCTTTTTAAAAAAAAATACAAAGTTTAAAAGACTTGCTTAAAATACTTCCCATGTATTTAATGATGAAGTCGTATCCTCAGAAATAACAACCAAATCTGCATGAAATATTCTGCTTCTCTTTCCCGCCCCCCAATATTATCAGGTGATGTCTATAAGTTTCCCCACTTCATCTCCATCAATGACTGTCATCCATTGAGATCTCTTTGGACTAATGTCTTTCCCTAAACACTTCCTTGGTGTTCAGAATAAAATAAATGAGAAAGCATCAAGAATGAGAAACTTTGTAAAAACTTATATAATATAGAACAGCTTTTGTGGAAAAACTTTGCCTTACAATCAGACTTGTATAGCAAGTGTTTATCAAATGAATATATTTGTTTACCTCTCCTTTGATCATGGCTCAAGGGACCCAGGAAGACATGGAAACTTTTTCTGGTAAAAGTATTGTGTAGCTTTTAAGAATCTATTTTATTTACCTTAAGCCAGTGGTTCTCAAAGGAGGGTGATTTTTGCCTCCCAGGAAACATTTGGCAGTGTCTGGAGGCATTCTTGTTCATCACAACCAGGAGAAGGAACGCCTTTGGTATCTAATGGGTAGAAGCCAAGGATGTTGCTAAACATCCTGCAATGCACAGGGAAGCCCCCACAACAAACTTATCAGGTCCTAAATGTCAACAGTGGCAAGATTGAGAGCTCCTGGACTAAAGTGAGTCAAAGACAATTGGCTTGAACTGAGTCAAGAGCAATAGCGGCACATCAGGGCTTTTCCACCACCCGATGTCCCTTGTGAGATAAGAAGGTAGTTTCAAACTCCTGTGTTTCTCCCTCTTTGTTGAGGCTGGGTTGTTGAAAACAACATTTCTGATCTGCCATCCACTTTTCCTTTCCCTCCCTCTTGTCCCAAGCCCCAAGTCTCTCTGTGCACGGATGAATGGAAAAATGAATAGCCAAATGAATGAATTCCAAAGACAAGATGCCACTGTACCCAGTCTGGCATTGTTTGCTCAGAGAGGGTGGGTTCTCAAGGGGTAGGAGTAGCTCTTGGTTCTTACCAGGTGCTTCCTAGATCTTCTGAGACAGAGCTATAAGATTCAGATGGTTCTAGAAGTGGAGCAAGTGTCAAAATGAAGCACGTTGGATTACATTGGAGTTGGTAAGAGCATAAGATCTGGAGCCAGAGGGGCAGATTTTCTCTGTCACTCACTAGCTGGGTAACCATGGGCAAGGCACAATGTTTCTTCATTTGTAAGATAAAAATGATGATGGTACCTACCCAACATGGGTGGTGTGAGCACTACTTGAGATTATGTAAGTAAAGTGTTTGAAACAGGACTGACATGTGACGAGTGCTTAGTGTCCACTATTAGAATCACAGTGTTAGGCTTTTTGAGGTCATGGACCACTTTGAGAAGGTAATCAAAGCTGAACTTCTCCCCCTAAAATAGATGTGCACATGTACACAAAGTTGAGAAATCAACTTTTGTGAACCTCCACCATAAAAGACCACCACAGAATTCATAGTAATCTCGAGACTTTCTGGTGTACGCCAATTAACGGGATTCTCCTTTCTCTGAAATCCTTCACAGCAAACTGCCAATGCCACACAAGATAGTCCCTCACTTTATTTTATCTCACATTGCTCATGAATAGTTTATACGTACAGTTTCAATGCTGGTCTTCACAATCAGACCATAAACTCCTTGGAGACCAGGATTGCATTTAATGCTTCTTCATCATCCTTTATAGCGATGGGACAGTGTATTGATCTATGTTCCTAGGTCAAGTTGGCTACATTAGTTTCAGCTAGAGAAGATTTCTGGGTCTCACTGCTGAAAGTACCTGGGAATGTATTTCTTAAAGTTCCGTAGTTTGTGGTGGTCTCAGCCAGTTTGGAGAATCCTTTTTGTTGCAGTGAGTAATCACAAAGAAATTTCTAGTTGACAATGGAGACAATAGCATATCCCATTAGATACCAGGCACTGTGTGTAGTGCTTTCCAAGTATGGATTCCTGAAAGCTCAACAACCAACTGAAGTATGTAGATAGTAGCATCCTAGTTTCTGCACACGAAGAAACTGAGGCACAGAAAGGTTGAGTAACTGGAAGTAACAGCTGATAGAGTTCAACTTCTCTGACTCCAGCGCCCATGCCGTGAAGCCACCCCATGCTTCCTCCATACTGGCAGATTATGAGATCACTGCATTGCCTGGTCAACAACTCTCCTATTCATTGGGGTGATTGCACTGTGAAATACACCCCATCTCTTAGGATCCCTCAAAATCTTTGGTCATTAAGGAGTTTAAATTTCTCTGTTCAAAGATTTGCCTGACTGCAGGCCTTAAGGTACACTATGAACAGAAAAAGTGAGATCACTTGGGGGAAGAAGGATCATGATCACAGAGTCAAACTCCTCTGACAGGTGAGCCAAGGAGACCACCCCACAAATCCCTTTGCTGGGATTACTTTACTGTTTTGCTATTTCGGTTGCTGTTAACTGACAATCAGCAAGCGAAGGCTGCTCAGCCAATACTTCGAATTGGCTGGGAGACAGTCAAATCGTCATTTTAAGGACTTTATTCTAGACTTCTCAGAGTCCCAAGTAACCTATCCTGATGCCATAAGAAAATATGTAGTCCTGTCTCCTTTGTCCCTCCCCTCCTCATAGTAGATAAATACACAACCTGCAGCAGCAAAAGTTGGAAGGCTTCCCTCCACACGGAGCTGCGTTCGGGGCAGGTGGGGCTGGTGCCTGCTCCCAAGCTGGCTTGTGTTAGCCTGTGGCCATGTCCTTGCCCATGGCTGGGAATGGTAGGGGAGTAGGGGGCCGGATCAATCATCGGTCTTCAGTCACCCCCTTTCCATCTTAACATTTGTCACAGACCATTTGAACACACATTTAGGAAAAATTGCCTCCCCCTTTCCAAAGTGATCCTGGTGGTTACTGATGTTTTTATGATTATTAATAAAATCTTCAAGACAGAATTTTATGGGCACACAGGGACTCTAAAAAGTCATTCTTTGACTTGAAAAATTGTATATGGTAAAGATGCTGGGGGAAATTTTTAATAAGCGTGTTCAAGTGGAAACGCAAGGTGCAAAAGACAGAATTTTAAGAATTTGCTGTGGTTCCTTTTACCATTGAATTTGCTTCCTGCAAAGGCCTTCACGGTATGTTTCCTCAAGATAGCACACCCCCAGGAAGTGTCTTCGATGTGAGTAATGGTTTCAGTTTCGGTGGGCAGCCAGAAGTCTCTTTGGGAAAATATGTCGTTAAATATTCTTCAGTTTGTTTTTTATGATCGGCTTTGCTTTCTGCCCCCCGTCGCCTGTCCTTCCCTCCCCTACTTCAATTCTGTCAACATCCTCTTCGAAGTTTCATGGATCTGTTCACCGAAACTGTGTAAAATCAAAGAGACTTAAAAAGAAACCCCAATTCCTTTTTAACCTCCAGTGAGAATGGGTTGAAAAATGAGACAGACTCAAGGGGCATGATGAGTTAAACATTGATGCGTCTCATCCTCAGTGAACAGGAAGGGCAGAGCACCCGACATCTGGTTAGAAGTCAGCTTCATAATTCATGCAGATATTGTGAAGAAAATTCCTCAGTGGAGCCTGGAAAAATTTAGCTTTGCTCAATGCAAGGGAATAAATCAGCATTGTTTTCATGTGCAGCCCTTGTTTTAGAAGCAAGGGTAGCTAGAAGCAATACTGAGTCCTACCTGTGAATGTTCTCGACTTTCTCTGCCACTCCTACCTCCTCCACCTTCTCCTTTCCTCCTCGTTTTGGGAGTCCTATAAAATTCTGTATTTACACCATAATCCTGGAAAACTTGGTCATTACCAGCACATAATGACAGGTTGGTTAATTAATGGTGTGCATTCAAAAATGGGAGTAGGACAAACAAGGCAGCTAATTTTGATAATGAACAGATTCGAAGCAACCAGATGACAGTGTTCTCTGTATATAGTTCCACACCAGCCATGTTTTTGTTTGGATTCTGTGTTAATTTTAGAAACTGTAAAACGCAACATGCCAAATTGGTTGATTGAAATAGTGCTACTTCCCAGAGCTAACAATCTGTTGTCTCTTGCAAGAGGCAAGAGGTTGCAGAATGAGTGCCCACTCAGTTATAGGCAAGAGCCTCCAGGCAAACTGGGAATTGAGACAGTTGTCCAGGAAATTCAGAGCCTCAGTTAACTGGCTGCTTTGAGAATTTTGATTCTGCTTGATGCCTGTCTGTGTATTCCTTCGTTCACTTGTTTATGCTGCTATTCATTGCGTATTGGTTCAACTCTCTTTGCCAGTATAGACCCAGATTATGTTTTAATTGGGAACATTGTCTTTCTAGTCAAAGTTACATAGAGTATTTTCCTTGAAGACCTGTCAGAGAAGTTGGCCATTTCAAGTAATCTACACATATTTATTCCTGAAGGAATATTGACTTTTTAGGGACCTTTTAAGTCCCACAAAATCTAGTTGCTGAGTTTAAAATGAACAGAAGGAAGGAAGGAAGGAAAAAGAAAAGGCAAGAAGGGAGATGGATGGTTTGTGATTTTGAATTCAGACAAACTCTGAAGAAACACTTACCCTTTCTTTAAATAATAAATTCTGGCTGCTAATTTGTTGAATTTTAAATAACATGATAAAGTGGTACTTAAGGAGGCTATACACAACAAAGATAAACATTTTTGCTGTCATGGGATCTCTATTTAAAAGTAGAAAAGATTGTTTTAACAGAGCATCATATAATAGCAAATATGGTAGCTGGCTTATCAGAAAATTATAAATGTTCATGTTTGACTCCCATTTTGTAAAATGTTGCCACTAAATATGATTATACGTGCCAGTTTCTTATAGTCAGCCTCACTAAAATTAACTTTCACTGGTAAAGGCTCCAACACTGAGTATAACTTAATGAGCATTAAAACAATCTCCTCTTTTCAGGAGAGCTTTTGCTTGAGAGGAAAGTCCCCCCAGAATATCAGGGAGATACTTCAGATAAACATTCAGAATCACCTCCTGGCTAAGCATGTGAGCCAGGAAAAAAAGGAAGAAAAATCCAACCAACCAAACAAAAAAAAAAAACCTCAGCCAAGACCCCCATGGCAAGTAGAAAAGATTTGAAACACTCATAATTTGAGCTTTTAGCTATTCTGCTGGGTTGTTAGCTGTTTGGTAGAATTCGTTTTATGCAAGAGCAGTTCTGGATCATCAGGCATCCTCTCTTATTGCAAAGATAAATAAATAGAAATTCAGACATTCAGGGGGAATTTGACTTTTCTTTCCTTCTTCCCCATTAGAACTTATTTGGACCCTCACCCCCAGGCCCTTTTTAAGCCTTTCTGTTTCATGATAAAACTCTTTCAAGAAAAGAAACAAGCATAAAACAAACAGCAGTTAGAAAGAAGCAACCACCGTGTTGGGGGTTCCTGTGACTGTATTTAGAAATGAAACACACCTCTTGCTTTTGCTTTAATAAGCATTTAGGAGGCTCTACTATTGGGCCATGAGTAATGAGAAAGAGGCATGGTTTTGATTTACTATTGTAGTTTAAATAGACTTAGAATCCAGTGAAATTGTTTTGTTCTAATTCTTCTACCCATTGTTTTCCTCAGTTCACCAGCTTCTCAAAGAAAGACTTTCCCCAGGTAGCTGGTATTTTCCCAGTGTGATAAAGCAAGCAGTGAGAAAGTTTTGTTGTTGTTTTCTTTGTCTTGCATTTCCCACTTCAAGCATCTGAGGCCTCATGGAAATCCTTGGAGTACACTTGATGAGTATGGACCATTCTAAATGAAATACAAATCAAAAGCATCTTTTCACTGGCTCTTTAGGTTCTTAAGCAGAAGAATGTTCTGATCACTGAAGCCATTTCAAGACCCAAAATTAGAAAGTATTAAAAAATATCACACTCTCCCTGATGGGTAGTACATATAATTGGTTCCCCAGCAAGACATCAGCTCCGAGTCAGAAATGCTTATCCTGTGGATCCCTGCTTTCGGAAGAACCACATTCAAATACTACTAAATAAGTAAAACAAAAAACAAACAACAACAACAAAAAGAAACAAGCAAAGGGAAACAGGAAAACCAGAGACAAATTCAGAAATAAATAGCCAGGGGCTAGAAAGAATAAAGGAAAAAAAGAGCATTAACTCCAAATTTCTTTAAACACAAAACTTTGTGCACAAAACACCAGACAAGACGGTAAGTGTATGTGTTTAGGTCAGCTTGGACAAACATTCCTGTTTAGGACTGCAGTTAGTTTTTTTGGATTCCATTCTGGCTGCAGGAAGTTCATGGGGAGAAAATGGACTGTGCTCACACAATCCTGTTTGGGATTTGACTTAAAAAAAAACTGGCCAGGACCTTGATTTGCAGCTCATTCTTGGTCTAAGCCCAGCATTCCGGCCGGTTGGGTTTTGTTGCTTGTGGAGTGTGGAAGCCGAATAGTTGGGCTGTGCTGCATCAGACAGGACCTCTGAGCACACAGAGCCTGGTGCTCTGCTGCCACCTTCTGTCTAATGTGTCTTGGCAGAGGCAGCTGAGCTCTGGATTGCCCAGGAAACTCAGACTTTCTGCCTTTGAGAGTCAGATTCCCTAAAACCTGCACATTCTGGAGGCAGCAATGCCCTCTCTTCCTGTCCACCTGTGGGCTCAAGGCCTTGGGGGTTGGCCCTTTGTAATAGCTTCTTCCAGAACCCACATCAGCCTGTTTGTTTGCCTCTCTTCCTCATTCCCTCCCTCTCTCCCTGCCAGATCTCGAGGTTTCTGTAGGTAGAGGGGTCTGGAAAAACGAAATTGAAGGCAAAGACAGGGCTTTTTGTTTTCAAACGTCAGCACACTCTTGTCTAAATTATTGCCAAAGACAAATGGGATGAAGCAGGGGAAAGGAAAAGTGAGATTGAATAGCAGGAAAAAAGCCCTGACAGCAAGATCTATTGCCCTGTGGAGAGGCGTCCCCAGGGGCGAGCTATTGGTTGAGATATTTAAAACTTGAGTGGACAAAACATTAGACCCTTCACCACAGGGAACAATTCTACAGCAGCCCCTGGGACCTGACCCTTGTGAGCGCAGAGGTCCTTCTCAACTCTAATTTTTTATGATTTCTCAATTGACTTCCCATTCTGTTAAAAGTATTCTGTTGCTGCTCAGAAATCCAACTGCTTTGGCATTCTGATTGAGGTCAGGATGGTTTCAATATACTTCCAGTTGTGTGCAGCATTAAAAAATACCCTTAGACCTACTTTTTTTTTGAGCCAAAGAAAAGTAAATTCACATAATTAAGCCTAGAAATATGTGTTTGAGGCAAGAGATAGGGGACACTCCCCTTGACAAGCCAAGATATGACTCTCAGAGCACCTGGGGATTTGCTGTACAGCCTTTGACAAATGCCTACCCTTTCTGAGTCACCAGTTTTCATTGGGCTGTCTCACTGGTTGGGATGAGAATATCTGGTGTCAGTTGAGAACATTTAGGAAGAACTGTGATGGTGAAAGAAATAGCTTCGTTCTGCACCTGATTGCCTACCATTCCTTGTTGTGCAGATTGTACACTTCTCAGCATGAAGGCCTGGACCAGGGGAGGCAAAAGATGAGATGTGAGGTGTGCAGTCATGGTCTTTGCTTGCAGGTTCTTCCTCTCTATGGTGATTTGGTTTCGCCGACCAGCTGATTATTATTAGGCTCCTGTTAACTGACAGGCCTGGAGTTAAGAGCTTGTGTGTCAGAGTGGAAGGGAACAAAGACACTGGAGAACAAATGGAGTCCTCGGAGATACCTCTCTCAGTGCCTTTGAACTGTTCTTAGGGTAAAGTTTAAAATCCCACATTCTGCAAAGCGTCAGGTGACCTGGCCCTTTCCTGCTTCTTTGATCTCACCTTAGCCCTTCTTCCTCCAGCAGGCTGAGTTCCCTTGAATTTCCTTGGTGAGCTCTGTTTCTATTCATCTCAGTGCCTGCCTGGGTGCTCAGCCCAGACACTGCCGGTCTTGCCACCCCTTTACCTAGTCGGCGTTGCTTCTCATCTTTCAGTTCCCAGCTGCAAGGTTACTTGCCCAGAGAAGTCTTCCTAGACCTCTGGGCTGGGGTCGAGTCTCTCAGGCATGTGCCCCTCTGGCTCTTGTCCCATCTCTATCCAAACATACGCTGTAAGCACAATGGGTGAGTCCAGGCCTGGGGACTTACTGTGGATCTCATTGCCAGCCCATACCCCATGTGCGCGGGCACCTTGCCTGCATTGTCTTTGCCTCCTATGGCCTCCCACAGGGCCTTGTTCAAAGTGTAGCTGTTGAGTGGATGAACCAATGAAAAGCTGAATGAATAAGTGCTGTAACACTGGCAGGCACTGTTGTAGAGGTCGAGATAATGAATTACACCTGGAAGGGCTTCTATAGCAAAAGTTAAGAGTTTCTGTGTTAAGAAAGGTCTGGGGACAGTTTCTACAGGTCACCCTCCCTACCCCATTCCCACAAGCCTAGAAATGGGGACAGTTTATAATTTCTCATTATAAAATAATACATAGCTGTAGTAAGAAATTCAAGCATTACTGAAATGTATAAGCACTAAAAGTCACCATCCTCGCCCCTACACACATCCTATCCTTTAGGGGATAACCATTACTTCCCTTCCTCCCTTCCAGATTTTTTTCTTTATATTTTTTCCTCGGTTGTGGAATTATTTTAAATAGTGTTTTATTCTGCCCCAGAAGGTGTATGACAATGTCCTAGAGGGCCCGACTCATTATTTTTCTCAACTGGGAATTTGGGGAAAGTCTGGAAAAGTCTGCAGGCCAGTTTATTTCCTAGGAGCCAAATTCCCAGCCCTGGGACACAGGGGTTTTGGTCTGGAGAGACCTCTTTCAGTAAGTACAGTGACTATTGATTTCTGCAGCAAAGGAGATTGATATGCCAGGAAATCTTAATCGTATGGAAAATATGGATAGTCTGAATGCATTTATCCTCAATAATTCTCAAGTTCAGGGATCTCTAATCTAACACACATGCACGTGCGCGCACACACACACACACACACACACACACACAGGTTTTTGGTCTTCTTTATGATAAGCAGAATGGGGTGAAGGAGAAAGAGTAGTGATGACAGCTGATGTTTGCTGAGGGCCCGGCATTGGGCTAAGTGTTCTCTCTATATGCATGGTTTTATTCAGATTCCATGACAACCTTGTGAACTGGGCCCTGCTATTGTCATCCCCATTTTAACAGATGAGGGAACTGAGAGCCAGAGAATTTAAGTATCTTACCCACAGTCAGCAAAACAAGTGAGGATTGGAGCTAGGACTTGCACCCAGACCAACTGGCATAAGAGCTGGCAAGCTTACCTACAAAGCAGTTTTGGCACCTGGCAAAGTTTAAGAATGCAGGATGGGATATGGAATCAGACATCCTAGCTCTGTTCCCTTTTAGCTGTAGGAGCTGAAATACTCTCATTTCTCTGAATGTCATTTTCCACCCTTATAAATGGGGATGAGAATTGTCATCCTCCCGGGTTGTTGGAGCTACTAAATGGAAATTTTTGGTCAACTTCAACACATAGTTCCATTTTCATGCATTCCTCTTAAGTGGCTGGGAGTTCAAGACCAGCCTGGCCAACATGGCAAGAGCTCGTCTCTACTGAAAATACAAAATTAGTCAGACATGGTGGCGCATGCCTGTAATCCTACCTTCTTGGGAGACTGAAGCATGAGAATTGCTTGAATGCTTGAACCCGGGAGGTGGAGGTTTCAATGAGCTGAGATCATACCACTGCACTCCAGCCTGGATGACAGAGCAAGACACTGTTATCAAAAAAAAAAAAAAAAAAAAAAGAAAGAAAAAGAAAATGCCTCTTAGCTAATTTCACAGTGGCACTTCTTAAGATGGCTAAGATTGGTGGGGACCCCTGAGAAGAATAATGCTGAACAACAGGAATGTCCCATGTCAAGGTTGGGGGTGGATGGAGAGTAATGGCTGTCCCTCCAAACACACTCTCTGCCTGCTGTCTTTCTCATTCTGTATCCATCTGCATGGTCATTTGTGATGTAGCTTTGTGTCCATGGCAGTCTTTATGATGGCTGCTTTCTTTTTTTACAATTATTTTATTGTCTTTGTGCAGCAATTTGTGCCCACTATGAACAGTCAAGTAAGACAGAAAAGTAAAAATAACCATATTTTAAAATACTCACCTCAGTGCTTTCAAGGCACTTCACTTTTCGGTTCTTGGCATGTGAGTTATAGACTGTATTACTCAGAATAGATTTTAAAAATAGCATACAAATACCATCCTTCCCCCAAATCACGTTGAGGAAGGCCTTGTTGTGAAATGTTAGTAGTGGAGTAAATAAGGAAAGAAAATCCTCCTGAATGAATCAGGTGGGCCTTCTTAACCCTGCCAGATTGGAATCAGATTTTTCTCCTGCTTTGGGTTATTTGAGGTTCAATATTATTCAAGGGGAAAGCTGACCATGGTTTATAGCATGCCTTGTGAAATGTCTATTTTTTTTTTTCTTTAAAAAAAACAAACACTGGCAGAGAATGTAAATGTGCCTCCTCTCCCACTCCATGGCCTCTTTCCTCCAGCAAACATGTGTGAAATCTCACGCATATTCACATGCACGGAGGATGACTGTCTGATTCAAGATGACAAGGCTGTTCTCCATGTGTCTGTCAAAGGAGCCAAACTCCAAAAGCCAAACAAGACCAGATGGGAAACCATAGGACTGGCCCTCTGCCTTTGCAGCGTGTTGTTACCTCACTTGGGTGGACAGCCGGTGCAGAGACGAAGAGGGTCAACCCTGTTTCTGAGTTGTGTTTAGCAAATGGGATGGCCATCTACTCCTAACTCGTGGGTCGTCACCAGCCCCTGGCTTTCCTTAGCTTGACCACCTACAAGCCCCTGGCTGTGTCCCTCCATGGCTTACCAGCTTTACCTTCTCTGCTACAGAACAGATTCTAGAAAAGAATTCAGGTACACTGTGCGGGAAAGAGAATAGGCCAACTGCCGTTGTTTATTGTGGACTCCTTAAGCCCTCCTGGCTTAAGTTTGCGAGGTGAGGGGAGAACGTGGAGTTCTTCCTTGGCTTTGGCTGTTTCAATATCTGGGTAGATGCTTTTTTCTGGTCAAAAAATAGACACGATAGTAGTAAAGCTTAGAATATCTTCAGTGCTTTATAGTCTGCCAAACACCTTCACATTTGTGAACTCCTATGCCCTTCTCAACCACTGTAAGAGGAGCAAAGAAGGGTGTTATCCCTATTTCACAGGAGGGCATCACGACTCAGAAAAGTTGGGTGACTTGCCTGTGTACTGATGGGGCTAGGACTTCCTACTCTCCACCCGCACCCCCTAAACATGTCTTGAGAGCTCCCAATAATCCAACATTCTTGGAGCAGAAGATGAACTTGGAGGAATGGCCTGAAGCCACCTGCTGCTGGGCACCCTGACTCCCTCACGTCCACGTTCCCTTTCGGGCTCCATTTTCAGTCCCTCCTGGGATCCATGTGGGAACAGTGTGCTCAACACCTGGTGTAGCTGTGTGGTCTCCTTCTCCTCCCTACATGGCAGCTTGTCACAGTCTGGGCAGAAAGTTGACAGTGACTGGTGGCTGATGTGTCTCTTTGAGGACTTCCAGGGAGCAGGCAGGCTGGCATTTTTGGGTGGCTGTCCCAGGTGATATTTTTCAGACTTGTTTTTTGAAAAACCAAAACACCAAGTCTGGTTATTGCTATTCCAAAAGTAGTGGCTCTGGGTAGCATCAGAGGAGGTGATCCTGAATTGCCACAGGGTAGAAACAATTGCTGAGAAGGGAAACATGGTTTTTGACTTGCAGGAATTTGAAGAAGTAACACACAGGAGTTGCATTGTCCTTTGGTTCCGGCAGTCGGGATGATCAAAGATCCCAGTGTGTGTGATGACTCTGGACACTCATTTCTACTTGGACTTGCTGGAGGACCACACACAGGTGCATAGCATCTTTTCACAAAGGCCAGCCACTTGGTTTTTATTTGCATAAAATTCCACCAACCCAACAGGGATCTGCCTTACTTAAACAGTCTGGTTTCAAATTCTAAAAGAATCTCACCCTCTTTTCCTGCAGCAGGCCTCTCTCCTGCCCCTTCCCAGGCTGTCTGTTTATATCAGAAGTGGTCAGATAAGGACCAGAAGGGTGGTTGGGTGGAGCAGCAGCAAGCCCTCGATATACTTTGCTTGTTGGCTAAATATGAAAAAAATACTTTTATATTAATATATAATTATTACATATATATGTAATATATATTTTATATTAATAATAACGCACCAAGCACTATGTAAAGAACTTTGTAAACATGATCTCATTTAATTTTCAGACCAATTAGGTATAAACACATTAGTATCCCCATTATACATGTGAGAAAAATTAAGACTTATGGAAGTTAATGAGCTTGCCCCAAGTCATACATTGGCAGGGAGAGATGAGGTCCACATCTGGAACTGTCTCACTCCAGAACCTTGTATGTTGAGCCACTGCCCACATAGACTAGTGATTCTCAAGTTCTAGGTGCAACCTGGAAGTAATACTTAAATTTTGGTCTTATCTGTATTTCTGCAAGTAAAATTTTACTAACAAGCCCCCTCAGGGACAGAAGCTAGAAAGCTGGGCCTTTTCCCCTGCTGCTTCTAGAGTTAGTCTGTTCTGCAGTCAGTAACTCAGCCCCTTTGAGGGTGCAGCCTGGCCTATATGAGGGCTCCTCTAAAAAAAAGAAAAAGCTCCCAAGTACAGAAGTCCTTCTTCTGAACCAAGTGTTTCCAGATAACATACAAATGCCCACTTAAATCTGCATTTCATATAAACATTGACTAAACTTTTAGGATAAGTATCTCCCATGCAATATTTGGGCTATACGCATCCTTAAAAAGTATTTATTGTTCATTTGAAACACAAATTTAATTTGGTGTCTTTTTTTCCCCCTAAATTCCTATGTAACTCAAAACAAGTATATCTGAACCAATCAAAAATCTGTAATGTGGGTCTCATATCCAAGTGCATCTCAGAGACATGGTTAATATGTTTATAATAACAATCATGATGACAGTTAAGCACTGGAACACTGGGATTTCTGTGAAGCTTCTATGGTTTACATGGGATTGATGACAGATACTTGAATTAGAATTGGCACAGAAAATCTGGGACAGATGGTTACTGTATAGATAGGAGGTGACTTTTGACTTGATTAGAGTGATTCTCAATCCTAGCTACATACTGGAATCACCTAGGGAGTTTTAAAAAGTACAGATGCCTGGGCCCATGACATGCTGATAGTAAAATACTCTAACATTCCAAGGCTTCCCAAATGGTGTGGATGAAATGGTGGTACAGGAGTTCAGAAGAGGGGATGCTGTACAACCAGAATGGTCCCAGTGGCTTCCATGGAAGAATAGGGGACCCAACAGGCTGAAGGATGGAGAAGGTCTTCACAGGCGCAAGGAACAAGGAGAGGAGCAAGGAGACTATGCCAGGTGAAGGAATGGCTTGGAGCAGAGGGTTTGAAAGAAAAGGTGCAGGCCAGGTACAGAGGACAAGCCAGTCAAATTAAAGTGGCACATCTAACTAGGAGCAAATTTGTTTAAATTAAACTTATTGTTTATGTGTAAAAAATATTAATAGGCTGGGCACGGTGGCTCACGCCTGTAATCCCAGCACTTTCGGAGGCCAAGGCAGATGGATTACCTGAGGTCACAAGTTCAAGACCAACCTGGCCAACAGGGTGAAACCCTGTCTCTACTGAAAATACAAAAATTAGCTCGGTGTGGTGGCGGGTGCCTATAATCCCAGCTCCTCAAGAGGCTGAGGCAGGAGAATTGCTAGAACCGGGGAGGCAGAGGTTGCAGTGAGCCGAGATAGTTTGATTGCATTCCAGCCTGGGCGATAAGAGCGAAGCTCTGTCTCAAAGGAAAAAAAAAAAAGAATAATACATGAAGTTGTGGTAATTTGTAAAATGAAATAAAATGTGATAAAGAAAAAAACCCATTGCCAATACCAAAAGCAATGGCAACAAAAGCCAAGATAGACAAATGGGAGCTAATTAAAATTCAGAGCTTCTGTAAAAGAACCCATCATTAGAGCCAACTGGCAACCAAGAAAATGGGAAAAATTTTTGCAGTCTACCCATCTGACAAAGGGCTAATATCCAGAATCTACAAAGAGCTAAAATAAGAAAAAAAACAACCCTATTCAAAAGTGGGCAAAGAATATGAACAGACATTTTTCAAAAGAAGACATATATGAGGCCAACAAACATATAAAAAATGCTCATCATCACTGGTCATTAGAGAAATGCAAATCAAATCCACATTGAGATACCATCTCATGCCAGTTAGAATGGCAATCATTAAAAAATCTGGAGACAACAGATGCTGGAGAGGATGTGGAGAGATAGGAACACTCTTACACAGTTGGTGGGAGTGTAAATTAGTTCAACCATTGTGGAATACAGTGTGGTGATTCCTCAAGGATCTAAAAATAGAAATTCCATTTGACTCAGCAATCCCATTACTGGGTATATATACCCAAAGAACTATAAATCATTCTACTATAAAGACACATGCACATGTATGTTCAGTGCAGCCATGTGTACAATAGCAAAGACCTGGAACCAACCCAAATGTCCATCAATGATAGACTCACAAAGAAAATATGACACATATACACCATGGAATACTATGCAGCCATAAAAAACTATGAGTTTGTGTCCTTTGTAGGGACTTGGATGAATCTGGAAACCATCATTCTCAGCACCCAATGATTTCTGCAGCTTGCTATTTAAAGTGTCTAGGTAATATGGAAACAGTCCCATCAGGAAGGAATAGTTGGTCAAGCTTGAGACTCAGCTCACATGCCAGCTATGAACAAAATGGAATTTTGTCCAAAACTCACTAGGCACAATTACCAAGGGAATAACAAGTAGATCATGCTACTATGTTACATTTTGTGGGTTGGAAAATAAACTTAATTGGGGGATACCAAAGAAGCTTGAAGTGTACTCTTAACATTTAATGATTTTTATCAGAGCTCCATAGTTGAATATGAAGTAAATAGAGAGGGGTGTTTTTGGCTTCCATCAAACTGTATTATCTGGACCTCTTTTCTCCCTTGGGACAACACCCCTGTCCCTCTTGCTGAAGCTGTGCATATTCCTGACCTGAGCTGACTTGTATGTCGATGAATGCTTCTCAAATTTAAGCATGTGCTGTAATCACCTGGAAGGCATGTTAAACTCCAGATCACAGGAGCCCACTACTGATTCAGTAGGTTCTGGGGTGAGAAGTTGCAGGAATGTGCAGCTCTCACAAGTTCCCGGGTGATGCCGTTGCTACTGGTCAGGTGACCAATTTTGAAAATGACTGTTAGACTTTAAAGGTGCTTCCTTTAGAAACATCTATGGTGAGTATTAAAAATTCACAGTCGTTCTGCTACTTCCTTCTCAACAATCCTGCTACTTTTTCCTCATGGGTCCAGACTAGCCTCAACATTCTCCTGATACAGTGGTTTAGAACCTTGCTACCTACGTGCTCCGTGGACCGGTAGCACTGACATCATCTGAGAGTTTGATAGACATTTTTGAAATCACAAACCCTGCTCCAGGACTATTGAATTAGAATTTGTGATATGGTTTGGCTGTGTCCCCATCCAAATCGCATCTTGAATTGTAGCTCCCATAGTTCCCACGTTGTGGGAGGGACCCAGTGAGAGGTAACTGAATCATGGGGGCGGTTCTTTCCCATGCTGTGCTCATGCTAGTGAATAATTCTCATGAGAGCTGATATTTTTGTAAAGGGGGGTTTCCCTACATAAGCTCTCTCATTCTTTCTTGTCTGTCAACATATAAGAAGTGCCTTTCACCTTCCACCATGATTGTGAGGCCTCCCCAGCCATATTGAACTGTGAGTCCATTAAACCTCTTTTTCTTTATAAAGTACCCAGTCTTGGGTATGTGTTTATCAGCAGCATGAAAATGGACTAATACAATCTTCATCAAATAAGATCCTGGAGAATTTTTATACACAATACAGTTTGAGAAGTGTGGGGTTAGGCACCCAGAGTTACACTAGAATCGAAGTCTATTTGCTTACTACAGCCCAACCACTTCATCATAGAGCTGAGGAAACAAGCACCCTCAGGAATAAAATTATTCACCCACTTACAAGTAGCTGACTCTCCTCGGTTTTGCTAGTGTGACAACTTAAGGTGTTAGCTAATAAGCTTAAAAATGCAACACAAATCCTCACCCCACCTCCTCTAATAACATCATTGCATTTTTAAATGGTCTTAGAAATGGAAAAGTCTGAACCTGAGGGCAGGTGTTCTAATGATTAAATAGCAGGAAGAAGAGTCAAGACAAATAGCACTTTCAAAATGGATGCTGACACACAGCCACTAGAAACTGCTAGTAATGCAGCCAAGTGGTCTCCCCCTACTAATTCCTGGCTGGAATCTGGGCTATAGAACCTAAGCCCTGATGATGCTACTCATGCAGAATGGGGCAGTCAGGCCTGCACTCACCACCTTCATAGTTCTACAGAGACACTTGCACTCCTTCTCTCAAAAACATTCCACAAAGCCAGCATTGCAGGCAGGTTCAAATAGAAAAGACTATTGCTTTAGAATGTAACAAAAAACGTTTGTACAACACTGTGCACTCAATTAAAGATGAGAAGGAAAAGGCCGGGCATGGGCTTGAATGTAGGGCTGGAAAGGCCCACAGTGATGCATCAATCCACAGGTCCTCAGTCCTGGCCAGTGGAGCCACTTTGGGGGCATAGGTTACAGAAGGGAGGAGGGGCTGATAGACCAGGGTGGGAGCAAACCTCAGGCTGGGATAGAGGGTGGAAGGGGTGTCCAGCACTAGGAAAGGGTGTGCATGGTGAAAGCAACCTGGATTTATGTGCCAAGCAGGCCAGAGTTAATCTGTCCCATCCCAACTCTTAGAGAAACAGAGAGGCTGATTCTTAATTTTATTTTCATTATGGAGTCCTTAGAGAGTCTAGTTAAGGCTGTGCAGTCTCTCTCACCAGATGTAAGGGCACATTTGCATCATTTGCATTTGTGCATATAATTTCAGGGGTTGCATAGCCCTAGAAGCATGAATCTCTAGGAGATCCAAGGATCCCATGTGAAAAACTCTTCATCAGTGATCTAAGTCAGTGCTTGTCTAAGTCAACGCTAGCCCTTCAAGTCCAGACTTTTCCATTTCTCAGACCCATTTAAAAATGCAGTAATATTACCAGAGTGGTGGGCTTGGGGATTTGTATTGCATTTTTAACGTTTTTAGGCCTGACTCACACGGCTGGTCAGTTCTGGAAAGAATACCAGGCCTCCTAATTCTCTGTACAGGGCTCTTTAGATGGCCCCAAAGAAAGACTTGTAAAAGTGACCCAAATTTGGGAACTGAAGGAAGCCTTGAAATAATACTTTAAAAAAATTTTCCCAGTGCCTTTTTGGAAGTCAAATGAAAAGCCAAGGTCTTAATTGATGTGTTTCATCTATTGATACATATTAAGCACCTGCTATTTTAAAGACTGTTCTAAACACGAAATAAGGCAGCCAACCAGTCAGATACTGGCCCTGCCCTTGGGATGTCCGTGGTCTAGCTGGGCAGACAGAAAAGGAACAAGTACTAATTATTATAAGTTGCTGCTTAATGAGCATTATAAAGGTTGTCTTGAACTCGTTTGGAGAAACTGTGCTAAATAAATGATTAACTTTAATACTACAAATAGTGTTAAACCCTCATGTTTATGAATAATTAAAGGTGCTTCCATTATAGAAACCCAGAGCTCAGGGCACCTCCTGTTCGGCTGTTGCTTCTCAGAGTGGCTGTCCCGGCTTGCAGCTGCAAGTCTGCCATGTCCCTGTGGGTTTTCCCTCAGTGCACGTGCACTGGTGTCTGTCTCGCCTGTGGGAGAGATGTGGGTGAGCCATTTGGAGCCAAAGCCAGACTCTCCAATCAGAGTACTCAGTAAATATTTACAGTATTTCCTTCTCACATCAAATGCTGGGGATAATCAGAGAAACTAATGAACTCAGGCTAACCCCTGTTAGGCTATGATAAATATTTAGAGGGTGCGTTTTGGGAGGCTGGCTATGGGGCTGTCAGGAAGTGGCTGTGGCACTTTCTTCTAAAGAAGTAATCAGCATTGCTTTATTTCTGAACATCCAGAACAAAGTCAGGGGAGAGTGAAACATCCCACTTGGGGGACGATGAATGCTTGAGCCCTCTTGTCTCCTAGAGATTGGCAGCATGCAGGTGGGTAGTGAATCTGTGGGAGCCGGTGAATTTTGGCAACACTGCTGAGTCCATTGGAGATGAGAGATCAGGTGAATGGAACTGCATATTTTAGGCTACTCAAAGTTTGCTGTAAATGCTGTTGCCTTTTACAATGCTTAAGTTCCAAATGTAGGAGAAGGTTATTAGAGGGCCCCACTCCTTGAATTGGTGACCAGACTACAGTGTGAGGCAATGATTCGGTGGGCTATGATGATAAAGATGGACATCTCCAAACTTGAGTTGGGAGACACTGCTGAGTAATGCTTAGGAAAGGGTCCAAATGCTTCCAAGGAATTTTGCCTCTTTTAAAAAACATCTAGGTGAGAGAATATGGCTCTGTGCCTCCCTGGTAGGCTGGGTCTCTGAGAGCTTTGGTGATTGATACATAGAGGTGTTGGAATCTGCGGGGCATTACTTGCTTTCCTCTCGTTTGCCACTTGGCCCGGTGTGTTAAGCCGCTTCAGGACTCCCAGAATATCTTGGGGAGCTGGCTGAGGTCTCTGCAACTTGTCTTTTACTACCAAGAAAGAGACTAATGTCAGCATGCTTGCCAGATGCAGACAGGGTTCTGTGCTCACATATGGCATCTTGTCTCATATCTGGAAAGGAATGTTGAAAGAACTAGAAAGGATACATCTAGAATGGAGCAGAAATGCTATCTCCTGCAACTTCTCAAGATTCTTTTCTAGGAAAGGTGGCCCAGATGATCAGAATTCAAACCCTACACTGGCCAAGATTGGGTCCAAATCAACACAAGTGGGGCAGGAAAAGGGACAAGGAGAGGCATGCAGGTGGTGAACTCCTCCCAGGCAGAAACTCAGTTTGGATGATTCATATTTATATCCCTTCTTCCCTCCCAGGATCAAGACAGGTGGTCATTTCTTATCAGTATGTAAAAAATTTCAATCACTTCTCCATCCCAATCTACGTGTGTGGCATTGGTTGTATATACAAGTATACCCAACCGGTTTGGTCATTTGTACTCACTCAATTAAGACATTTGAGAGAAAAGTTGTTTTTAAATAAAACGTTGAAAAAGGTTTTTGACTTTTGGGGGATTGAACAAATCCACAAAATTAGTCGAAAGGACTGAACCAGTTTAAAGATAGAATCAACCATTCCTACCAAGCTCCAAACGTAAGTAGGTGGCAGGTGTTAGCACACACACACCTTGGCTTGGGGTGAAGAAATCACCACTTGGCCAAGATGACTCCATGTTTCCTGCACTCCTCTGACTCCCCCAGATGTGGTTCTGTCATCCAGGAAAAGTCATCTTCCTGCCAATCTCTTGGAGACTTTAAGCTAATGGCCTGTTGCATTGTAATTGTGCATTTAGGAGTTGCTTTCCAGCTTTTTCCTGGATGGCTTGAGGAAGCTCATGCATTCAAGGACAATGCTTGGCCAAATAAAGGAAACTGAGCTATCTCATGGAAGTGGAAAAAAAGAGCCATTGCTTTGAGGGACATAGCTAAGTAGATTTTTGGACTTGAATAATGACCTGGGCTGGACATTTTTAGCAGCAAAAGCCAAAA
The DNA here is from genome assembly GCF_009761245.1 of Sapajus apella. NCBI lineage: Eukaryota > Metazoa > Chordata > Mammalia > Primates > Cebidae > Sapajus > Sapajus apella. Next base: position 16,717,414 of record NW_022436953.1, read on the forward strand.
AGGAAATGCTCTGGGCGACATGGTGTCTGCCCTCTCCTAGCAGAGAACATACCCATTCATTAGCATCATCTGCTGAGTGGCTGGGGTGGAAATGGAGAAGTCTGCAGGCACAGGGAGAATCAGCAGTAACAGTCTGTGACTTGGTGGATCGTGATGTAATTTTCCATTATCACATGAAAAGCCAGAGAATGATTTCATTCCACGTTTGTCTCCTAAACAATTTTGACTTCCTGTTTAACACCACGTTAGCACCTCTCTGTGGTCAAGCTGTGATGTTTGTTGAGGACTTGACCCATGATTTTTTGGTTCTGGGATCCTCAAGTCTACCCATTGGTGAAATCTGTGACGTTTCGTGGCCTCTGAGACATGTCCCAGGCAGGGTGGGTGATGGATATCTCTAGCAGGAGGGAGCAAGAGTGACTGATCATGTTATTTCTTTATCTTATAAATGAAGATGATTTTTCTTGGGATGGTGATAAGTATGCAATGAGGCCATATTTGTGAATCATGAGTACCTGCAGGGCAGAGGAGGTGCTCAGAGGATTCTAGCATCATTCCTCTGTGGCAGAGCAGGACCTTGCACACAATCACAGGACTGGGAGTGCTGGAGGAGGGTGGAGTTCCACAAGGCTCTGTTTGGAAGGGGTGGCCTTTTGCCCGTCTCTGGCTGCAGTCTCCTGTAGACAGAAAGAGGAGGCTGTGCTTCTTAACCCCCTTTTTGGGGCATGATCCATTTGAGAATCAAATAAAATTTGTGATCCCTCTTCCTACAAAAATGAACATGTAAGTAGGAATGATGGCAACTTTTATGGAGTACTGGCCCTGTGCCATGCCCTATGCTGAATGCTTCCATGGATTATTTAGTCTCTGAACAAGCCTTGAAGGCAGATACTATTTATTCTCACCAAATGCAAATACTGAGGCATAAAAGTTAAGTAACTTGGCCACAGTTACACTTTGGGCATTTGTTTCCCAGGGTTGCCACAGGGAAGTATAACTTGGTGCCCTGAAAAACAGAAATTCATTATTTCATGGTTCCTGGGGCTGGATCTGAACTAGAGCTCAAAGTGTGGGCAGGGCTGTGCTCTCTTTAAGGTTCTAAGGTAGAGTCTGTCCCACGCCTTTCTCCTGGTTGCTGGGGTTGCTGGCCCTGCTTGGCAGTCTTTGGCTTGCAGCTGAGTAACTCCAGCATCTGCCTCTGTGGTCACATCTTTCTCTGTCTGTCTGTGTCTCTTCTTCCTCTTTTTTTTTTTTTTTTTTTTTTTTTTTTTTCATAAGGACGCCTGTCATGCTGGGCTAGGGCCCCCACCCTAATGACCTCATTTTAACTAATAACACCTGCAAGGACCCAATTTCCACATAAGGCCACATTCTGTGGTATTGGGGGCTAGGACTTCACCGTGTATTTCTGGAGGACACAAACAACCCATACCACTTACTAAGTAGTAAAGTCATGTTTGAACTCAGGTGTCCTTGCTTCTGAGCCTGATTCTTTAAACCCTGCATTGAATTACTTCCCTAAAAACACACAGATGCACTCATGCCAAAAAATGGCATATGTCAAGGGGTTCTGGATCCCCTCCACAAAGCCCACCATGGACAATGGATGGTTACAGAGACCTTCCCTCCGCATCCAGAAAACTTGGCTCAGGTGGCTGGGCTCAGGGACAGGTATCTGGAAGGCCAAGGGTAGGAGGCCAGGGCAGACGAGGGAGGGCAGCGGGAAGTGCCCTTCTGGCAGCTGGCACAGAAAGCAAGGCTCTGAAGCCCTCCACCTGGTGAGTGGCCCAGAGTGTGCCCTGGACTTGTGGGCACCGTCCTCAGAGGAGCAAACAGAAACCAGGATAGAATTTCCTCACCACCATGATTTTTAAAGCACCTATTATGTTTCCCAGCACAGCTCTGGGAAGCAGAGATCCTAAGGGATCCTAAATTTAGAAATCATTTTGGCCCTCCAAAAATTTAGGACCTGTTAGTTTAAAAGTCAAGAGATGCTGTGAGTCAGAAACTTGGTGAGTGGGCAACAGCCACCAGACAAACACAGCCAAATCCAGCAGAAATAGAGAGCCCCAGGAATCAAAGAAGGGGATTAGGAACATACAGAAGGAAGTGAGAATTCAGGACAGCCGTCAGGGCAGCGAGCGCTGAATGCTCCAGCAAGGTCAGGATGATGCCTGGAATCCAGGCCGTTCTTCTCACTGATCTCAGCCCTGCCTGGCCCTTTCATGCCTCTGTGCTGTCGTCCATGCTGTGCCTTCAGCATAATATGGCCCCTGGGCCTCCTCTGTGTCGGGCAAGCTCCCCTTCATCCTTGAAATTTCCTAGAGATTGAGCTTCAGTGCCACATTCTTTGCAGGTTTGGCTGCTCCTAGCTCTATCCCCTCCACTCTTTGTTCTGTTATCACTGGGGGCCTCATGTCCCCATTTATGGCCTGCCTCACCCAGTAGACAATGGGACCTTGAAAGCGGAACATCACCTTCTTCACCCTTTGATCTCCAGAGCACAGGATAGCGCCTGTCTCCTAGTTAGACGATCAGTGTCTTTGTCTGGGCTGCTATAGCAAAATACCTTAGAGTGGGCAATCGAAAAACAATAGAAATGTATTGCTCACAGTTCTGGGGGCTGGGAAGTCCAAGATCAAGGTGCTGGCAGATTCAATATCTGGGAAGGACCCTCCTTCTCCTAGATGGGCCTTCTTGCTGCATCCTCAGGTGGGGGAAGGGAGAGAGGTGAAGAAGTGCCCTCAGGCTTCTGTTTTTTCTTTTTTTGAGACAGAGTCTCACTCTGTCACCCAGGCTGGAGTGCAGTGGTGCCATGTTGGCTCACTGCAACCTCCACCTCCTGGGTTAAAACAATTCTCTGCCTCAACCTCCCAAGTAGCTGGGATTACAGGTACCTGCCACCATGCCTGGCTATTTTTTTATTTTTAGTAGAGATGGGGTTCTCACTATCTTGGCCAGGCTGGTCTTGAACTCCTGACCTTGTGATCCACCTGCCTCAGCCTCCCAAAGTGCTGGGATTACAAGGGTAAGCCACTGTGCCCGGCCTCAGGCCTTTTTTTTATAAGGACACTGATCCCATTCATCTGGGCTTATTAAGAGGCCTCATCTTAATACCACATTGGAGATTAAGTTTCAAAATAGAATTTTGGTGGGAGCACACATGTTTAGACCATAACAGTCAGTATGTGGGGAGGTTTGTTGACTGGATATATGAAGGCCTTGTAATAGGCCCAAGCTCACAGGTAAGAGTGGAGAAATTGGGGATTCCTGGTTGAAAGAAATGGCTGGTGAGAGATAGGAAGACAGGTGGTGTGTCTTCACCTGATGTCTCTGTAATCAATGGCTTCATGATTAATGCTTGAAAGTACATGTCCCAGGTTTAAAATCTGGCTTCTAAACATCTGTGTGTCCTTGGGCAAGTGGCTTGACCTCCCTGATCCTCAATTTTCTCACTTGTAAAATGGTCATATTAACTAGACTACCTACTTGGCAGGGGCATGTGTGGAGGGTGTAATAAGAGTGAGATGAACTCATGTAATATGTTCAGCACAGTACCTGACACAGAGATAAACGTTCAATAAACCGTTACTGTTGTGAATAATATTGCTGTCAATCATGATAGGAATGATTCGAGTTGAAGGCACCTGAACAGCTGTGATCCTAGGTTAGCTTAATAAGGAAGATTTAACCCAGCCCCTTTTGTTGGGCACAGATCTCAACAACAGCTACAAAAATCCTTTCAAGATCGGCAAGAATGTTTTTTCAAATGATGCAGCCTCTTGACACAACGTGTATTTTCAAGACCCAAAAGTTTCTTGAAAAATTACATTTTCAGGGGTCTATTACCCTTCCAACAATAGTTCACGAATCCTGAAAGTGCAGTGTTTGATCCTTTCTCCTCAGTAAGGCTGAGATGAGGAAACCGTATTCATTGTCAGAGTCAGCTGTGAAATCCTCAGATGGCAGAGGGAGGAAGGGGCTCTGCAGGAGGGCGAGCCCCCTGGTGTGAGAAGGAAAAAGGAGCAAGAAAGGACAGGGGCTCACCCAAACTCCTCACCAAGAGACTCCTGGAACTTTCTATCTGCACATTCAAAATGTCTCTTTTCCTTTCAAATACAGTTCTGTATTCTGAGCTGTGAGCATTTGGAGACCATTCTCCGAGCATTCAGAGACCTGGCACAATGTTGTAGCTCTGGGCTCTGGTTCTCATCCCATCACCACATCACTGTGTGTCTTTGGGCCAGTTACTTAACCTCTCTGAGCCTGGTTTCCTTCATCTACAAAAGGTGTACTGGACTTATGGATCAAGGCGCATTCCAGCTTTGGCCTTTGTTGATGTTTATGTCTAGGAGGAGGCTTTTCTCTCCACCAGTGGTGTGAAACTGCTGTTCACATTGACAAGGTCGGCCAGAGCTGGGTTCAGATCTCAACATAATCTCCTACCCAGCCAAGGGATTTGGGGCATGTCTCTTATGATTGCTAACCTTCAGTTTCCCTTCTGCAAAATGAGAGAAACCTTACCTGCCTGGCTGGGCTCTGGGGAAGACGAAATGAAATAGCATCTTATGTTTCCAGCTCAGACTGTGGCACTAGCCAGGCCTTGAAGAAGTTCGATTTCTCTTCTTTTCTCTGTAACACCCATCTTCCCTGACTTCCTTTCTCATATTAGTTGTTCTGCCACTTCCTCCCCATTCCCATAAAGCCCAGACCAGGAAAATGAAAGTCAGGGTTACCATCCTTCTCCTATGAACCACTGGACCAGCCCTGTTTTCCACTCCCCTGCCTATATTGTAGCTAAGCACCCTTTCCAAATTCATGAGCATTCCTCTTCTGATGATGATGATGATGATGATGATGATGATGAAGATGATGATGTAAGCAACATCTATTGCATGTGGCAGGCTCCAAGCTGAGTGCTTTTGGGACATTCTTTCACTTCTCATACATGAGGGTCATATTATACCCATTTAACAGATGAGGAAACTGATGCCTAGGAATGATTGATTGGTAATTTGCTCCATCAGTAGGAGAACAGTCAACATCTTGGGCGGAATCCCAATCTCTTGATGGACTAGGTGTTTCTCCCTGCTGCCTTGGTAATGAACCTCCTGCCTCACAAAACCCTGAACAATTAGAGTGGGCTAGAGTCAAAGCCTTTAGCCAGGCAGGAAGGAAAAGGATGTGCCAGCATGTTGGGCCAGGGAGGGTGGCAGCCAGCAGTGATGATGTCTCTGGGCTGGAGGTGAGGCTGAAGGCTGGTGGCCCCCTCCCTCACACCTTCTACCCACTCTGGCTCTGTGACTGTCACAGTGTGAAAAATAATCTCCCAGTGCCATTGACAAGCCATTAGCCTCAACTGTGCCAAAGTTTGTGCACAGAGCTGGGAGCGGGGAGCAGCCAGGCATGAGGCCTGGAATTAACCAATGGCCATCTGTGACCCTGGGAGCTTAGCTTATACCCCTGCATGTTTCTGCCTGAGAAAGGGTGGAGGGTAATCTAGCATCCAGCATGGGAGCTGTCACTCTGATTTGTGTGTGTTTGTATTTGTTTGCTGCTGGGAGCTCCCAAGCTGCAATGTGAGGAGGATCTGGGAGTGACAGTGGCTCCTCTCTGGCTGAAAGAGTGGAAAAGAGGAAGCGGGGAGTGGCGCTCATGAACCTGGGGCCAGAAAGCAAGCTGCTTCCGGGTGTGAGCAGAGCTACCCAGGCCCTGGGCTAGTCCTTCTGTTTCAGGTGTGCATGTCAGCCTGGGTCCTATTAGGGATTCTGTGCTTTTTTTGAGATGGAGTCTAGTTCTGTCGCCAGGCTGGAGTACACTGGCATGATCTCAGCTCACTGTAACCTCCACCTTTCGGGTTCAAGCAATTCTCCTACCTCAGCCTCCTGAGTAGCTAGGATTACAGGTGCATGCCACCACGTCCAGCTAATTTTTGTAGATGGTCTTGAACTCTTGACCTCATAATCCTCCCGCCTTGGGCTCCCTAAGTGTTGGGATTACAGGCATGAGCCACTACTTCCAGCCCCGGGATTCTGTGCTTTGTACATGCATGGCTGGCTTACCTTCCAAGGCTTAAGGCAAGATTTTCCATTCCAGTCCCAGTTCTTCGCCATCAGAGGATCCTAGGGTGGGAATCTAAGGTCAGGAGAACTTAGAGGTTGTTAGTTTTACCTGGGTTGGAAGCCTAGGGCTACAGAGTCAGCTGTGTGACCTGGGAAAGACACTGAAGTGCTCTAGGCTTCAGTTGCCTCATCTGTGCAATGGGCGTAAAAATAGGCCCCAACTTTTAGGTTAATTGTGTACAAGATGTGGAATGTAAAGCACTTAGCACTAGCTTGACACATGGTAGGTGCTCATTTAATGTCATTCTTAGGGTAGTAGAACCCGCACAATCTCTTAGACATGTCTTTGGGTCTAACATTAAATTCATCTTTGCAACCTTGCAGAAATCTACTCAGATACACTCCCAGATCCAACAAGGTGCCCTCTCAGACAGAGGCCTACCAATGACCATGACTGAACTTTATCCAGCCCTGAGTTCCAGGCACAGCAATAACCACATTTATTATTTGTGAACTCATTTAATCCTTGGTATAACCCTGTGAAGCAAGAACTATTTTATCTTCATCATCCCCAGTTTTACAGGATGAAGGGACATGCTCAAGTTCACATGGCTGCTAGGAGGAAGTCAAAGCCAGGTTTGAAAGCAGAGTGCCCTAAGTCACTAGGTGTTGATGCCTCTCCCATCACAGCTGTGCAAACTCCAGCTGCTTCTCAGCCCCCCTACTCCATCATCTGGTAAAGGAGAGGGCTGAAGATTTCAGAAAAGTGGTGAGGAGAAGTTCTTTCCAAAGTTATCCTCTAGGATATTGGACACAGACGTCCTCAGTCTCTGCAGAGGTGGCTTAATGTCTTCCTTGGCCTACAAGACAAAGCACATGTGCTTAACATTCCCTGTGATCACCTTGAAGCCAACACAAATGCCAAATTCTCAATTCAATGTAATAGAAGGAAAATGTACAGTCTCTGTAGTGGGTTGAATCATATCCTCCCGAAATATATGTCAAGTCTTAACCCCTGACACTTCTGAATGTGACCTTATTTGGACACAGGATCTTTGCAGGTAAAATCAAGTTAAGATGAGGGCATACTGGATTGAGGTGGCACTAATCAAATGACTGGTGTCCTTATGAGAAGAGGAAAATTTGGAAAAAGACAGAGACACAGAGGGAGGATGGCCATGTGAAGGTAACAGGCAGAGATTGGAGTGATGCGTCAACGAGCCCAGGAGGGCCAAGGATTTCCGGCAACCACTGGAATCCTGGAAGCAGCAGGGAAAAATCCTTCCCAAGAGTCGTCAGGGGAAGCTGCACTACCCACACCCTGGCTGCAGACATCTAGCTTCCGGAACTGGGAGAGGGTACAGCCCTATTGTTTCAAGCCACCTAATTTGTGGTAATTTGTCACTGTAGCTCTAGGAAACTGGTACAATCTCCTAGAAGGGAAATGCTTGGATCATCCTAGAAACCATTTCACCTAAATGTATTTGACATGGAGAAACCAAGGCCCAGACGTGTGCACCAGCCAGGGGGCTCAGGGCAGAGCAGTGGTCACACCATGGCAGTTAGGACAGGTGGCTGATAGGTGTTCTCCAGTCCTCACTGAACAGCTAGTCCTCAAGTCAACAAATACAGCAGTGCTTCTGCGCAGTGTGGGGCTGGGGGCCCCATGACACCAGGCCTCCAGCCTCTCTGCCTCAGTCTTCAGCATGAGTGCTATGGGCTCTTTGGGAGTGGCCCTCCTCTTCTCTGGAGGACGCCACCGGGTTCTAACAAAAGCTGTGCTCTGTGCCCCTCTCAGCACCGTATGCCCTCCCCAAGGCAGACTGAGGCCTATGCAGTCCATGAGTGGTCAAAGCAGGTTTTGAATGTCAAACAGACTTTACGGGCTCCATTCTTCATGCTGTGGAAAGGGCCCCTAGCTGGGGTGGGATCATTTATAATGTGGTTATGTATTTGAAAGGCTTCCATATGAAAAGATGCTGGGACAATGTCATCGACTTGGTGCTCTCTCTCCTAAGTTGAAAATATAGAATATACCTGAAGACTCAGCTAACAATCTTTGGGGAGAAGGCATTAAAAATCTTGAAGAGATTTTCTGATGCACCGAAGACAATGTCAATACTGTCTGAGTCCACCTTCTCCCCGACCCCTACCCTGCCTGGGGACTGCAGGGGAGGGATCCTGGCTGATTATTCTGCCTAGCCATGCTACCTGGGAGTCAGACAGTGCTGGCAGATTATGACGTTACAAGAAGCTTCTAGAACCAAGCCTACTGCCCCATTTAGGGAAATGCACTTTGCAGCTCTAATTGTCTGAATCTTTGGAGAGGCAGGATTTGGCCACATAGATAGTTGTCTCATTTGTTTAATTTGTAGGGATAGGTCCAACCCCTTCCTGGTGGTAACAACACAGTATCCAGCATCTTTTCTGGGATATGGATGTCTTTACTCTTACTCATTTGCCTATAATGATTCATCTGTATGTTATTCAATGCTCATTTTTCATCCATTTGCCTCACTGGGTCATGTGGAAAATTCATCGTGAGTAGTTGAATCTTTTTGCCTTTTCATTAGATTTTACCATCTTTTCAAACTTCTCAGTTATGTTTTCTTCTTAAAAAACTCTATTGAAATATGAAATGGTTGTTTTTCTCTTAATAAAGATTACAGTCAATTCAGTGATTGATCATAAGATGAGAGATGTTATTTTGGGTTTAGATTGCTGTGTGAGGCCTGTCATCAGAGTCAACTGTGCTGAGCTTGCAGAGGCTTCTTTCCTGGCCTTGGGAGAGTCTGAGGAGCAGAGGTGGGTGCTGGCACCCTGAGAAGCTTTATCCCTCTCTATTGTATATTTTACTCTTAAAGACAGGTAGCTGCTGTTGCTTTCAATAGGGGAGAAATACCTGCTTCCCCTATAGACAACAGCTGGGAGGTACTTGTGGAAACAGAGACTCACACAGGACTAGGATGCTGCTATCCATGGTCCAGTGGAAAGAGAATCAATCACTTTGACTAAATAGATTAGATTCTTCAGGAAAACAAGTATTTTGACTGGGGCCTGGGCCTTCCCCATTAATGGACCAGCTAGTTGCTGGAACTGATTTTTCTGCCTGCACACAGGTAGATTAGCCTCTGAGTTCACTGTAGGAAATTTAGGAATTTTCAAGATGGAAGTTCCCACGAGAGATTTCTCCAGATCTCTCCCTCCTTCATCTGCCCCCTTCCCACACCACAAGGGAACAGCCTTACAGAAATGGCCCCTTTTGCCCCTTCCCATGGAGGGCCACGAGGATGTTCCAGTGCAGAACTTGTTCTGGTGGCCTGGTGAACCCAAGGCTCCATCCAGCCTCCCTGTCCCCCGCTCCAATGTATGTGCTAGATAAAATCGATGAGTCAGCTTCTTTCCCCACACCCTCCCCCAACTACAAAAGTCTAACCAATCCTGTTCCCACTATGTAGAAATTCTGGCCTTCCGCTGGGGTCCATAACATGTCCTTGTGCCAGGTTCTGCAAAGTCGGTTTTCTAAGGCAGATGAGAATTCTGAGGGTACTCAGATGCCAAATGAGAATACAAGAAGCACCATATCTGCCCCCCACATTGACCAAATGCATCCCGGAGGCCCTCTGCACAGTTGACCACTCAGACTTCACCAGCTTGTCTTCCTTCTCCAGGGGCGGCTCCATGAGCTCCATGTGAGGCTGTATCCCCACCTGCTCTGCCCTCCTCCCCTCCTCTGACATCACTCCCCATCCCGGAGTTGCCTGTTCTCAGCCAAGAGCTGGCAACACGACCTTCCCCCCTCCCAGGATGCTTCTAAATCCCTTCAGAGGCATCTCTGCCAGGGGGTTCCGAGGCAAGTGTCGCCTCTCAATTGCTGGAGAATATATTAAAAATTCTTGATAGTGACACTTTACTCTTAAATACAAAACCAGCCCTTTTCAAAGGCCCCCTGAAGGGCCAAGAACATGCCCTGACTATAGGGAAGGAAACATTTTATCCCAGCAATTCTTAAGCAGAGAAACACCCAATTGATTCGGCCGCCAAAGTGTGAAATCATTTACACAGCGCGTCGGCAGGGCAGCCACACTGTGTGGAGGCTCCCCGGCCGAGCTCGGGCCCAGCTGGCCCTTGGTAATCATGGCCTCTGCTCTGGCTGGGCCAGTGCTGCTGTGGTCAAGGCCAAAGCTGAGGCACAGACTTAGTTCATTAGTGTGCCCACGGCTGGTGGGTAAGGACACCCAACAGCCTCATGCCTGCAAATTAATTGTATGCCAGCGGCTTTGCAGAAGCATCCCTGTTGGGAAGCGGCACATGCCATGTACTCAGTAAACGTTGAATATCATCACTAGCCTCATATTTGTTAATATTACTCTAAATCTGGCCAAGAAGCCCTTTATGGCCAGAAGCCAAAACGAACTTCTTGCATCCTGCTCATTGTCAGGAAGGAATGGTGTGGGGAAGTCATCATTGCAATGAATGCTTCTGAGTAATGTCTAACCTGGAGTTTTTTTCATGGAGATTCAAATCAGCTTTGTGGAAAATGGGCTCCCGTGGCCAAAAAGGCAACATGCCACCAGAGGTGTCCAAGCAGAGTCTGGGGACACTCAATTTCTGTCCTTGGAAAAGGAGTCTTAGCATGTTAAGAGGCATCTGAGCCCCCTCACCCCCAGAAAACCCTTGCATATAGTATTGGTGCATTAGGGAGAGGCCATTTGTCTTTTGTCAATGTATTCCTTCTACAATTTTGTATTGAGTGATTACTAGGTGCTCTACTAGGTATCAGGAAACTATTCAAAATTTAAAACATGAACAAGAGATCACACCCAAAAAATAAAACAGGGTGACATGAAAGAGGAGTGTGGCTACTGTAAACGGAGTGGTCAGAGAAGAGCTCTCCAGGAGGTGACATTGGGTCTGAGACAATGCAGAGGAGCCAGCTATGCAAAGAACAAAATTCCAGGCAGAGGGAATCACAAATACCAGCACCATAAGCCAAGCATAGTTCCATGTAGTGACTGAATCCTGTAACCAAGGGGAGCAGGCAATGAGACAAGGCTGGACCTATAGATGGGGCCCAGGCTGTGCAAATCCTTGTGGGCCAGGACAAAAGGAGAGGAGATTTTATTCTAAGAGCAATAGGACGCTACTGGAGTGTTTTATGTAGAGATGACTTGACATCATTGGATTGACGCATGATAAGCATCTTTCAGAACAGGACCTCTTTTTGTCATTGTGTCTTTCAAATGCTGAGAAAATGTTTTGCATGGGTAGACCAAGAGAAGAAATAACTCCGCTAGTGAGTCCATAGAAGTAGATGCAGAGACCAGAATCCTGTTTTACAATGCAGTGTGCTTTGAAATGCCTTGAAAATATTCCCAGCCGATTCCTGACTCTTTAGGGCTGCTTTCAGCTCACTTGAGCTGTAATGAAGGTGGCCCTTATCAGTCTTAGCTTGAGCTACCTTAATTAGACCCAGATTCCCTATCTTTAAATTGGTCTTACATCAAAGCTAGAGTTATAATTGCAGGTGATGTATTTTCGAGTTGCATTGTTATGTAGAATACTGCTGCCAGCAGGTTGTGTTAGGATTATTGAAAAGCAATTTGCAGGGAGGTCTGTGGGGGAAAGGTAGTTCACCTCACTAAGCCTAAAAAAAAAAAAAAAAAAAAAAAAAGAGCAATAGATAGCTGGAGGTCTTGGAAAAACATGTTTAACAAGAGGTATTATTCGGTATTTTACCAGCTCTATTTTGCATGCACATCTGGCTTAAGCTACTCCTATCTCGGAGACACTGGTCTGTTAAGTTCCACGTCGTTAGAGGTCATTACTGGTTTGCATTTGATATGGCTGAGGGATTGGTTTTCAGGGGTCAAAATAGGTTATCTGGAGAGCTCAGGCAGCTGGAGGCAATTCTGAGGCTTTTCACCAATTCCCTACTCTTAAGTTTTGGATTTGGGAGATTTTAGGCTTACAAAGTACTCATAGAAGGCACTTGCCTAGGCTGATTCCATAATTTGGCTACTGTGGATAGTGGTGCAATGAAAATGGAAGAGCAAACATCTCTTCGACATGCTGGTTTTGGGTAAATACCCGTAAGTGGGATGTGACAACATGGATGGTGAGTTAGTTCGTTCTCACGCTGCTAATAAAGACATATCCAAGACTGGATAATTTATAAAGGAAGGAAGTTTAATTGACTCACAGTTCTGCATAGCTGGGGAGGCCTCAGGAAACTTACAGTCACGGTGGAAGGGGAAGTAAACACGTCCTTTTTCACATGATGGCAGGAAAGAGAAGTGCAGAGCTAAGGGGGAAAAATCCCTTCAAAACCATCACATCTCATGAGAACTCACTATCATGAGAACAGCATGGGGGATTCAGTTACCTCCATCTGGTGCCACCCTTGACATGTGGGGATTATTACAGTTCAAGGTGAGATTTGGGTGGGGACATAGCCAGACCATATCAGATGGGACTGGAGGACATTATGTTAAATGAAGTAAACAGGACACAGAATGGCAAATGCTGCATGTTCTCACTTGTATGTGGAATCTAAAAAAAAATGAATTTGAAGAAGCAGAGAGTAGAAAGATGGTTACCAGAGGATGAGGTGGGTGGGGAAAACTGAGAGATGATGATCAAAGAGTACAAAGCCTTAATTAGACAGGAGAAACAAGTTTTTTAAATTTGAGATATATTGTAAAATATGGTGAATATAATAAATAATAATATACTGTACATTTCAAAATCACTAAGAGTGAATTTCAAATGTTCTTGGCACAAAAAAGATAAGAATTTGAGGTGATAGATCTATTGGTTTATTAAATTTTTCCACATTGTGTTCATAGATCATAACATCACTTTGTACTCAACAAAAATATATGACTATAATTTATCAATTTACAATTAAAAACTAAAAATAGGAAAAGATTTTGTCTTGATTTGTTTTGAAGGGAGATTGCTTTCGTGTGACCAGTTACAGAGTCTCATAGGAGAACCTTTTCTTGTCACTGCAGGGAGATTGCCATTTAAGCTCTATGGAAAATGTGGACATCTTCCTAGGTTTAGGGAATTCAGGGGGTTTGTGAGTGGCTTAGCCATGAAAGAAAATGTTTCAGAACTTAGAAAAGACTACTCAAATGAAAGGACTCTTCTGATTCTAAAACACAACTTCTAAAACTTCTGGATGGAAATGCATCAAGGGAGAACCGTGTCCCTTCACTAACTACTGGTGCACATTTCTTTGTGTATTACTTAGGATGACCAAGAAGAGAGTGTAGGAACTACTCAAATAATAGATTTCTGGGAATTTGTGTTGATTTGTTGTTGTGTAAGAGAAGCAAACTAATTGTTCCTGCCGCTCAACCTGATTTGATACAGTCTCTGCTAAATTAGAAGCCATGTATCAGATCGCCCAGAAAATGTTCAGAGATGCATAATAAGAAACCTTAATGAAGATATATGTATGCATTTCCCCACCCCTTTCCCACGTCATGGTTTTTAGAGCCATTTGCAAGCTTGAAATATAATAGTTTCTCCTAGCAAAGTCTGACCACGGGGGACATTGATGAAGTTGTGTTGTCTACAGTTTGTGTCCATAGCCCCCTGAAACAAATAATCACTTCATTGAGCTGGAGGGTGGGGGCAACCATCCATCAGAGGTTTGGAAACACCCCATTGTGTAGCTGAATATTTCACTTTTCAACTGTTTGTTCTGGTGGTGAACAGTCTTAACCTCTGGGGAAATAGGCGACCTCTTGCCTCTTAAGTTGAGATAATTTCCCCAGGCAGGAAGGCAGCTTCGTCTCCACAGGGTTTAGGTTTGGGGAAGGTTAGGTCAAGTTAGTCACCAAGGACAGGGAATCCAGGACTGCACTCCAAACCACATTCACTTTTCTAATCAAACTGGCTCATATGATTCCAATTATTTTTCCATCCTCTCCAAGGGCAGTGGGCCATGGGGCAGGCTGATGACCTGTGAAATTTCAATTTAAAAAAATGAAACTGGTTTGGATTTATTAAAAAGTCAGCCCATTTCTCTGGTTCTGTGTGGATGTAGAGAGGACAGAAAAAGCTGCCAAGAAAAGTGGGTTTGAAGACCAGCAACCCTCCAGCCCCCAGCTTTAGCAGCCCCTCAGTTCAAATTTCTACGCCCAGGACACATGGATAAATCTCTTATGACTTGTTAGAGGAGTGGCCTGCAGTCCCAGGGCCATACATGCACTCCCGATCACATCAGCAGTGTAACTTGGATGAAGTTGTGTGAGGCTCAGCCACTGCAGACACCCTAGAAGAAGATGTGGGTTTGTCAGAGCAGAAGAGACTGGGTCAGGACCCACTGTGCTGTGACCTCCACCCCTCGCTTCTTTCCTTCTCCCATTTCAGGCTGATATTGCTGAATGTGGTGTCTGCAGGAGCTAGGAGCATGTTCTGGACTTCTCAGTGAATGTGTAGGCTGGGCAGGGAGAAAGCACCTGAATACATTGTTGTTCCACTTGGAACATTCCCCTTCCTTCTCTCAGACTCCCACATGGACTCATCTGTGACACAACTGCATGCCCTTTGTTGCATTGGCTTTCACCCTCCCTTAGAAAGCTGCTCAGTAGTTGGAGTGTGACAAACTCAGTGTATATATACATGCCCCAAGATGGATAGATCTTCAGAACATGATCCTGAGCTTAGTAAAGACAAAATAAATAAAAATAAAATTAGCAGGATAAGACACTATGAAAAGTACACACACGTAAAGCAGCAATACTTGTGAAACAAAAAGATCACCTTAAATGCATTAGAAGAGCTGCCTATGGGAGGAGAGGAATGGAAATGGGCTATAGAAATAAAAAGAAGAAATAAATGAATGACCGAATTATTCCACCAGTGATGATAATGTACCATGAGCTGAAGATTATGATTAGCGCGCAGCTTTCTGAACTAAGCAGAAAGAAAGTGATGAAAAGCGATGGCATGTTGACCATCTTCTAATGATAAACATGAGGTTGAGGATGCCATGGTGCCAAGATTACCCGCTCAGCCTGGATCCACCCATGCTCATGGGCTACATATCCAGGTACAAAGGAGCTCACCAGGGGAACCCAGGAGACATGCTCCCTAGCCCAACAACTTCCAGAGGAAAGTGATTGATTCAGAGGGGGCTGTTTCTCCTTCCTTGACCACAGTCCCTTCACTGCCACCTTGCAGTGTGAGTTGTTATGGGGCTAGGAGCAGGCTGAGCTTCAGTTTCACCATCTGTAAAATGGAAGCAATGCTAGTACCTCCTTTGTAAGGCTGTGGTGAGGAATGAATGTGTAAATGTGTGACCTCTTCTCAGCATACTACATGGCTCTTTTTTTTTTTTTTTTTTTCTTTTTTTGACAGAGTCTCACTCTGTCACCCAGGATGGAGTGCAGTGCCATGATCTCAGCTCGTGGCAACCTCCATCTCCCAGGTTCAAGTAAATCTCCTCTCTCAGCCTCCCAGATAGCTGGGATTATAGGCGAGTGCCACCACACCCAGATAATTGTTTGTATTTTTAGTAGAGACGGGATTTCACCATGTTGTCCAGGCTGGTCTTGAACTCTTGACCTCAAGTGATTCACCCGCCTTGGCCTCCCAAAGTGCTGGGATTATAGGCGTGAGCCAACATGCCTGGCTTCTGCATGGCTCTCAGTAAATACTCATCATTATCATGCTCTTGATAATATTTGCTAATAAGAACAATAATGATAATCATAATGATGATAGTAATAAATCTTGCCACAGGGAGCATTTTTGGCTTTCTTATGTAAGCTGCTTAAAAGGTCCAGTTTTCAAGTTACTCTGAAGACTGTGGTGTCCAGCCAGATGGCATAAAATTAATGAAATCAAGGAAGCCCTCTGAGATTCTGGAAGACAGAATATTCTTTGTCTTCTCTCCAGTCTGCAGAGAATCCTAAAGAGCTGGCCACAACAAAGGAAGTCCTGGCAGCCACATCACACATCAGGGTGAGCCATCCGAGTCCAGAATCTCAGCAAGGAGGAGGAGCTAGGAGAGAGAAAGAGGAACCATGTGCAAAGTTAAGAATGAGTAAAGAGTAGCTGGTGACCCAGGCTGTGTACTTATCCCTAATGGTACTTACAATTCTCTTAGAGTTTTCATTGTACAAAGCACTTCAATAATTTTTTTTTTTTTTGAAATGGAGTCCCACTCTGTCGCTTAGGCTGGAGTGCAGGGCATGATCTTGGCTCACTGCAACCTCCGCCTCCCAGGTTCAAGCGATTCCTCTGCCTCAGCCTCCTGAGTAGCTCGGACTACAGGCATGCACCACAACACCTGCCTAATTATTTTTATTTTAGTAGAGATGGCATTTCACTTTGTTAGCCAAGATGGTCTTGATCTACTGACTTCGTAATCTGCCCTCCTTGGCCTCCCAAAGTGCTGGGATTACAGGCCACTTTAAGACATTTTATCTCATTCAAGCCTCATGACTCTCTTCTGAGTGGGTATAGAGCTCTCTATTTACAGATGGGAAAACTGAGGGAGGCCCAGCATGTTCCAAGGTCAGGAAGAACATTAGTTGTAGATCTGGGCCCGGAACTGAGGCATACTAATTCCCAATCCAGGGTATTGTACGGTAATAATGGTCATAATGATAATGACAGTTACTACTCACAGGTGTCTAAATGAGCCAGGTACTTCTTAAAGGGGTTTATATTTTATTTAATCCTTATAACAGACCTATGATATGAATGTGCTTACTGTTCTCATTTCATGAATAAAACAGCTTGGGCTCAGAGAGGCTAAGTAACCTACCTAAGGCTACACAGCCCAAAAGTGATGAAGGAAAGGCATGGACCTGGATGTACATCACTCCTGTTGCTATGCTACTGCCTTGAGGACTAATCTCTACTGTCTGGGTCTTCTCAAGGCAAAGAGCTCCCAGAGACTCAAGGGTGATTTCATACCCAACCCTTAACCTAAGATTAAGAAACAAAATCTTGTGTCTGAGAGCCATGGAGGAAGGGGTGGCTAGAGTTTCTGCAGCTAAGGGCTCTACCATCTTGTAGACCTGGCTAACCAGAGATCTCTATGCTGCACAGCGAAGTCATTCCGAGGTGGTCTGGCATTTAAGGAAGTTTTTGGGGTGCAAGGACCTCACTTATTGCTCCATGCCTCTTTGGTTGACTATCAAAGGTTCACTGGAGTTCAGCATGTCACCAAGGCCTCCCTGCCCTATGGCCTAACCTTCATAAAGTATACACTTCAGACTATGGATTCACCATAGCAGCTGGTGTAAAATGGCAAGATTGGGTCTGGAAGTGCCTTACCTTGAAGGTAAAGGCAAATCTCTGTCAAGAGAAGTCAGGATTGAGTCAAGTGTATCTTGACTCTGCACTTAATACTCATTCATTTCTTAAATTTGCTTTTTTTTTTCCTCCATTATCCTGTTACCCCAGCCTGGAAATACAGAGATGACAGAGCTGCAGCCCTTCTTGAACTAAGATGAAAACTAGATGTCCACACCTAAGAACACAATTTGTCCAAAAGAATCTGGGAAATGGCAGGGGATGACCACCGAGGATTACTCTCCTTGCTGTATCTGTGTCCCTACCCCCAAGTCATGCTTTTATTTTGCATCTTCTCATTGCTAGAAAGTCATTGTGAAAGAAAGAAGGAATGTGTGCTAGGACCGACAATGGGTAAGATTTGGAACACCAGGAAGACCTGGAGGGTGCTGATGGGGAGAGTATGATGCCTGTGGAAGTAAGAGGTGGGGAAAGGCAAGGTGTGATGGGCTTAGAGTGGGCACCAAGTTTGGCTGGAGGGGTAATGGATCATGGAAAGGGAGAAACAGAGAAGAGCCAGAAGGAGACTTTGAATACCAGGAAGTATTTAGACTTTTGACTCTCTTTGCATTTCCCATAGCATGCACTAGAACTCTGGTTTAGTGGCATGTAGAAAGGAGTTCTGGGAAGGAGAAAAGTCTGCTCAAAATAACTTTTGGAAACACTATGTTAAATTAAATTAAATTAAATGGCTTTCTTTATTGCAGGATTTGTCAGAAACTTTATTATAAAAATGTACGGTGTGAATCTTCATTGGGGGAAGATAACTTACATAGCATTTCCCAAATTTATTCTACCAATAAGCCCATTTTTTTTTTTTCAAGTTAAAGTCTATGGGATTTGGTAAATGGGTCGCTCTGGAAAATGCTTTCCGATATGAAATGGATTGTGGAGTGATTGGGGAAGAGAACCAGAGAGAAGGTAATTCCACTCTTGGTTTACCATGAGGCCTACATAAACCTCCGCCCTCCTCAACCCCAATACCATAGCCCTCCTTCACCCAGAAAGATTAAGGGCTGAGTCCTATGCTTAATTTTACCAACTTCAGGAACAACTCTGCTCTGTAAATGGCAGTAGAAGCCTAAGCCTTGACTTGTGAGTCTTTGTAGGATGTAGGGTACTGACTTTCATTTCAGTTTTAAAAGTATTTCACCAGCCAGTCAATGGTTTTGAAATTCTTTGGAGTCACGAGTCCATTTGAAAATTTGCTGAAAGCTACAAACCCTGTGTGAGGAGGAAGCTCATAGATTCATAATTTACGTAATTTACATATTATGGGCTGAGGCCCATCCATGAACTACCTGCAGGTGGTGTAGTCCACACATTTGTCCATCAGTTCCTCTGTTGGTTACCACCATTTTCCTTTGTTCAGGATTTGCTTGGATACTAAATGGGCAGCCCAGTTGGTCCAATAACAAAATTGGCTCTGTGATCCATACCTCACGTCTTTGCCTGGGGATTATCCAGACTGGCCTGCCTGAAGCCATTTCCTAGGGTGATAGTGGGGAGAAGCACATGGAGAATTCTGAACTTGTTTTTAAACTTTGCTTTCATTTATAGAGAGGAGACAAATGGAACAGAGATGCCCAAGAGACTTCAGTGTTTCACCTATTTCTAAAATTGGAGGGGGTGGGGACTGAATGGAGAAGTTTAGTGTGGAGTCTTCCCTGGACATGTTTTCTAAATGACTTTCCTCAAGATTACCTTGAGGATAAAGTCAAGCAACATATTGTTTCTAAATACATTGTTTCTTGGAGAAAGAAGACAAACCTAGTAGCAATTCTCCCTGTTCCCCACTTCATTTCCCTTTTTTTGAATCTGATAGTTTTTATCATTCCTTTATTTTCAACCTTTTTGTGTCATTTTCCTTCATTTATCTCTTTGAAGTACCATAAAGTCACTTTGGGATATTTTTAAAGTTCAGTCTGAAAGTCTTTATCCTTTAATATGACGGCTTTGATTCATTCACATTTATTGTGATCACTCAGCTGCTTGGATTTATTCAACCATTTTTTGTTTGTTTTTTGACTTGTCAAACCTTTCTGTCTTCTCAGTCTGCTTTGTACTGAGCATAAGGGATGAGAGAACACTTCGTGTTGTCTTTTAATCTTATATAAAAATGACATATGGGGGCTTTCCTGACTTCTTTGGGAAATCAGGAAATTTTATTCATTTGTGTCCTCAGTCTCCCAATCTTTTTATTTCCCTGAGGCCTAGAGATCAAGTATAGGAAGGACAAAACTGGCTGCTGAGCCAAGAAGAGAATGGAATGTTGCTTCCCTAGTCTCTCTGCCCACATAGAAATAGGGGGAAAGGGCAAGGAATGTGATCAGCAAAGACAACAAGCAGAGAAGGTAGAAGCAAATGGCTTGAAGATCCACCAGACAGGGCCAGAAAAAGCTTCACAATCTCAAACACAGAATTTGATTTACCCAGTTAGGGACCCTGCTTTGGTGGCAGAGGGATTTCAGCCTTTTGAGTCTTGAGGAATGGTAATAAGAGAAGTGGCTTTCTCTCTGCCCCGGACCTAACTATCAGAGCTTTTCTCTCCCATGACTGTGGCTAATGACCCAGCACTTGGAATGCACCCCATGGCTTCCAGATGTCAGCAATTGCTTTTGGTTCCCAGGAGAATAAGCAGGCCCATAGCTCTACCAGCTTCTTCAATGGTTGGCTCAATAGGCCAGTGGCCACACACTTGCCCTAAATTTGGCTGAGCTCTGGGAACAAGTGACCAGAATTGTGCTGAGAAGATTGTGTGTATATGTGTGGCCCAACGGAAAGCTCATAAGGCACGCTCCAAGAGACACAACCCATAACAAGCAGCTATAAATTGTTCCATTCTTGTGCCTTCAGGCAGAGGTCAAGAGTTTTCACACAGTTCTTTTAATGGAGGAGGAAGAGTCCAGTTCCCTGGTCCTTCCCCCAGCCTGGAAGAGCTTTGCACACATAGACAAATACTTCAATGAAAGGATGAGCCACAGAGGCCTACAACAGAGCCAGGGAGCCATGGTCACCAAGCTTGCTCATGTAGAAGAGAACTAGATCAAGCCGGTCAGCCTGGGACCCACAGTGGACTTCATCCTTTGTTCAGATGGAAACTGAGCTTTGCTCTGGAGTGCCTGGCTGAGACTGCCTGCTGCAAGCTGGCTTGGCAAGACACAGAAAACATACATATTGGCTGGGCTTGGGGAGCCTCACAGTTTCCACACACTGGCTTTGGTTGGGCCATCCAGAGGCCAGGGTCCTGGATGCAGTTCAAGTCAAATGGCATCTATTCAAGACAGAGGTCTCTGCTAGGGTGAGTGTTCGGAGTTCAGTAGTTTCAAGAAACAGCCCCTAGCCCACCTTGCCTTCAAAGCATAATGTGGTATTGGAGAAATGAGACTCACATGTGGACATCAGAAAACAACAGGAGAGCGCAGGCCAAGAGAACAGCACAGGAAGAGTGTTCTGTGGGCTGTGAAAGTCTAGGAAGGCACAGGGAGTGGTAAGGAGATCAGGCCTAGGCTCCTTTCAGATCTGGGCTTGAGTCTCTAGTCTGTTTCTGTTTATAGATGTTATGGCATTCGTTAAGGCATTTTCTTCACCTATAAACCTATCTTACAGGATTTCGTGAATATTAAATAAGGTAATATCTATGAAGTGTTTAGCACTGGGCAAGACAGTAAGTGCTCAATAAATAAATGAAAGCTATTTTATTCTTAGAGGAAGTGGTTAACTTCAAGACTTCTAAGGCATGTAAGGGAGCAGAGAGAAAGAGAACATTTAAGGAAAGAAGAACAAAGGGTATGAATATAGTTAATAAAAGGGTCTAAGCCCACAGTGTTTTAATGGAGAGCAGTGGCAGGGAGTTTTCATGCATTCAATAAATACTGATTAAGTTATTATTGGCCAGGCAGCATGGAATACAATAGTGAAGTAGGCAGAAGTAATCTCTGCTCTCACTGGCCATTGTGGAGGAAGAATTGGGGGAAGATGTTGAAATATTTCATCTAATCTAGTACAATATTTAAGTCAAAGCTGAGAGCTTTGATATGGAGAGGACATACAGAGGGCCTAGTGTTCGCCATTATATATTTTTGAAAATCTTGTCTTCAGAACTCCATTCCTGGGAATTCCATTATGCAGAATGTTATACAGAGTTAACCAATATCATGGGACTTTCTAGAGCTCCTGAAAAGTGAAAAAAAACCCTGAACATTACTCACCACCTAAAGTGGGGGGCATGGAACCTGCAGAGTGGTGAGCAGTCGAGCTGACCACCCTGCTCCCTCCCACCAATGTTGGCCTGTTCCTCTTCTATGGAGTCACAATAGAGCTGTTTAGTGATTTGACCACAGTGTAGAGGTAATCCCATCCTTCTAGTCAATGATAGGCTCAGGAATGTTTTTCAACTGAAGACAATGCAATGTAATACGGGAAGAGGTTGCCTGGAGGCTTCTGAGAAAGTCTGTCTTTGTCAATAAAGGGCTTTCAGAGAGTATCACCTTATGCTGTCTCTCGACAGGCATAATAAGACACCTCACTCTGACTGTTACCAGCCCTATTACAATCTCCAGGGAGGCTGCCTTAAGAGGACACCAACTCCATGTATGCCAGAGTGAGATATGGAGGAACATGGGTCCCTGGTGATTTAGTTCATCCTCCGGAGACAACTGTAATCCCAGATACCTCTGGACTTTCTGCACTTGGGATATATGATACATTCCTTAATGTTTAAGCCAGTGCGAATAAAGTTTTCTATTATTTGCAGTTTAGCACATGTTCATGGACACAACTGATAAAACAGAACCGGGAAGTTTGTAGGTGGTTATGTCTCCAGCTAGGTTCATCAGGGCTTTGGGCTCCCCCAGAGGAAACATAGCCCTACCTCTGCTTGCCTGACTGCCTATAACATGCTCCAAGGAACATTCATTCCTGTGTAAATGGAGTCTTTCTAGAAACAACTTGTGGTGGTATCAACCAGTTGGATTAAGCCAGATTTAATCAGAGCAAGCACTTTTCTAGAACTTACTGTGCACCAGGGACTCATCTGAGCAGTTTACGTCCTTTACTTAATCTCAACGACGCTTGGAGACAGGTCCTACCACTATCTATATTTTATACTGAGACACTAAGTGAGTAACTTGTCCAAAGACACACAGTACGTGGCCGAAGCTAGCTTCAAATTTGGTTGGTTTGGCTACAGAGTCTGTGCCACTAGCTGCCTCGCTACTCAATTGCATTGGGTTACGGTCCACAGATAATTAGTATATAAGGCAAGTGGCAGAAATGTGCAATTAAGATAGAACTCACTTGAAATCATAAAATGGGAAAAACGCACCTTTGGAATTTCATCAGTCTCCAGGGAAGATAATGCTTTGGAGAAGAAAAGAGTATTAGTTGTCAGGCAGTTGACGCTGCTTGTTTTGCCATTACCTCATCTGTCCATCATTTCTCTATGACTGCTTCTCTTTTCGTCTCTTCATCTTTGTTAAGGATGAGCAAAACAACAATCTGCCGTATTAGACAAATTCTGCAGCCTCTGGCCATGTTAGTGGTCTAAGAATTCCATATTTTCATCCACCCCACAAGCAAAAAGAAAGCGCTGATATGTAAAGAAGCCCTGTGTGAGCCTTCCACTTCTCTTGCACATGGCTTGGGATCACCCCACTTTTGTAATTTTGCAAAATGTTTCTGTTGCATCTCCAATTTCCCATGGTGCACAGGTTGGCCAGTTTATGGAACAAAGACCTGTGGGGATCGGGGGCCTGGCCTGGCTGCCACGGGGTGGGCTGCAGGTGTTAGGGAAGGCTGGCCAATGGAAGAGACTTCTTGGAACAAGCCTGACAAGTGACTGCTGGCCCAAATCTAGGACCTCATCTTCCTCCAGCTTGGCCCCAGGTCACCAAAAGGAAATGTAGTTAATTTTCAAATCCCTCCTGGAGCCAAAGAGAATTCCAGCAAAACAGCCATAAACACTGCAAGAGTCTTGTCTGATTTAGGAAAACATTCCATTGGATTTAAAATGAAATATCCTGTGACTAATCTCATGTAGGACGGGGTATGGGTCTCACTGTTCAGTGTGGTGGTCAGCAAGGAGACCCCAGACAGAGACCACATCCCTCCCCCACACCACTTTGGGAAGGCAATAAATCAGCCGGGACTCAGTTTTCAAACAAGGATTGTGAAGGTTTGCTGTTTGATCCTCAAGACTCCCCTTTTCTCAATTTGTCATTGATTTCTCATGAAGACAGTTTGTGCAACTGAGTCCCTCATGCGATTCTGGCACTTTGTGAGCCAGTAAATAAAACCCAAATGTTAATTCTTATGAGCACAGTGTTTCCTGCCAAGAAATGAATAATGTGCCGTGAAAGAAACAGCATCCTGAATCCTTGGAGGGGAAACAAGAGGAGGCGGGACAGAGTTGGGGAGCAGGGAGTTAGGAGGGAGGTAAAACCAGAAAGAGAAATGCAAAGGGAAGAGGAAGAAGGAACTGAACCACCTTTTAAGGCATTTCTCCCGTCTCCTCAACTTGAGTGTAAGCTTCTTGTGGCCAGGTCAGGCAATAATGATAACTAAGGACTACTGGGTCCCAGGCGACTGCCCTGGATAGAGTACTTTCCATGTAGGTTCATTTGATTATCACAGTGATCAATGAGACAACTTCTGCTGTTATCTCCATTTATGGATGAAGAAACTGAGGCCTAGAGAAGTTAAGCAACTTGTCCTACATAACAGAAAAGGGATGAGGCCCATGTGAGACACCAGAGTCTAGGCTCAGACCCACTGTGCTCTCCTGACCCAGTGGGGAGGTGAGGTGTGGGCAGGGTGGTCATCTGTCCCAGTCTGCCTGATCCTGAGGGAGCAGGACTTCTGCTAAAGCCAGGAAGTTTCTGACAACCTGAGACTAGTGGGTCACCCTCGGTGTGGGTGGATTCACACTGAGTAACCTCTGTAGGTGTTTATGACAAAGAGGTTTTTCAGAAAAGGAGGCACTGGTGCCTGTAGCTTAGTCTCTAGGTGAACTGGTGAATTGGTCTAGTGAAAGCACGCCTATTTCTTGCCCATTTGGGCACCCCACTAATACTCTCCTTATAAATGGCAAATGAAGACAGAAACAGCAATAATGGCTCATGCTATTGTTATGTAACAAGACCAAAAGTTTCCCCTTGAACAATCCTCCAGGCAAAGAGGGAAAGAAACTATCTTACATTCCAGTTCCGAAGCGTCTGTAAGCAAATGATGATTTCTGTTTATTATTTATTAGCCTGCAGGTCATTTTAAAGGCACAGAGGGGCTCTTTCTGCTTCCCACTGGACCTGTGGAAGGCAGGAGAAGGCATTTCTGAGCAGGGACCCAGTTCCCATGGCTGGGCCGACACCTCTCACTCGTGAGTTATGATACAGTTGAGCCTCTTGAGGAGTAAAGTGGATCTTGGAGTCCATCCAATAATAATAGTTTCTACAACAAACCAAGGCATGCATGTGTAAACAGTGTTTTCGTATATGTTATCTGACCTGAGCTCCTGGAGACCTGTGAAACTGGGCAGATGTAACGAGCTCCACGTTCCAAGCTCCATGATGCGGGTCTGAGGTTGGAAAAGTTACGCGATTTCTGGAAGATGACGCAGTGAAGGAGGGTGGAGCTAGAGGGCAAATCTATGCCTTTCGGCGCCACGTTCTGCGTCCTTTTCATGGCACCCTATGATTACGGTGTCAACAGAGCATAACTGTCTCAACACCATAAACAGCTTGTGTGCGCTCCTTGAAGTAAAGGACTGTGTCTTGTACATCTTCGAATTTCATCTTTGAATTCCATTCCCTGATCACCAGGCTTGGCACATTGTAGGTAATCAGTTACCCCCCCATGAGGCAAAGGGGGGATAATAATTTTTCTGCCATGAGGCAGAAAAATATCTGAACTACAACATCAGCCAGGTATAAATTTAAATCCTATCCTAGCTGCCTACCAGTGTAAATCCAGGCAAGTGAACCTCTCTGAGCCAACAGACCCTTCCCAGGCAGAAGTGCACATAGAAATACCCTAAGCACTGTTGCAAGAGCTGGTGCTTACAGCTGGGGGGCCTTAGAGGTAGCTATTATTTCCCAGGCCCAGGATTCTGGGCACTCTGTTATGCCCAGCCTGGCGATGGAAGTGTTACGACCCAGGGCACCAGGCTCTGATCTCTGGAGGCGAGTGGCTGGCCCAGATACTTGCTGACCCCGTCATGTTTATCTCACCTTGCCCACCAAAATGAGACAGAACGCATCTGACTCAGCCAACACATTTACAGTGCCACTGGTGACCCCTTCTGTATGTGCCTGGGGCCAAGCTACAGGTGATAATTAGCTCTCAGAAAATGGAAGGACATTAACTCCAGCATCTTGAGTCCATTCCAATTGAGATAATTTTTAAAAGTGCCCATAGGTGGATCCAGTTAATGAGGCATGGACTGGGCTATTTCGGAGCCATCCAGGCAGCAGGCGGGGAGCTGGGGCAAGAGCTGAGCCATGGGCAACGCCTAAATGCTGCAGGAATCACCGAGTGCTTCTCCCTTCTCAACCCTCAGTTTCTCCCTGCCCTTGATTTCCCAGGCCTATGGTTGTCCTTAAGAGCAATGTGCTGGGGCCAGGGACTTGTGTTCCAGGCTGGGCTCTGCCTTTAGTTTAATGCATGATCTTGGGCAAGTCTTTTCAATCTCTCCAGTTCAGTTTCCTCTGTTGTTAAAAGAAGGAAGCAGTTGAAGATACAGCTCACAAACTGAGAGAAGAGCTCGGCGACAACTGGATTCAGTCTCATTCTCACCTCCTTCCCTCTCTGTCACTGCTAGTTTCTGCTTCTCTCTTTCCAGTCTCATGCTTTCTGCATGTAAGTAGGCTGTCTCCTCCTTCTGCAGCCTTCAGTAACTCTGTTTACAGCCATTCAGTGAGGAGACATGAGGCAGAGTAATACTTGCTCCCAGTTTCAAATTCTAAAATCCTTGGAAAGGACCCTGGTTGGCCCAGCTTGGGTTATGGGTTCAGCTTGTGGACCAATCACTGTGGCTGGGAGGGGATAGGAACTTGCTTTCATCCAGAGACAGATCTATTGATATATTACCAGAAGAGGGGGATAAACTAATCATAAGCTGCAAAGCAACCCTAACTCATACCTGCTACAGTGACAAAAGCGTCATGCACATTGCTTCTTTTTTCCTCTAAGAAATAGAAACAGAAACAGTTTATGTTCTTTGCACGTGTGTGTGTATTGGTCATCTGGAATGGGAATATATATTTCCTCATCAAAACAATGCTGTAAATGGTAGTTATTCTTCCATATCTAAGAAGAACTTAATTGGATGACTGTGGGCAAGTTGCCAGCTCTCTTTGAACCTCAGTTTCTGCATCTGTAAAACGGGAATAATGAAAGAACTAGCCCAGGGGTTGTTGAGGTAATTAAATAATTTAGATAGACTCAATCCTTAGCACACCTCCTGGGCATCAGTAAGAGTTCAATTAATCGTAGCCATTATTATTACAAAGTAAAATATCATACATATGCACTTCTTTAAAAATAGTAAAAAATGCACTTATAATGAAACTAAAGAGACCAACAAGAGTTCTGGCCGAAATATTTGTTTTCCTTATCTTAAGCATTGGTGGGTGAGGAAAGGCAGATGATGGAAACAGATGCTTGGTGCTGCAAAGAAAAATCAGCACTGGGACAAAGGATTTTTCAGCAATGCAAATTTTTCTTTCTGGACTGCAGGAAGAGTACTCTTGCTAGCCATCTTGCCAGAGAGTATAACGAACAAAGGAAAACAGACATATTTATCCCTTAGCGCATTTGGGGTCATCCTTACTGCCGTGTTTGATCTCTGTTGGTTGGAGGCAAACCTCACAATCTAAACTAAAACCTGATTGGCTAACAACTTAAAACTTTTCTAAACCGATAAAAGCAATGGAGAGCTGGGACATGCCTGTGAGTACGTCTAGCATAGATAAAGTACAAGAACATAGAATGTACTACGTGCCTGTAAGCATGTCATGTCTCACAGCTACATAGGATAGGGCTTAACAACGGGTTATTAGCACACTTATGATTTATTCTTTAACAAGGAAGGAAAGTTTAAAGAGGAACTTTTTTACTTCCCCCAGCAGTTTTAATTAAAGAATAGACAGAAGCATCTGAAACAAATCTCGGGGCACTTTCAGGGACCGTAAATAGTGGATGTGCTTCTTGCGGCTAACTTTGCTGATATGTCTCTTTTTCCTTTCCTGTCATTAACATTTGCTTCCTGGTGGTGTTAGAGACTTTCTGGGAGAAAGGGGATGACCCAAAATTGGATAGAGAGGAAAAGAAAAGAAACAAGAGACTAAAATAGTTATCTTGAAGTGCCTGGGAAAGAAGTGACACAACTAGGGCTGCAGAATATAGTTCCTTATTGTCTGGACCTGTAGATAAAAAAACTGGACAAGATACAATCATGTGTTCCATGGGGTGGAAGACAGAGCAGAGCAGGGCCTGGAATGTGCATCATTTGCCTGAAGAGGATGAGAGGGGAGGACACACATGTTGCTGGTGCCGATTCCCAAGTGGCGCAGGAACCCAGGAACACCATTGTGGGTTCTTCAAGAACTCAGGAACAGTGCATGCATCTCAAGGGGGATGCTGGGGGCATGTGTAACTGTGCCTTTCTTCATGCTCTATGTTTGAGTTTCCTTCTTTGACCTGATGAGTGCTCTATTTGGCAATTACACCCTGCCGGGTAAGTTCTTCCTTCTTGTGCCCCATGGCACTTGGTACCATGCCGAGACACAAGTAGACAATCTATAGCCCTTGCAGGCAGTGAGTATTTACAAATCAACACTTCTCCCTGTGGATCAGTCAAGGTGCTCCTAATACTGACACTACAGCAGGTCTCAGTCAATTCAGTAGAAAGGAAAGAGAATTTTCTTTGAGTTGCTTTAGACATTCATTCATTCATTCATTCAACAAACATTTCCTGAGGGCCTGCTGTCTACAAGGCTGTGGTGAGTACTGGAAACGTATCAATGAACAAGACAGGCAAAATCCTCACTCTCCTGTGGTCTACATTCTGTTGGAGAGAGAGAGATGAGAGACCACTAACTGTTCATAATTTGTGGTAAATGCTACCAATAAAATTACAGGAGAATATATAAGGAGTACCTGGTATAACTTAAGAGGTTAACATCTTGGCCCCCGTTTTAAAGTCATAATTCACATTCTTTTTACAACTTCAGATATTTTTATAGTCATAAAGGAAACATATTATCATTATGGAAAACCTAGAAAATATAGAAAGTGTAAAGATACAAAAATCTTCCATAAACCACTGTTAAAACCACACTTATTTTATGCCTACTTGCAATGATACTGCATACAGTTTTGTAACCTGCTTTTTCACTTCATATTACATGGTGAACTGCTTCTCCAGTCATAAAAATTTAATTTAAAACATCATTTTAAATAGCCATATCATATGCCATTATATAGATGTGCCGTAAATTATTTAACTCTCCCTGTCGTTGAACATTTGGTGTGCTTCTATCTACTACTACAAATAATGCTTCAATGACTCTTGTTTTTCCCAAGCTTATGTTTGAGATTCGGTTGGTTTCTTAGGATCGTTTCCTAGTTAATTTCACAAATTTCACTGAGCAATTGTTAGGTGCTAAACAAATTTCCTTTTGCTTTTCTAGCCCGAGCCTTCCGGTGCTCGACAGAGGGCTTGACTATGCAACCCTTGACTTTGTTCCCCGGATTGGGTGTGCTTGCTTACTCCCATCTTGTCTTGGCCTCAGTTATACCTCTGGGCCCAGTGTCTGAGCGGGCCCCTGGCTTATTTATCTTCCTCTCAGCATCATGTCTGTTTTGCTCCTTTATCCTTCATCTCATGCTACCCGGTCCCTCCAGGACTGTGTTCCATATCTCGCAACCAGACTTTCTCTGTCATACCCATTCGTTTAGGGGCTGGAGACTGTGGTGGAAAGGGTCCCCAGAAATAATTGAACCAAAGTCTGTTTTGTGTATGTATGGGGGTGTGTTGAGAGGGATGAGGGATGGGGAAAAGAGAAGCAAATAATCCCAAAGCGTCAGCACGTGTCAAGCTAGCAAACAGAAGTCCAGGTAGAGACAACCAGAAACTGACTTGACAGCTTCTTGGCCATTTCTCTGGATGAACTGAAGAAGGACTTGGGTTTCAGGGCATGTCACTGACCTATCCCGTTGACTGTTCCTAATGGGCATACTTGGAAGCCTCAAGAAAATTCTAAGAATACTGCAGTAGATTGTTTCACTGACTCTAACTCATGCCCTCCTTTAATCTATGCCCTTTGCCCTGTAGCTGTATCATCCTTTTCACCCTGATTCTAAGACTTAAGACTGTAGCCATAAGACTTGCTTGCCCATAGGATGACAGCAAATGTGACGCAAGTAGAGGCTTGAAAAAGTGCATGCCTATTTCTACCAACCCTGTCACTCACACAGTTGAGCTTGTTCTCCATCATGATGCACAATTGAGCTTATTCTCCAACATCATTCCAACACTGCCATAAAAACATACCCCGGCTAGCCTGCTGGAGGGTTATAAGAGCCACAAAGAGCCAAGACCATCCTAGAGCAACCAGTGTCCCACAGATCTGCTAGCTGACTATAGACTCATGAGCAAACCCAGATAAGATCAGTCAAGGCTGGCCTTAGATCACAGGACTGAACCATAGATTTGCGAGGAAAAATATAAACCCTACATGAAGTTTTGGGGTTGTCTGTTACTCAGCAATAACCAACTGATACAGCCATTGTATCAGAGATAAAAGAAAAGGAAGATAACAGGAAAAGAACAGACAGGGCACAGGGAACAGCAGCAGGTCAAAGCACCCAGAAAAACCCGAGCTCTGGATTCACATTCAGCGAAGTCATATAGAAGCTCAATTGTGCAAGAGGGTTGGCAGAAAAGGCATACACTTTTTTCAAGCCTCTACTTGCATCACTCCTCTGGCTGAGCCTGCTCTTTGATCTCCAGTCTACTCCTTTCACTGTTGGAGTGATCCCTTCTGAGTCTCCTGATGGGCAGTTCCAGGAAGCAGAGTTGCACACTCTTGGGAAGCAGATGTCCGCTCATCCTAATTCTGAGAAAAGTCCCCGAACTACATAACGATCAAGAGAGAGCAGTGGAGTCTCCACCTGGGAAGGTAGGAGCCCACCCAGCAGCAGCCAGATTTCCATTTATCCTCATCTGTACTTTTGTCTTCTCCCTGTTCATATGTGGATCCCCTGAGCATGGGCTTCACTGTTCACCCCTCACCTGGAGCAGCCTGCAAGAATTTCTCCCATTCTGAAGTCATTACAGCCTTCCAAAGCTGGGCGGCCCAAGGCTGGGGCGGCAGGTGGTCACTGAGCTGGATTAGTCCACTTCCAGCACAAACTTATCCCTATTCCTTCCCTATTGCCTTGTACTTGTGTCATGGGTACACAGATGGCTGTGAAAGGCATCCTTGGGGGAATCTGAAGCACACACATGGCACTCGCTCAGTGCAAAGAAATGGCCATCCTCTCTAGTTTCCTTTTTCTCCAAGTTTGCTTCCAAACTAGAGAAATGCAAGTCACCCTCCACTCTTCCCTTAATATTACATGGTGGTTTCAATCTCATTATTATTGCATTATATGTAGCACATCTGTTACTGGTCAGGAGCCAACAATTTAATTCTATTAGATACATCTATACAGAGAAGTGATAATCTATACCAGGTTTGTGGAACAAGCACTTAATACTTGGCAGCGAGCAGCTAAAGGCTTGATATACAAGTGAGAGAATGTAGGAGGCCCCTCGTAGCTGAAGGTCGAAGGCGGCCAGAGTGCTCAGCCGCATTCTTTCCCATGCCAGCATTCCAGTGTGGGAAAGGAGTCAGTCAACGTATCGTTCCAACATCTGCAAGATATTGATGGAGAACGGGGGAGGTTAGGAGGGGCGGGAGAGGGGAAACGTTTACCTAACCAAATGCTAACTCTTCCAAGGGGATTCATGTTAGCACAGACTAAATGATGTGAGAGCTTCAGGCACATGTGGTAGTATTTACCCTCCAAGAAATGGACACAGATTCATGTCTTGTTCAGTAACTCTAGCGCCTTAGATGTGCTTTCTGCAGTTGCCCCTGAGTTCTGATTTGCGTTTCCTGTCTCCATCTCTGCATAATAGAGAATGGGTTTGCTCTCAGCTCTAGGGAGCAAAAATGGGCACCATGGGCAGGGATCTCTGGCTAGGGCTCTGACCCCACAGAAACCCAGGCTGGGTTGGCTCTCAAATACCCAATCTCATGCAGAACCAGTAAACAGCCACTCCTGCTGCCTTGTGCTTCAACTGGCCACTTTTGTCAGTTTCTCCTTTTGCATTTTCACCCAGAGGGCTGGAGGGATGAGGAAGGAATGACAACAGGATCATGCCTGTGTCTAGCTTCCCCTCCATCCAACAGGAAGGGTCATTTTAAAATCAAATGTTGACAAAGGGAGGTGGGAAGGTGAGAAGTATCTCATGTTTTATTGATTCTAAGTAAGATGTCAGCAATTTTAAGATGCTCTTTTATTCTATATGCCACTAATGAAGAAAGAAGAGTAGACTTTTCAGCTATGATATACCATCAGTTAAAAGACAACCCCAATTTTAGAGACGCTAGAACGTGCATCTTGGGATGTCCAAACTTGGGGATCTCCTGTGACTGTCAATTTATGAGTTGTATGATGGTGGACAAATTATTTAACTCTAGGTGCCTCAATTTCTTCATCTGTGAATGGGAAGAGTAAAAGGAACCCACTTCATATAGTAGTTGCAAGGATTAAATATTAAGGCATGTAAAGGTCTTGAAAGAAAGCCTCCATAAGTGTTTCCTTACTGTGTAGCCTTGAACATGTTGCTTAATATCTCTGAGCCTCAGTTACCTCAGCTACAGTATTGCAGGTAGCAATACCTTCATTGGTGGTTGGTGGACTCCTATGCCAGCAAGTCAAATCATCCCTTCCCAGTTCTCCTCCCAGCTGTCATAGGTTGCAACTGAGGGATCTTCTTGGCTGAGTCCACTAACCATACCAGCCTTCCCTCCTTTCCAGGAGCTTTGGGGTAAGTCTAAGCCCTGTGGTTGTGGGAAGCACTTAGATAATACCCCCAGGACCTGTTTTGTCACTGATCACCTATCTTTGTTGACCTTAACTGTAATTTACTTTCTATCCCAAATGTGGTAGATTTATGCCTTTTGTTTCTGGGGTGCTTTAGGAATCATTTTCCATATCAACTGTCATGTTTAATTTTCACAATGGCCCTAGAAGGATGGTAGGGTAAGCACTATGTTTCCTGCTAGCTAAATGAGGAGACTGAGGTCCAGAGAACTCAAATGACAGCCCAAGCTCACATAAAACTGCTTCACTGAGAACTATGTCATAGTTGCATATATTTATGAGGGTAGATTGGACTTCTGGTCGCCCATATTCAGTGCCTGTTGATATCAGACTTGGTCGTATAACTTCATTGGCCAGTGAAATGTGAGCTCTATCCAAGAAAAAGGTCTAAAAGCCATATGTAATTTGCCATGTGTCTTTTCCTTTGGCCAGAAAGTTGGCAAAGTTCCAGATAGAGACTGCTTTGTCAACCTGGGCCCCACAGTGAAGACAATGTGGAATGGAGTCACATTTGGCCCCCAGGGGATGTGCAGCATATGTAAGAAGTAAAACTTTGCCATCGTAAGCCATTTAGATTGTGGGGCTGTTTGTTACCACAGCAAAACCTCTCCTAACCTAACTGATACAGTACATTTGCTGAAACATACCCGCTACTCACAAGACCTGTACCTTGTGTGCTTTCCCTCCATGAGACATTTGCTCTCTTAGAAAGTAGTTCAAGTGGCTAATGATGACCTTGGCTTCATATTTTAGCACACATCCCTCTCCTTCATATAGCTCTGATTAGCTCTTTGTGAGCACAAAATCAAATGATTCTGACCATGGATTGAAGCCATATAGTGGTCAATGATGTCAGAACTTTAATATGCAAACATGTTAATACTTTCTCTTCTCCTTTCTTCCCATGTGAATTCCAGTGTTTTTATTTCTGCCTTTCCTTTGTTCAAAGAATGTTCTCTGGTCACCATGTGGTAGAACCTCTATCCTGTTTATCTTTAATCTCCATGTAGACACATGATAAGAGATGGAAGAAAATGTTCTAGGCTAATCAATCTCATGGAACTTGGAGGCCCCCACTTCGCTGTATCTGGAATATGGTGGGCTCCTGCTATACATATGTTAGATAAATGTTGATTAATGAGTAGAAAGTCCTGCCAGATTTGGAAGCCATTTCAGAGGAATGTTGAAGCTGGAGAATTATGCAGTAGAGTCAGAAATCTTCAATTGTCTCAGCTAAATTTCTACAGATTTTATGAAGGTCAGGTAACCTACTGTAAAAGCCAGGATCTCCCCTCTCCCTGACCTCAGTTTCTCTCTGGAGAAAATAATGGAAAGGAAACCAGTAGGAGTTGGAAGGGACATAGGACGATATGATGCAAATAATCCTGATCCCACAGCCAAGAGACTCAAGTTTCAGTTTTGTTTCTGCCCATCAACTGTGAGCTGCTAGGCTAAACCCTTGGCTTCTCCAAGCCTCAGTTTTCCCATGTGTGTAACAGGTGGATTGGGCTAAATGATTTATAAGGCTCCTTTTCATTTTAGCTATGCATGCCTCTTGTTATAAGTTGAATTGTACCTCCCCCACCAATTCATATATTGAGGTCCTAATCCCAAGTATCTCAGATTGTGACCTTGTTTGGAGATAGGATCTTTATAGAGGTAATCAAGTTAAAATGAGATTATCATGATGGGCCCTAACCCAACATGACTGGTGTTATAAAATGGAAGTTTGGACACAGAAATACATGTATGACATTCAGAGAGAGTGCATGTGAATGTGAAGACAGCCACTTATGAGCCAAGGAGAGGAGTCTGGAATGGATCCTTCCCTCACAGCCCTCGGAAGGAACTGACCTTGCCAATACCTTGACTTCAGACTCAGTTTCCAGAAGTATGTATTTCTATCTTTTAAGTTATGCACCTTGTGGTGCTTTGTTATTTCAAGCCTATCAAACTAACACACCTCTCAATTTCTTAAGGCCATGGAGGTAGTAATAAATGGGCTAGGCTTTAGGTCAGAATGAGAAGAAATTTGGTAAATAAAAAGTGAAGCCGGAAAGAAAGATGCATTCCAGGCAAGGGAGGAGCATCAGCAAGCTCCAAGTTGGGCTCCCACCTTGTGTGCTTGAGGATATTGACATAGCTCTTGTGTAGGGCTGGAGATGCTGGGTGAAGACTGATTATAAGGCCAGATCATGGGTGAACTTGTTCTTCATTAATAGGTGAACACTAAATGCTTCGATTTTTCGACAGTCAGGAACCATTACAGATTTCTGAGGAAGGATTCTCTGGTGGATTTGGGGTTTGTAAATGGTCAAAATTTAATCAGGACCAAGTCTGGTTGAGCAAGGGAAATCACCAAATTGGGACAATAAATGATAAAGTAATGAATAGCTTTTCTAGAGTGGTTGGCTTTTGTGGAGTAAATCAATCTCCCTCTGGCTACACAGTTGAGCGCATTGCTTCCTGAAGAAGCTATTGTGTTGGTCGAACTTCTGATACTCTCATCACTGAGCAGTGACACCTCCATCAGCCATCCCCTGGCCCCCAAAGTGACTCACTTCGTCTTGGCAGGGCTGGAGGCACCCAAATGGATTCATTTCTCCTGGATCTGGGTATCAGCCTCATCCCTGAGACAGTCAGCCCAAGTCAGGCAGAAAGAATACTGCAGTGTCTGACCAGCCAGAAGGGATCTGCTATGAATTGTGCTGCCCTAGACCTGTCACAGGGGATCCCGGCCTTGATCTGACTGCACTGTGGTCATCCCATCAATCCTAAGTCCTTCCTTGGTTTCCATTCAAATTTCCCCACCACTCTGGATTTGGGGCACGGAATATCAGCCTAGTGCTTTGAGCCTTGATGACCCCTCAACCTCAGCTTCTGGCTAGGGTCTTCCTTCAGACAGTGTGGGCTTCATGTTGGGAGAACCATGGTAACATAGCTCACTTCCCAGATCCAACTCCTGTGGTCACTGATTCCATCCAGTCTGGGTTCACTCCACCGGTTTGTATCATATAAAATTGGACGATGGGCTGCCCTTCCTCCAGGCAGTCAACAGTCATCAAACCAGGTCAATTTCCTGTCAGCTGCCCCAACCCTGGACTGCCAAGGACCCTGAACAGCTCACATAAATCTCCCTTCCCCATGATATAAACATGATCTTTCATTTCCACGCTGACTCACTCCTGATCCTCAAATGCATACGAAGAGCTAGATGCCTGGGTTTGGAAGTACCTAGAGACCTGTAGATAAAGGATAGCACCCAGAAGCCAGGGATTCATGTTACCCCAGAGCTGCCCACAGCCAGCTTTCCTCACCCTAAGTGGCTTGGCAGCAGTGTCTTTTCTAGCTGCACATCTCTGGCTTAATGGGGAGCCAGTCCAGAGCTCTGGAGCAAAGGATATGAGATCCAAATCCAATTCCAAATGAGTGAGTGACAAGCAGCTGATTTCCAAAGCTGTGTGGTGGACATTTTTTCTTCCTTCAACCCTCTGGGAGAGAAAATGATACAAATGATACCCCAAGTGGGGAGTAGCTTGTTGTAAATTATGATTAATTCTGAAAAACCACATGAATTAAGTATTCCAGTCCTGGAGCTAATCTAAAATCAGGAACATGATACCACTGACTGACATGCTCGCTGGCCCCTTTGCTCCTAGAATCCTAGATGCATTTGCACTGTGCAGCTCTCTTGCTGCTTAAGCCAGTGGAGAGCACCTTTGTTGGCATCAGCTAGGAAATGAGCAGCCTTAGAGTCTGTCTTGAGGGAAAAATCCTCTAATCAGAAGAATGGCCCAATGATTTACAGGTTTTTCTTTGTCAAGTACTTGATCTCATTGTTCTTCGTGACAGCACGATGTTGGAAAGCCATCTCATCCTCTCCCGAGTCCAATAAAAAGGCTTCTGAAAGCTTGTCGAGCCATGGCTCACTATGGGTAGCAATGGTGATGGTAAATGGCATCTGGGAGAGAAAGCGCTGGCCATCCCACCTATTCAAGAGCAGGGCATCTATATGCCCTGAAGAGGGCTCTTTGCCAGGTGAACACCAATGTCCACAAGCAAATCATTGTACCCCTCTAGGCTTCGGTTCTTCATCTCAACAATGGGACTGGCAT
Source organism: Sapajus apella (assembly GCF_009761245.1). Classification (NCBI taxonomy): domain Eukaryota; kingdom Metazoa; phylum Chordata; class Mammalia; order Primates; family Cebidae; genus Sapajus; species Sapajus apella. The sequence continues at coordinate 16,754,066 of NW_022436953.1, forward strand.
TGTTCATCTTACCACTAAAATTTCTTGGAAAACAAAGTCACGGTGGCAATAATACAGTCTGTGCCTCAGCTCCCTCTCTTGGAGTTTTTATGAAAATTAAATGAGCAAATGCAGAGTACTTAAGGTCGTGCCTGGCACACAGAAAGTGCTGTATAAATGTTGGCCATTATTTTTATTGGCTTTTAACAAATCCACACTAAAGATGGTGAAAAGTAGAAAGTGTGGCTTTAATAAAAGTATGAATTACCTGCCTATTATTGCAGCTCTTAAGGTATTTTCCTGAGTAGGCAATTGGGCAAGAGGGTTCTTCAGCCCAACTGCAACTGGCTGCAACCCTCACACACCTAGGTCACCGTACCAGTTAAGTGGAATCTTTGGACAGGTCCGTTTTGCGCCACGGAAATTTTCAGTGTGGACCTTTTGATGTTGAGCCATCAAAATGTAAGAACACTTTTTAAATTAACAAGTAACAAAGACGAGAGATAGCCTCATGCCTTTCTCCCTCCTCGAACCTCATCTTGTTTTCAAAATGAACCCTCTTGGGGTCCAAGAAGGAATGTTGCTATTTCCCACATTTCTTGTTGATGATATGTTTTATACTTAGGGTTACTTTTTTTTCTTTAAAAGTTTGAGCATTTGTTTTCTAGTTTGCATCAGACTATCTCAGGTCAAAGTGGTGATGTCAGGTATCTGTATTCTCTCACAGTCCACTCAGTCTTCTCAAATATTGTGTCTTTTTTGGAGCCTACGTGGCTTTACCGGAGGTAACCAAAGACAGTATTGGACCCAATCGTATCCTAAGGGGAAGAAGGCAGCTCACTGGCCACAAGCATGAGAAAGCCTAAGTTGGGGTACTGGGGTGTCCAGGATTGGAAGGCATTTACCTTAATTGGCCACCACTTACAGCTGCATTCCCAGCTCTGATTTTAATTAGCTGCTTCCGGATTGAATCTTCCAAATGTTCTGCCTCCGTCCATATTTAATCCTGCAGTCTGACGGACCCTGACTTATGCACATCAATACTGTTTACGAACATGAAAGCCGCCCAGCAGTGTTTGAACTTTAGGTGCTGCCATTGGTTATCAATAAGGAAAGGCAACCCTGCCAGGGGTGCATCAATATTACCAGGTCAATATTCCACATACAGGCAAGATCCAGGCCTTTCTGCGTGGTCTGGGAAAGGAGGCGACTGTGGGCTGAGTATCTGACTCACTGTTCTTTGCCCTGTATAATAAGCACCTTTTTCCCATTCTGAGTCACTCAGGGATCCCTATGGGTTGAATCGGTTGTTTCAGAAGCTTCCTGTTGGGCAAGAAGACAAAGCCACCATTTTGGGAGAGTATCTTTTTTTTTCCAGTGGACACATAGGGCCATGGTTCTCCTAAGGTGCTAGATTTGGAGTCAGTTTTCTGCAAGGCTCCTACATTTACAAGCTAGAAGATTTGGAGCAAGTCATACCCTCACTTGGCCTCACTGTTTAAATCTAGAAAATATAAATCTCAATGGTGAAATGTGGTAACATATGCAAAAGTGTTTTTATAAACTTGGAAGGATCAAGTGTGTTGTGCAATGGGAAATGCATGGTCTATGAAGTCAGCCATAGGTTTAAACCCCAATTCTTGTAGTTACTGTCTGGATATCCTTTAGAAGTTTGCATGTTCTCTCCAATCCTCAATTTACCTGCATGTTAAATGGGCTTAATCATGGTATAAACCTGGAAGGCTGCCTGACGATTAAATGGATTAAATATCAAACAATGTATCTTAAGTGCCTGGACCTAAGAAACACTTAATACGTATTAACTGTTTCTCCATTATTAGAGCTATTTTTTTCTTTTCCTTTCTTTTTTCTTTTTTTTTTTTTGAGACAGAGTTTAGCTCTTGTTGCCCAGGCTGAAGTGCAGTGGCATGACCTCTGCTTACCCTAACCTCTGCCTCCTCAGTTCAAGAGATTCTCCTGCCTCAACCTCCCTAGTAGCTGGGATTACAGGCACGCACCACCATGCCCTGCTAATTTTGTATTTTTAGTAGAGATGGAATTTCTCTATGTTGGTCAGGCTGGTCTCAAACTCCTGACCTCAGGAGATCCACCCTCCTTGGCCTCCCAGAGTGCTGGGATTACAGGCGTGAGCCACTGCACTTGGCCCTATTTTGGCTATTTTTATTAAATTATCATCATTATGATTACAATTCCAAGATCTGGTCACTCAGCCGAGTGACCTTGGAGAGGTTACTATCCTCTCTCAGCCCTGGTCCCTGCTGGTCAAATGTAGAATTAAATGGAAATATTGTATAATTGATGGGGAGGTATATTTTATGCACTCAATGTATGTTAGTTCTCGTCCCCTAATTTTTGTTGTCTTTCTTTCCTCCTGTGGAGAGATGAGAACTTCATTTCTTCTTGCAGCATTCTTCGTAAATCTGAAGGAAGCATGCTTACCCCTTTCATTTCAAGTCAGGGTGGAAAGATCAACCCCAGTTGAGAAGAGCAAGCTTTCTGGGCCCAGGCACCAGGCCGACTTCCCTCAGGAGTTGCCTCTGCTGGGCAGCGTCCATAGGCCCCTCTGGGTTTTTTGTTTTAGTCTTGTTGACTCTTAAACATCTCTTCCTCTCCCTTTCTGTATTCCAGAAAGTAATTTGTGGGGAGCAGCTTAGTCAATTCAGGACTTCATTTTCAAAAGTTCCCATGTAGGATTCCAACTTCCAAGGGGGTAAGAACCAAAGCCCATGTACCGTGCAAATGGGAAATTATGTGTTTCTATAATTTCTACAGTCAGAAGCCCCGAAGCCACATTCATCCATTTAGTGTCTGCGGATTCCCCGAGATGCCTCAGATTTTCACTGAGTTTGTTAAATTGCTGGGTGGCTTGGAATTAGCACTCCCCCAACTGCCCTGACTCTCCTAAACCAACAGCTAACAATCTGTCTTTCAGGAGGGTGACCAACTCATCCGGACTTCTCTGGGAGTTTCCCCTTTGGGTACTGAAAGTCCATGTCTTGGGAGTCCCCTCAGTCCTGGGCAAGTACGAGGACAGTTGGTCACCCTACCTTCTGGGGCAGTCAAATTATCTTCCCTTTCAGTGGGTGATGCAACAGAAGGAAACGGAAATTAATTGTGAGGTTTCTCACCAAAGAGGAATGGGGACACCCAAAGAGACCCTGGGATCCCCATTTTGAGGAATGGGACTTAAATAGCTACTCTTCCATCAGAGAGCACAGGAGGCAGCTCCTTCCTAGAAGGGATTCTGTGGAAAGCACTAGACAATATGAATGGTGTGATGAGGCGAACTGTTCAACTCTTTGCAGAGTTTGAGAATCCCTTTTCTCCCACCCCTCGCCTTTCCTTTGGGTCTCACATGTGACCCCTGGGGGCAGAGCAGTACCCAATGTAAATCCCAAGAGAATATTGGTATCTCTTTGGGTTTTATAAAATATTTATTTATTTATTTATTTAATTTATGTGTGTATGTATGTATTTATTTTTTAGATGGAGTCTCAAAATTGCCCAGGCTGGAATGCAATGACATGATCTCAGCTCACTGCAACCTCTGCCTCCTGGGTTCAAGCGATTCTCCTGCCTCAGCCTCCCGAGTAGCTAGGATTACAGGTGCGTGCCACCATGCCCAGCTAATTTTTGTATTTTTTAGTAGACACGGGGTTTCACCATGTTGGCCAGGCTGTTCTCGAACTTCTGACCTCAGGTGATCCACCCGCCTCGACCTCTCAAAGTGTTAGGATTACAGGCGTGAGCCACAGTGCCGGTTGTTTTTGGATTTTTAAGAGTCATAAAAACTATGGTTTCTTAGAGAAAGAACAGCAGATGCCATTCTACCAAATATGAAAAAAAAAGAAAATTGAGAATAATTTAAATGCAAGCAAGGCGCCCAAGACACTGATGCTAAGTTCCTGGTGTAACTGATGCTCCTGTGGACTTTTGCTTCTAAAGGGATGAGCAAGAGGGCAAAGCACGTACAGTAGCTAATGGTTCCTGATTCCTCGGTGCACACCAGCCTCTGTGCTGACCACTCACAGGCCTTGTCTCATTTGCTCCCAGCAACCACCTAGGAGGCAGGTACTACTAGTAGAGGGATGTCACAGATGAAAACACGAGTTTCACAGATGCTGAAGTAACTGATCTAAGGTTGCACAGCAAGCGAGTGGCCAGCCAGGCCTGGACCCTGGTCATCAGACAGAGCCACACTCTTGCCCACTGTGGGGCACTGCCTGCCTGTCTTGTCTTCCCTGGCACAGCATAATGGATCTCACCAACTGGCCCACTGATTTTTTTTTTTTTTTACCATGTTCTCCTGAAAATTACTTCAGAGGTGCTTTGCTCGGAATGATCCCAAGCAGTCACTGCTATTAATGCTGGCTGGGTTGCCCTCGTGCGCGTGCATGCATGCACACACACACACACACATACGCGCGCGTGCGCGCGCACACAGATACACACGCACACACACACACACACACACATACACACACACACACACCTCGCTGCTAATGAAAACATAGAGACTCAGGTGGAATTGCTGTAAAACTTGCAGCTTTGCAGCTTTGCTTTTAATCTTGAGCTTGCCAGGCACATGTCTCAGTGACTTCTGGCCAGAAGTTGGGTGAGGCAGTCTAAATTTGGAGTGATCGTAGAAGGCAGTGATGAAGGTGCTGAAGCCTGGAAGGCAGGCCTATGCAGGAGGCAGAAGGTTCTGTGTGGATTGTGGCTCCTGCCCGTTACTCCTCAAGGCTTCGGGAAAGTTAGAACCATTGAGTGCAGGCTTGGGGAACAGCGAAGGGGCCAAAGCCAGCTCGCACTCCCAGGAACAGATGTGCAGGAGTGTGCGAGGTTGAAGCTGGGAGCTAGAAGAAGGCAGAGAGGGGCTCTGGATTCGGAAGGGCAGACTGTGGAATGGGGAGCAGGGGTCAAGTTCACCGAAATGCATCAGGGGAAGACTGCTCTAAGCAGTGTTTGAGTCACCCATATTCTTGAAGTCCCTGAGCTTCTAGCCAGATGTTTTCAAAGTCCCAGACTCTTCTAGCCCAGGGCTCTGAGCGGGAGGAGCCCTGAAGCTGGGGCAGCTAAACCCTAAAGAGTCTAAATGTCACTGTTGGAAACTCAGGGGCTGGAAAGAATATGATTCTGCCCCAAAGGCCCTTTGAGTTCCCCCCCTTTCCCTCTCCACTACCTCAGTTTCCCTCCTTACCCCTTCCTACCCCCCTCCCCCCCCCCAGTCAAAGAACATCAGCCAGTTTATTTGGGGCTCGCCAGCTCTCAGAAGGGGTGTGAACCAGAGGTATGAAGCTGGGAGATTCACCCTCCTTCAATGTTCTTTTCTGAGTGGAAGGGAGGACTGGAGGAAGACGCTGCCAGCGCTGTGTGGTTGAGTGCTGGAAGGTACTTCTTGGGGGCACTTACTCGCAGCTCTAACTTTTTAGAGTCCTCCATGAGCTGGAAGTGCCTTTACTTACCTTTAAGGCAAATTCTTCCTCAGTGGAACAGGGTAGACTGCCCTGTAATTTCATGCCTGTGACTGGGGTCTGTTCTGTTAAATTCTGGAAAAGTTTTCATCAACTTTTCCACCAGCAAATCAGAGCTGGGGTCTGGTTGACTGTTACTGCCTCTTTCTCCAAACCGGAGGGAACGTGTCACTTTTGAAAACATGATCTTCACAAGATAACGCATTAGGCTGCAAATCTGGACTTTTTTCTCCCCCTCCCCCTCTACCTTTTTTTCCTGGCTAATTGGCAGAAAATTAATGAACAAGGTACTGATGGAGCAGATGCTTCTTGTGGAAGAAGGCAGAATTGGAGTTTTTCTTGCCTTCTTTTTTTTTTTTTTTCTAGAACACATCAAGAAGGTAGTAACATGTGGCAGGTCAGAAATTAAGAGAAGGTAACAGTACAGATTGTAAAGAACACAAAGGAGTTGGGGATGTGTGTTTGTGTGTGAGTGTGTGTGTGTGTTTTCTCTTTTGTTTTAACTTCCTTGCATCTTTTTTTTTTAAGCTCATATTCGGCTGCAGCTCATAATTAGCAGCTAGGCCTCTGGGACCTAATTAACCAATTTAATTAACAAAAAAAGCACACAAGTCACCCTGACATTTGTCAGCCATTAGGAGAGATGTCAGACTGGCAGTTTCAGCCGACATATTAATGGTGATTAGCTCATTTGTGACTCACTTTTACTCCAGGATCCTTCTGGAGAAGCAGCCTCTGAGCCACACTGCCCAGAGCTGTGGGGTCAGGAGCTTGACCTTCAAAGGTCAATAGGAAGCTCCCTCCTGGCTCTCTGACTGGGTCAAGGGGTCCCATCTAAACCTCTGTGAAGATGTGTCTAAACTGCTCCCAAGTTTCTGCTGAAGTCCCTTTGGAAAAGCTCAATACTCTTGGCTATTTCTCCAGGGAATGAGAATTCAGCAAAGCCGTCTTTATTAGGAAAGAAGCTTTTTCAATTTTATTATCATTATTATATTTGGCCTATTGGTTCCCATATTCACTTCCTGCACTCAGCAGGGTTGCTGTAGTCAGCTCTGCCAGGCGATTTCTTCATTCGGGCACTGCCTTTGTTCTTGAAGTTGATTAACTCCAGTATCTTATATGATGCAGACAGGTATTTATATAGTGTCTTGACTATCTTTGCCTCTGATCTCTCTTAATTTAACCCCACTTTCCCAGAAGCTCTGATTTACTAATAAGCCAGGAATCCTATGTAAATTAAAAAAGCTCAGGTGCATGGGTTGACAGATAAAGGGAAAGGTGGTGAGGTCCTAAAATATCCAAGCCCTGGTGACAGGTCTACTGGTGTATTCTTCCCCTTTACCTTAGTCAGTCCTCGATGAAGTTTCCAAGGGCTTGTTTTGCTGGCCTGAAGAAATATAAGCACCAAGCATCATTTAGAGATTGTGCTTGGCTGCATGTAACAGAAAACTCAAGTACCAGTGACTTAAACCCATGGGAATGTATTGTTCTCACCCGACAAGAGGTCTCAAGCGAGGCAGTCGGGGCTGGGACTGGTACGGCTGCTCCACGACTTCATAATACCTCCAGCTCCCTCTGTCCTTCTGTCCCACTGGCCTTAGCATGTATGGAATTTGTCGTCATAGTTGCAAGATGGCAGCTTTTATGCTTCCAGGCATCATGATTATATTCCAGGAAGGAAGAAGAGGGCTCAGAAAAAGAAAAGACCTTTGTGAAGTCTGCGATAAAGAAAAAAATTTGAGGAAATGATAGCTTTCCAGGAAGCCCTACCCAGCAAATACCCATTTTCATTGACCAGAACAATGTCATGTGGCTATCTCAACTACAAAGGACGCTGGAAATTGGGTTATTCTTGGATGAATACCCTGTGGCCGTGAACAAAACTGGGATTCTCTTGGTAAGGAAGAAAGGGAAAGACAGCTATTGGCTAACTGGCAATGTGTACCACGCCCATTGATTGAGTCCCTCTAGGAAAGCATATTTTCCTTGTAGGAAAGGAAAAAGGGAAAGGGTGATGATATTCCTGTCCGACAAATGAGACAAGGGGCGCTTAGTGAGGTTTAATCATTTGCCTAAGGTCATGCTGCTGGTTAACGATTGGAGTTCAGACATACCAGACCTGAAGCTTGGGTTTTTCTCTGCCTATACCATGGTGCACTAGCCATGGGTTCTCAAACACTCAATCTGTAGCCACATAGTGGGAGTCCTGATGACCAAGATTTTGTCCAGCTGAAAAACAGGATGGAAAACTCAGAAGACACTCTTTTTTTTTTTTTTTTTTTTTTGAGACGGAGTCTCACTCTGTCATACAAACTGGAGTGCAATGGCACGATCTCAACTCACTGCAACCTCTGCCTCCCAGGTTCAAGTGATTCTCCTGCCTCAGCCTCCTGAGTGGCTGGGATTACAGCTGCCTGCCACCTTGCCCGCCTAATTTTTTGTATTTTTAGTAGACATGGGTTTCACTATGTTGGTTAGGCTGGTCTTGAACTCCTGACCTCGTGATCTGCCTGCTTTGGCCTCCCAAAGTGCTGGGATTACAGGCATGAGCCACCCCGCCTAGCCTCATAAGACACTCTTGCCCTACTAGTGTGCCTCTGTTGCTTGCCTGGTTCCAAGCCACGCGTTAATAACACCCATATGGGTTTCATTTCCTCTAGACCTTGCCCAAGTAAGCCTCCAAAGAAACCTTGCTTGCCACCCTCTGCCTCCTCCTGCCAGCCCCTAACCCCTGCTGACACATGGAGTTGACCCATTCAAACTGGAGATACCCTGGGCTGTGCAATTAGACTGGAGGAGAAAACAGACCCCATTTCAAAAGGTGACTCCCTACCATTTTGAAATAGGACTTCATTAATTGCATTCCCCTATTGATTCATTACCATGAAACAGCCTGGAGTGCTTGCCTGTAGCATAACCTTTCTTAACAGAGGGAGCCGGACATTCTTTGCAGGTAATCTACAGGGCCCAACAGCAAATATCTAGAATCGAGACTATTCATGCATGAACAATATAGCAGCTCCTTATTGTTACACGTATTGTTCTCTAACAAAGAGCAATGGGCAGGTTAAATCTATTTTAGCTGAGAAGGCTCTACAGAAATCCTTGCTACCGAGCATTTGATACTGATCACAGAGTCACATCAGGGAACAGCAGCTGAAAGGAGAAAGTCATTTTTATTTCTGAACTTTAGAGGAGACAACCTCTCCGCTGCTCTGGCTCCCCAGGACTTAGGCCTCTAAGTGGGAGTGAAGATTTTGTTTTGTTTTGTTTTTTAATGCCACTCAATGAGAATGAGTTTCTTAGGGGAATTGGGGGCTGGACAGTTAGGGTAAAAAAGGTATTACACAATGTTGCATTCAGGCAACATATGTGAACTCTGGATTAATTCAATATTAAAAACATGCTCTCAGGGGAATCAAGTCTGTGAGCTGTGAATTATAACGAAGGGCGTGGCTGCTTCAGGGTTGGTGGTACCTAAATGGTACCATTTGGAACAGCAGATCTAGTACAGAAAAACAGAAACTTGATTCTGCCTTAAATTTGCCTCTGCTCAGCCAGGCAGTGGATATGCTGCTTGCTCAATTCACCCTCCTTCTCCAAAGGGTGAGCCTATTGCGGGTGGTCCTTCTGAGACTTCTATAAGGCCCATCACGCATGAGGGCTGGGAAGAGATATGGATGGGAGGGAAATTATTTAGCCCAATCCTTATATTACAGCAGCAGAGACAGGGCCAGGGAGAGGGTGTGGCTTGCCCTGCCTGCCAGTGAGTGCTGAGATTAGAAGCCAACCCACAACTGTTCATCCTTCATGGTAATTTTCAGTAAGAAGCATGGTGTTGAATTGGGCCAGAAGGATGGCAACAATTTAGCTTGGGGGCTGGTGGGAGGGACAGTATATCCAAATCATTTCACAACCAGTCTAGGGTGGGCACTGCTAGATCGGGCAAGGGCATCAAGCAAGCATAATGGACATCAACCACAAACGACCTTCATGCCCCCAAGTGGGTTCTGATGCTGACCCTCAGGCCTCTCTAGACCTCTGTGAAACCATCATGGAACATCCCAGGGATGGAGCCATGTGAAGGAAGGAGCAGCCAGCAGTCACCCCAGTCACTGACTGGTGTGTCGGGAAAGTAGGTGATTCCATTAGTTGATTGAAATTGTTTATTCTACAAATATCTAGAAAGGTGCATGAAATAAACAAAAACCAACCAGGTGGGGAAAGCAAATCCTATTTATTCAGAGTTTGCTATAGCAAGGGAGTCAGCCATTAGCCTTTGCAGAGACTCAAAGGCAGGCGAGAGGAATGGGAAAGCTTTATGGAGAAGGGAAGCCTCAGGTCTGCACTGATTTGAGGCTGTTGGTTTTGGGGAGCTGTGTGTGGGATAACTAAAAAGGGGGCAACCTGTCTGATTGGTTGGGGTGCATATTTGGCTTTCTCTGGTTGGTCCTTAAGTTGGTAGTGGAGACAAAAATTAGGGAAACTGTCAGTTATTAATTAAGTCCCATCTATTTGGGGCAAATCGTTACAGGGGTTACTGTGTAGCTTCCTGGATTGTCCCTAGAGAGAGCAAACTGGCTTCCCATAAATCCGACTTACAGCAGACTGGCTTCCTGGGTTGTTTGTTGTAGATAAGAGGTTCTGCAGGTTGTGGTCAAAGTTCTATTTTTATACACGGTCTGAACATGTTCTCTTTGTATATTCAGTCTCTTAGTCCTCTGGTTGTCTCTAGGTTGGGTCAATGATTTCTCCCCCACTGTTCTCCTCGGGACAAATAAAAATCAGTGTGTATGTAGATTCACTCTGAGGTGCCTTTTTCATAACCACAACCCACTTCTTGAGGATTTCACTTGAGTGTTCCCAAATGGAAAGTTCCTCTGAAACTGGCTTCATTAGCCATCTAAGGCAAGAGATATCTGGGCATCTCACATCTACTCTCCTTCTCCTTAGTTTCCTGCACAACCAAGCAGGATCTCAGTCAAGTCCAGGGCAGTCATGTTGCTTTCGGCTGTGTGCTGCACTTCCATGGCCTTGGCCCTGATGTTAGATGCTGGTATTCCCACCCTCTGATAACATGTGTGTGTTTAGTTCTACATGATGTTATCACGTGTGTAGCTCCTGTGTCTACCACCACATTCAAGACACAAAACAAACAAGCAAAACAACAACAGCAACAAGATCCAAAACAGTTCCCTCCCACAAAGGTAAAGATTCCTCCTCTTGCCCTTTTGTAGCCACCCCTACCCTCCTCTCTCACCCCCACTTCACCTCCTATCCCAGACCTTGGCAACCTCTAATCTGTTCTCCATATCTATGAGTTTGTCATTTCAAGAATGCTATGCAAGTGAATTCACATGATATGTAACCTTTGGGATTGGCTTTTTTCACTCAGCATAATTCTCTAGAGATTCATCCAGGTTGTTTTGTGTAGTGGCAGTCCCTTTTCATTGCTGACGTGGATGAACCATAGTTTAATCATTCACCCACTGAAGGGTATCTGGGTTGCTGCCAGGTTTGGGTTGTTCTGAATAAAGCTACTATGATCATTCATGCACAGTTTTCTGTGTGAACACAAGTTCTCATTTCTGTGGAGTAAATGTCCAAGAGTCTAAGAGCTGGGTCATATGGTACTTGCTAGGTTAGTTTTATTTGTTAGTTTTTGAAACAGAGTCTCACTGTGTCACCCAAGCTGGAGTCAGGTGGTGCGATCCCAACCTCTGCCTCCTGGGTTCAAGTGATTCTTGTGCCTCAGCCTCCCTTGTAGCTAGGATTACAGGCATGCACCACCACACCCAGCTAATTATTTTGTATTTTTAGTAGAGACAGAGTTTCACAATGTTGGCCAGGCTGGTCTTGAACTCCTGTCCTCAAGTGATCTGCCTGCCTTGGCAGCAATGAATGAATGATCCAGTTTCCCCACATGCTCTCCAGCATTTACTATTGTCCCCATTTTTAATTTTAGCCATTCTGGTAGGTGTTAGTGATTTCTCATTGTGATTTAATTTGTATTTTTCTAATGGTTAAAGATGTTGAACATTTTTTCATGTGTTGGTTTGCCATCTGTATATCTTCTTTGTTGAAATGTCTGTTTATTTATTTTGTTTGTTTTCTACTTAGATTATATGGTTTCTTTTTTCTTGGGATTTGAGAGTTCTTTTCAAAAAAATATACTCTAGATACCAATCCTTTGTCAGATATGTGTTTTGGACACATTTTCTTTTAAATTTGTTTTTAGAGCTTTCATAGGTTTGCTTGTACCTCTGTTACAAACTGTATTTTTAAGATCTTAAATTCCTCAACCATAAATTTTCCAGTCATAAGCATTTTGGGGAAGATAATTTTGGGTTGGAGAAAGACCATCACCTATCCACACAAAAATTTGGCCTATAAATGGAGGCTGAGTTGAACAAGCAGGCAATGTGCCTCATTTTTCTTAAGCTGCAACAGCAGCCGTAGCTGTTTAACGGAGTCTTTGAAAATGAGTTTTCTTTCCCTTCCCAAAAACACACTGGTATGCAATTCAATTCATTCTCTGCCCATTTAAACAGGCTAGCTAAATTCTTGCCATGTCCAAGAAAGTCCATATATTCCAGCTTTCCCCACTATCACCATCCCAGGATACAAACTTAGTCATGATTACTTTTAAGGGTAACATTAGAAAGCACAAGACCTCGTTATCTTGACTGCTGGAAATGAGCCCCTCTCAAAGAAACTGCTATGTAATTATGGCAGCCCCTAAAGAATCCTTACATGTTTAGTACTCCCCCATGCACATGTATTCATGAAATGTATCCCAAGTGCCAGATGCTATAGTAGGTGATTGAATCTAATGGCAGACACAGCTGGCATGACCCCGACGCTCATGGAACAGATAATCCAGTGGCCACAGTCTGGTTGGATCCTCAAGCTGTGACCCTTAAGCCCTCTTTCTTCTCTCTTCTGGTTTCTACTTATGCATACCTCAAGAATGTTCTTGAAGAAGCCTTTGTCTTGAACATTCATTTATTGATGGACCTTGTGTTCTAACCATGGAAAGTTAAAACCCTTATGGGAAGGCTGCCAGACTGGTTCAGACACTGTCCTCTCTCCTCCCTTCTTTCTCTTTCCTGTGAAACAATAGCCCATTACACTTAGAAACCCAGTTTTTAGAAACCCAAGTACAGTCCAGTTGCTTCTAGTAATGTACAGCTGAATAAAAAAACATAGGCAGAAAAGGTGATAGAATATTTTTGGAAAGGTGTTGAAAGTTTGGGTGGGCAGGGTGGAACAAGAAAGGAACAAATTGTCTTCAGTCCAAGAGAGGCACAACAATGAAAAGGTTAAAAATAAAAGAGGGACTTTCCCATGACAAAGATGGACTTTGTAAGGAAAAATGAGAATTAAGCAAGGGGTATGGTAGGAAAATATCCACAAGCCTTTATGGAGGTTCTCAAAGATCAGCCTACACCTCGAGATGGCAGGTTCAGCTATATTCTCCCAATGACTAAGGCCGTTGGCAATGTAATATAGACCCCTATAAATGATGTCAGCCTGGAAGTCCTCTCCTGCAGAAGGCTTGAAAACTTCTCTGCAGGTTTTATCTGATATGTTTTTATTTAATGCATTTCCTAAGAAGGCTCTGGATATACTGTGTTTGTCCTTCTAAGGTTGTTGAGAACTAAAACCAGTGTGACAGTGGAGAGAGTACAGTTGGGAAAAGTCAGTCTCTTTCATGGAAGGGACTCTGTTTCATTCCTCTTTACCTCCCCATTACTTTTCAGTTTCATACAAATTAGGCAGTCATAAATGTTCTTTGAATGAACAAATTATCTTGCTTGTTCAAGGTCATAAAGTGAGTCATTGCCTGGGACAGCTTTCCTCAACTATGTCCCCAGATACAACAGAGAGTTACAAGTATTTGAGGCAAATAGGATTCTGTGATCAAATGAGATTTTCTCTTAGGGAGCCACAGTGCACATTAGCATAATAAAGGCTCCAAGAAGTCCTGCAGTAAAAAGCCCATGTAACTTTTTCTAACTGTGCACTTGTGAAAACTTTTTCTCACCACAGAACCCCTTTATTTCATAGAACAAAAGCTTCAGCATCTTGCAGAACCAGCATTCCTCAGAATAGGGTTCAGGAGCTTAAGTTAATCAGGCAAAGAAGAATGGCAGAGAGCTCAGCATAAACAAAAGGAGAGAGAGAAGACCTCTTGGGATTCATGGGAGTGATAGCTGCAGGCATCCTGCCTGCCATGCCATGGAACTTAGGTTTAACCAGGTAGACCCACCCTTTGGAGTCCTCGCTCTCTTCACAGTACCACAAAATGATGGGATCACATGTGAAGCCTGGGCAGGTTGTTCTGGTGGTTGGGTGGAGAGTGGGTTGGAAGAGGATATACATGATGACAAGTTAGGTGGTTGCCTTGGTGTTTGGGTAGAAGATGGACTCTAATGAACAGGCAGTGCATTTGTGCAGCACAAGAATGGATAAGCTGCCATCCAGTATCTTCCCAGATTCAACCAAAGCCTTGATAAAATAGCCTAAGCTGGTCTGAAAGCCTCTGTGCAGGGAGCCTGGTGTCACTGAATGCAAGTGTGATCCACAGAGAAGCAGCAGGAGTCCATGACATCATGACAGAGGTAGAGGAGACAGAGGAGCTAGGGTGGGGACTCTGCTGTCATCACTTTGCCCCCTCTTTTTAAATTCTTATTTCCCCCATTATTTTGCAGTTTCTGTCACAAATTAGGTGCTCAATAAGCATCCTTTGAATGAATGAATAGACCAAGTTGTTTGCTTAAGATTGTTTACTACCTTAAACAAGCTTGCCACTTTTCAAAGAGAGATTCTCACAGCAAGAACAGCCAAAAAAAGGTGCCTCTGGCTGCTTGAATTTTTCCTCTAAGGTCTCATTAAGCTCCAGCCTAAGATTACCTATTCATCCATTAGAAACTTAGTGTGAGTTAGGGGGTCTGGGACTATGGGGCTGTGCACACAGTGGAACAAATGGCCCTGTTGCTAAGGGGCACAGAGGATGGTCCAAGTGAGTCCCCAGGTTCTTCAGCCTCTACACCCCTAGCCCATACTTTCCCTAAGCATTTGTCCTTAATGGGAGATGCTGAGTGTGTCTCAGGGGATACTCAATCCATATGGCTTTGATTCATTAACACTTAACTCATCAAAACACTTAACGTTTTTTTCTGGGAAAGTTTGTGGCTGTTTCCGAAGCATTTTCAGATGGGATAAAAAGCTTTTAATCTGTAATCCCAGCACTTTGGGAGGCCGAGGGGGGTGGATCACAAGGTCAAGAGATCGAGACCATCCTGGCCAACATGGTGAAACCCCGTCTCTACTAAAAATACAAAACTTAGCTGGGCGTGGTGGTGTGCACCTGTAGTCCCAGCTACTCGGGAGGCTGAGGCAGGAGAATTGCTTGAGCCTGGGAGGTGGAGATTGCAGTGAGCAGAGATCGTGCCACTGAACTCCAGCCTGGCGCCTGGCAACAGAGCAAGACTCTGTCTAAAAAAAAAAAAAAAAAGCTTTTAAGCTGAACAGGAAAAAGGCTGCAAGTTAGTCATGGAACAAGGCAGATTCAGCACATACGGAGGCTGAGGGCTTGGCCTGGTCTTGCTCTTCCTCACACTCCTTCAGAGATAATGAATTTTGGTCCTATTTTTCTTTCTTAACTCTGGAAATGGACTAGGTTAGAGAGAGGTGGGGAACTTAGAAGAGAAGACACATACTGGAAGCAGTATGGTGCCAGGGGCTCGCAGCTTGGGCTCACACCTTCAGGGAGAGCAGAGGCTCTACTCCAGCTCCTTTGTGTAAAAATCCTCACTAAACTCAGTGTGCAGCCTCAGTCTCCTCAGCTGCAAGAAATGGCTCTGATCCCAGGGCCAATAGATGGTTATGGTGGACAGGCCCTTGGAGATCAACCACTCGGACCCCTTGAGGTACATGCGAGGAACCAAAGACCAGGGAATAGAAGCAAGTAACTTTCAGAAGTTCACATGTCAGGTGAGTTACAGAGTTGAGCCTCAAGCCAGGTCTTCTTATGCCCTGACTACTGCTGACATGACCCTGCCTGAATGTAACCAACTACATAACATTTCCCTTTTTCTGTTCTCCTTGATATTTATTAAAATTTACCATGTGTCAGGCTGTAGGACAAATGCTTGGTGTGCATTATTATGAGGTGTGACCTTGGGCAAGATCCTTAACCTCTTTTATGTTCAAGAGGTGGTAAACATGGCAGTCAGGAGTGGAAGATCTGAGCCACACTGCCCAGGTTCAAATCCTAGCTCTGCCACTTTCTAGTTGGAGGATCTTCAACAAGTTACTTAATCTTTCTAATCCTCAGTTCTTGTTTCACAGGTGTATTACTAGGCTGACTATTCTTATTATTTTAGATAATCCTCTATAATGACCCAATGATGTAGTGACTCTTGCTATCACCATATCGCCGTTGAAGAAGCTGAGGCCCATGACAGCTACAAGGGAGTTGTGCAAGATAATTAACAGAACAAGAATTCAGATTCAGGTTTTACTGACTCCAGGGAAGCAGATCCCTGGGATTTATTGGAAAATGTGGTGGAGTGTGTTTAGCTTTGTTTATTTTCCATGGTATAGCTTAGTCATAGCAAGCATGATTTCTTGTAGATCTTTAACTTCTCATAGCATGATTTCTCTTACATCTGCAGCATATAACAATCATGATTGATATTAAGCATCAAATAAATTTCAAATAAAATTTTCATTGTAATCTAAGCACCCAATTTACTGATCTATTTTGGGAATGCTTCAACATTATGCAGGACGCTTTCAGGTCTGAGATGGAAACTGAACTCAAACTTGGATACACACCAAAAGAAATATATGTACTCACATAATTGGGAAAGTCCATGGTTGGACTTAGAAGATGTCACTAGGAATCTCTGTCTCACTTTCTCTTCTCCTTGCTTTTCTCTGGGCTGGCTTCAGTCTCAGGTGGCTCTTCCCATAAGGGGGCAACCTGGCCACCAGCAGTTCCAGGCTGAGGGTCAAACAGTTTAGCTGCCTCCACAGAAAGCACATTGTCCCTCAGTTCCAGTAAAACCTCAGGATTGATTTTCTTTGGACCTGGCTGAAGATATACACCCACCACTGAAGCAGTCACTTCTCCAGGGTATGAAGCCCATGTATGGGTCTTCCCTGAGCTTTATACACTGGAGGAGTGATGGTTTCAGAGGATGGATGTCACACGCCCATGCCCAGAGATGGTGAATGGAGTCAGACTAATTCAAACCAGAAGACGTGAAGTAAGGAAGGGGTGGCTCCTGAAGGCCAACTCAGGATGCTATTCCGAGAAGAGGTGGGAATGGATGCTGGGCCAGCAGCAACATCGGGTGTCCACCACAGGTTACCAAACATGTGTTGAGGAGGATATAAGTCAGCTGTTTGAGTCGTACTTGATACCCCATTGACCCAAACCTTCAAACCTCAAACACTCTGGCAACACACATTGTTCTTTATCTGAGAACCACTTCAATCAATGCTCTGCCAGGACGTCCTAAGAACCAAGGTGGGAAGAAGAGCGTGGTGGCAGCTTGCATGTGGAGCTAAGCTGAGACCCCACCTTCCTCAGCTCAGCAGGGTTGGTGGGTGTTACTGTTGTCCTGCTTGAGTCAAAAAAGCTCTTTGGAGACATTAGCATTTCCCTTTCCTGTAGGGACCTACAAAGGGCCTTCTCTCAGGGGTCTGACCGGAGTTAACTTCACCCCTGATTGACTTGAGACAAGGGGGTACACCCCTGATTGGCTTCCTCAAGCTGAGAGGAGCTGGGAATAGTGCTGGAATGAGGTCCAAGCCCTCAGGGACCCCCTGTCCCACAGATCAGCAATCCACCCATGCAAGTCAGCTCACCTAGGGGAAGTTGAGCAGGGGTTGGGCAGAAGCAAACAGCCTCATAGAAGCTGGTAGAATACCCATTTCATAGTTTTCTAGCAACCTAGTTTGTTCACATGTGGAGCTGACAGAGGGCCCATTTGGACTGAATTGGGCATTGGCCCAATTCAACAAACATTTGCATGCCTTTTTTTTGACTTGGGGACAGGCTAAGTAGTAACATCCTAGTCGAGTCCATCAAGTCACTTAACACAGCTTTGTGCTGTGAAGAGACTTCAGGCTTTGGTGTCAAACAGACCTGGGTTTAAGCCCAGTTCCATCTTATATTTGCTGTGTGGCTTTTGGCCTCCATTTCCTCACCTGTAAAATGGGGATGCTGATACAAGGGTCTCTGTCTCAGGGCTGCCCTGAGGATTACACGAGGTGACGTGTATCGGGACCCGTAAACTCACCGTAGAAGACAATCGAGGCAGTGGCCTCCTCTCCTTCCTCCTTCGGCTGACTCTCTACTGACTTGACTCACCAGATGGTTGGACAAGTCCTTTTTCTGCTTTATAGAGATGGGCGCTGACCGTATCTTGAATGGTCTGAGATAGCAGCTGATAACGCTAATACTCGGTTGAGTTAACTCTCTGAACAACTCCTTCAGTTAGTAGAAAGAGGAAGGAAGGCGCTGTTAGATAAAAATTGGCCATCATTTAGCCAAACACACAGCTTGAAAGGCTCCCTGGGGCTTTAGTTATGACTCCAAATGCGGTTCAAGCCTGCATGTTTAGTTTTGATAATTGTGGTGTCTAGATCCAATAATCATAGCAGACCCCAAGTACTCAGCTAAATACTTAACACTCTTTCCATACTTCCTTAATCCCTACCACAGTCCCGTGGCAATCCTGATATTATTATTCCTTTTTACAGACGAGGATGCTGAGACTCTGAGAGGTTAAGTCAAAGCTGCCATGTTGGTTGCATGCGTAGTCTATGTGACTAGTACCCCCAGCACTGTGGATGCATAACAGTAATGAAAATAGCAGGCAGCACCCATTAGGCATCCACAATATGCCATGCATTCCCACATGTGTTCATTCTTTAATCCTCCTGCAAAACGTCAGAGACCATACACCAAGGTCAACAGCTTATGTGATGAATCTTTTAGAGCCACTGACATAACACCCTATACTTTTCCTACATAGCACTTTAAAAGAAAACAATTTCAACTTTTATTTTAGTCTCAGGGGGTACATGTGCAGGTTTGTTCCCCGGGTATTTTGTGCAATGCTGAGGTGTGGGATACGATTGATCCCATTACCCAGGTAGGGAGCATATAGCCAGTAGTTTTTCAGCCCTTGGTCCCCTCTGTCCCTTCCTCTCTAGTACCCAGTGTCTATTGTTGTCATCTTTATATCCAAGGGTACTCAATGTTTAGCTCCCACTTATAGATGAGACCCCTACACAGCACTTTTGTAATTTTGATTAATTAATTCTACCCCCTTTCATTAGAGGCAGGCTCCCCGACAGCAGAACAGTCATTCTTGTGTCCCCAGGGCCTGGCAGAACACTAGGCTCATAGAAGATTCTGAATAAATCTTTATTGGAAAGTGAATGAATAAACAAGATATGTAAGTCAGATACCAGGAAGAGTTTTCATGGCAAAAACCTGTCCATTATTTCACACCAAATAATGATGAGAGCAGGGGTCCAGGGTGGCAGTGGGGTGGAAGCCTGAATGCTGGCATTGGTGTCCGGCCATGTCCAATAGATGGAGTCCTCCAGGGCATGCAGACTGAGGCTGGCAGTGACAAACTTTCTAAAGCGCCATAAAGTCACTTGGCCCCCACACAGTGTCTGGCCCCAAAGCCTTCATTTCTCAGATAAACGAAGACAATCCAGCCCAACTTTCAATGTGGCCACTGGCCAAACAGGCACTTGGGTTCAAGACTGATTTTGTTGAAACAGCTGAACGTGCACCAGGGAGATTCAGCCCTTTTGCTCTGGCTCCCTTCTCTGTCTCTGGCTGAAGACAAGAGCATCCTGAGGTTGGGACTGTTAATCCTCCTAACCTAAGGGAGGATGTGCTCCTGACACAGGGCCAAGGCCCTCCCAGCGCCCTGATGGGCGGCCCCGGGCCCATCTGGAATGTTCAGAAATGCTGCCATCTTGTGGCGCCTGAAGGCCGGAGCAAGGCACCTTCCGGCAGATTTTCCATCAAACCAGAACCTGGGAGGCTCCCCTGAATTTCACCTTTCCCTTTTTTCTCCTCTTTTCCCAACTTGATTTCACTCCGCCTCCTCCAGAGTGGTGACAAATCCATGTCTGGTTATCATTTGGAAATTCGGAGGTTTTCTTTCTGAGAAGAGCACAGCTAGAATGCACTTTTAAATTCTTAGGAATTTTTAAATTCTTTCTTAGGACAGAGCACTTCATTGAGAGTCTGGGACGAGCATCTCCAGTGTATCTGGCATCCTCCAGGGCCCAGCTCAGAGCCCAGGCCACGGGGGCTGAACATGTCCGTGCTCTCTTGGTTCATGGGAGCTGCTTGTCCATGCAGCCTCCAGGTTCTGTCCAGGAACTCCCAGGTGTCTGTGAGCATTTCCCGTCAGTTTTATTTTATTTTATTTTATTTTATTTTATTTTATTTTTTGAGACAAAGTCTCACTTTGTTGTCCAAGCTGGAGTGCAGTGGGGCAATCTTGGCTCACTGCAACCTCCACCTCCTGGGTTCAAGCGATTCTCCTGCATCAGTCTCCGAAGTAGCTGGGATTATAGGCATGTACCACCACTCACAGCTAATTTATATATATATGCACTAAAATATATATATTTTAGTGGAGATGGGGTTTTGCCATGTTGGCCAGGCTGGTCTCAAACTCCTGACCTCAAGCAATTGGCCCACATCAGACTCCCAAAGTGCTGGGATTACAGGCATGAGCCACCATACCTGGCTTCCCCTCAGCTTCTGAAAGCTCCACTCACAAGCTGAACAACCTTCTCATTGAAACATTCTGAGCTCAAAGGGGTAGTGGATCAGAGACCCCCTTATATGGCTTCCAAAGGCTCCAGATAGAATGGCCACTTGCCAGTGCCAGGGTGACTGCACTGAGAGAACAGAATGCTTGCAGTTTCTCATTTCTTCCCTGAGCCTGTGACATTCTAAACAAAGCCTTGCCTGGGTACGCTTTGAGGTTGATTCCTAGAAGATGTTACTCTAAATAGGGCCACTCAAGAGTGTGTGCATTTGCATTTCCACATGCTAAGCCGCCTGTACCACCAACTTGCTGCTACCCCAGGTATGTTACCTGCTTTGGGCCAGCCTTGGGTAAAACTGTCAACACTGAAAATCATTACCTTTGGCATCTCCCAGCTCTCTGGAAGTTATCTGATCTGTAGACAGCAAGTCCCTGAAGGAAGGGGTGGGGCACAGCACAGGTAAGTTTTGACAGAAGAGGAAACTGGGCACAAAGTCTGAGGTGCTACAAAATTAAAAAAAAAAAAAAAAAAGGTGGGCCCTACAGGAGCCTGCTGAGCACAGAGTTACTGGGTTAAGCTATTAGAACCACAGTGGTAAGGGGCCCTCCCTGCTGGTATGACAAGACACAGCAGAGTGCAGTTATTATGCACTGGGACCCTCAGGTTAGAGGACCTGAATTTGAGTCCCCATTCCACTGCTTCGTAGGTTTGTGACCCTGGGGAAGTTGTCTAACCCCTCCGTGCCTCCGTGTCCTCAACTATAAAATGAGGGAAATAAGTTATAATGATCACAAAGGAGTGTTTTAAGGATTCAGTGTTATTTGTAAAGCACTTATATAGTGTTGGTGCATTATAATTGCTAAATAAAAATTAAATTAAATGTTGTATCAATTTGGAAGTAGGATTAATTTATCCCATATCCATTTTATTCAGCACGCTTGCTCTGTGCTAGGTGTCAGAGGTGCAGAAATGTAGTTCCAACTGTGGCTTGTATGCAGGTCTGAGGGGGAGGAGGTGAAGGCATGCTGAGCTTCAAGCAGCTGCCTTGTGACTCCCTAGCTGTGAAGCCCTGGTACGTGTCCCTTCCCCATTCTGAAACTGTTTCCCCATCTTTCTGTTACTGCTGGAAGATATCCAGGTTCTTGGTTTTGAACAAAGAATTGGACAAGACATACAAACAAAACGAAAGAATGAAGCAACAAAAGCACAGATGTATTGAAAGGAAAGTACGCCCCACAGAGTTTACTCCACAGAGTGGGAGCGGGCTCCAGCAAGTGGCTTAAGAGTGCTGCTTACAGAACTTTCTGGGGTTTAAATACCCTCTAGAGGTTTCCCATTGGCTACTTGATTTATACCCTATGTAAATGAAGTAGTGGCCTGTGACCAGTCTGATTGGTCGTGGAACGTGAAGTTACATCCTGTGCAAATGAAGTTACAAAGCTACATCCTATGCAAATGTCTGATTGATTATAGGGGGGGACTAGAGACTGAAGTAAAGTTATAAAGTTTCAGCCCTATGCAAATGAAGACTAGGCCCACGACCAGTCTGATTGGTTGCAGGAGAGGACCAATCAGAGGTACTTTTCATGTTTTTCATCTATGACACAGAAAGAGGGGAGTGCAAAGGGAGTAGCCTCTGATCCTTTTGTTACTTGGATGTGGAAAGTTGGGGTTTTCCTTTCAATTCAGTTCTAGGAAGTCAGCACAAATCAGCCTTAGGGTCCCTGTCCCCAGACCCTATTCTCCTACCTCATTTGAAATGAGGGTGTTGGACTATGGCAGTGTTTCTCCATCCTGGCTTCTCATTCAAATCACCTAGGGGCTAATTAAAAACTAGCAGCACTGGACCTTACCCCTTTCCACTCTGATACTGACAATATTATTCAACAAATATTATGTGACAATCCAGGCTGGGAACAGTTTCTGCTAAGCACTGGGCTCCATCTGGGGTAGAGTTAGAAGATGTCATCCTGTGCTTGAAATAGTCTCAGCCCATGGAGAAGTGCAGGTATGTAGGCAACTTACACAACATAAGTGGAGAGTGAGGCGTGTTGTGAAGGAGTCCTGACCAGGACTCAGCGGGGAGGGCAGAGGCAAGAGACGGCTCCTCCACCTTGGAGTTAGGCTTGAAACTGTTGCAGCTGGCACCTGAATTAGCCAGAAACAATAAGAACAGAGGGCACAGTTTCTCCCAAGGCTTCCTAGCCCATCCACATGAGAAAATCAAATCAAGTCTTTATAACCACAAATTTTTAATAAAGGAAAGAGATAACAAGAAAGTAGAAACAATGCAGTCTGCCATCTCAGTGTCCACCCTGGGTCCCAAGGCAGGGTGCTCTTCCAGGCAAGGGGTTCACTCCCAGGAGGGTTATAGCAGATGTTGGATGTAGTATTAGTCAACTCTCCTGGACCACAGCCCCATGTCTGCTGGGACCCTATTTCTCCAAAGCGAAAAGCCAAAGGACTGAAAGTGCGCAGGTCACTTCTGCTCACACTCATTAGTCAGCACTAAGTAAACACAGCCAACTCCTGGCACACCACTTAAGCAAGCCGACTGCAGCTCAGAACGTACTTGGGACACGTGCTTCCCACTTATAGCTCTTGCAATTCAACAATACAATTCATACTTCCTCTTTCCCCATCTGCCAGGTGAGAGCGTCACAAAGAGAACTTTCAAGAATGCAGTCTATGGAGATGAGGAAAGGCTTTGTGGAAGAGGTAGCATGAAGGGTGGTGGGGCCCAAAGGACCAACGTACGGGCTGTATGTTCTCTGCCAAATATTTTCAGCTCTCTGCCGCCCATGGTAGGCTTGTACTTCCTCTGTTGTCCCTGTGTAGCCTTGGGACTAGTTCTGACCAATAAGTGTGGGCAGACGTGACCTGCGTCACTTTCAGGCCAGAGCACTAGACCCTCCAAAGCTCTCATTCTCTTTGATATGGCAACCATATTGTTTGAAATGATACCTGCTCTGCCACTCTATGACCCTCCAGGATTACGATGAACAGAACCCCCTGACAACCATGATGAACTTGGAGGATAGACAAGAGATAAAGCATGCTATTTTAAGTCATCGTGTTTGGGGCCTATGTGTTACTACAGCATAGCTTAGCCCATCCTGACTGATATAATGGGCATGATTTAATGAATGACTGGCTATCAGAGAAGAAGGTATGACTTTACACCAGTCACTTTTCTTCTCTGGTCTTCACTTTTCTCTTGACATGATGACATTGTCCTGGAAGGCTGAGCCTACACTCAGGAAGGAGGGAAAAGAGTCACATGCAACTATTATAGAATAGGTCCACGTAGACCTCCCTGTGTCTTTTCACACTAACCTGGGGAAGTAGCAGAGCAGGTGGATTTTACACTTGTTGAGGCCAGAGGAGGATGACTCCTCTGCATTCCTGGTTTCCCACCTCATCCCCACCCCATTCCGCTTTCATGCCTGGCACCACTTGTACGTGTTCAAACCATGGTTTCCATCTCCGGATGTTCATCAGAAATTGGGTAGAGCTATTTTTATTTCACCTTTTTACAAACTAAGCCTGTATTTACACTTTTCAAAACAAATTCTGGGCTCTACCACAGTCTGAGTTTAGATTCACTCACTCAAGATTCTAAAGTCTACAATGACAGCCTTGTACAGAGAAAGCTGACACTTACCACAATGGCCCTGAGTTGGGATAAACTTCTAAAATGTATTCAGAAAATGAAAGAAAGATACAGTTATATGTGAAAGATCTTTAGCGATGGAAGGAAACTTAGAGATCACCTGTTTTTCAACACTTTCAGGTTGCAAATGAGAAGTTATGAAACCCAGAAAGAGGAAGGAAATGGCTGCCTTCCTCAGAGTGCTTGGGAGGTAGGTCCTCTGTCTTCTGGGAATGCAGGGAGGGAAGAGGCTTGCCAAGTGCCCATGGACTCAGGTCCAGGGCAGTGGCACACATTCATATGTTGTTGTTAAACTGTCCACCAGTCCCCATGGGCTGGAGAGCCTTAGAATGTTTTGGGTGATCAAACATGAACACATCCCCATTTTATTGATGATGACACCAAGGCTCACAGAGAGTTCAGTGCCATGGTCAAAGTGTTCAGGCTAATCAAAGGCAGAGCTGGGGCCAGGCTGTATTCATTTTCTATGCAGCTGTAACAAATTACCTCTGACTTAGTGGCTGAACACAACACATATCTTCTATCTTCCAAGAGCCAGACATGAGTCTCACTGGGCTATAGTCAGGATGTCGACAGGGCTGTGTTCCTTCCAGAGGCTGCAGGATAGAAGCCATTCCCTTGACTTCTCAGTCTTCTAGAGGTCACCTGCTTTCCTTGGCTCATGGCTTCCTTCCTCCATCTTCAAAACCAACTATGTTGCTTCTCTTGGACAGCTCTTTTGTGGTCACATCTGTCTCTAACTATGGTCAGGAAATGGTCTCCCCTTTTAAGGACTTGTGTGATCACCAGATAATCCAGGGTAATCTCCCCATGTTAGGGGAGCACACCTACAAAGTCCCTTGTGCCACATGGGGTAACATATGAACAGGTTCCAGGGAATTAGTAAAGCATGTCTTTGAGGGCTCCCAGTTTAGAGCTCTGGGCCATACACCAGGCTGTGTACCTGCCCTCCTTCCCTCCATGCCCTCTCAGATTCCCCTCAAACACAGGGAGTGACTTCACCTCGGGCTACATCTGCTTCCCAACTGCTCAGCACGGTTCTCACCCAAACCCATCATTTGATTCAGAAATTACATGCAAGACTAATTGTTGCTTGAGGCTACTTGTGAAATGGGGATAGTTTGTAACAACAAAACAAAACAAAACCAGCACAAGGCTTCAAAGTATGAAATAAATTGTTCCAGGAGGAGACAACACACACAGCTACATACACATGGTTTGAGCCCAACACTACACCTCCCACCCAGAAAAGCAGAGGCCTCCTATCATGGAAAGGACAGTGAATGTACGTCTTCTTATTTTATTTTTAACCCAATAATAAGATGGAAGCAGAAAGATGAAGCAGAGATGTTCCAGGTGCCGGGAGCAGGGCTGGCTGTGCCCTGAGAAATCATAGCAAACTCTCCTATCTCCAGACACCAGCTTCCACTTGTTTCAAAGAAGAAGGAGAGAGGTTACCTGCAGACTCCTCCCGTGGTAAGAGCCATGATGAGGTTTTCTCATTATTAAAATGCTTGCCTGCTCCTAGAGCTCCTGGGAGGCCTAAATGAGGAACCAAACGAGAAGCTCTTAGCACGGGGCCCAACACTAATAAGAGCCAGTCAATGGCAGCTCCTCCTGTGATGATGATGATGACATTTAAGTCACTTACGTGTGTGCTCTGTATTCTTCACCTTACTGAATTCTTACAGCAACCCTATGAGGTGGGCATTCTTCTAACTCACATTTTCTAGATGAGGACCTGGAGGCTCAGAGCTTAGTAAGATTGCACAGCTTTTCAAAGGCAGAGCTTGGAGACAAACTGAAGCTTTCTGAGCCTGAAGTCTCTGCTGGAACACTCAGAGTACCTCTCTGAGATGTTGACAGCACCCCCCACAGCTCTGAACACTTTTAGAGCATAGAGGGTGCTTGAACAAATCATCAATTGGCCACTGTCAGCAGGAAGAGAATTCAAGAAGAATGTTAGTGGTTATTTTTTTGAAGAGTTTGAAGAAAATCCAGATAAAAGAAAAGGAGTTTAACCAAATTGGTTAAAGATACGTAGGCATTTGAAAAACAGGGATTTTAAAAATGAGAAATATTTGCTTATTTTCCATCAACAAACACTGGATTACTACCGGATTAACATTCAATGATAATCTCCAGCAGAAGAATGAGACCCAGTGCCCACCTAGTTTACCCTGGTTTTCAGGTAAAGTTGGGGCTCAAGTCCAACAATCTTTGTGAAAGAATTCTTTTACCTCTTTGTGTATATGACTTATCACTCTAGCTTTGTGTTTTTCTTTCTAACTTTATATGCCCCTTTTCCTGCTTTTTTCTTTTTCTTTTCTTTTCTTTTTCTATCAGCCACTTCAAACATTTTGGCAAATGTATGGGATGCAACGGGTGGGGGATTCTTAGCTTACATCTGAAGAGCCTTTACCCAGGGAGACAGGCATGTGGGGACCAATCCAAGGACTGTGGGTCCCCAGCAGAAGTCAACCCATTTGAGGCACAGTGGAACCTGCTGGGAAAGGCAGAAGGGACCGGTTTTGGAAAAAAATGAGGCTACTACGAGTGCAGGCTATCACTCAGGCTAGCCTCTGATTCATACACCAAAGCTGAACCTGTGTCCTTGAAAGAATCTCGATATGGTTTGGCTGTGTCCCCACCCAAATCTTATTTTGAATTGTAGTTCCCATAATCCCCACATGTCATGGGAGAGACCTGGTGGGAGGTAATTAAATCATGGGGGCAGTTACCTTCATGCTGTTCTTGTGATAATGAGTGAGTTGTTATGAGATCTGGTGATTTTTAAGGGGCTTTTCCCTTTTGCTCATTCTTCTCCTTCCTGCTGCCATATGAAGAAGGATGTGTTTGCTTCCACTTACACCATGATTGCAAGTTTTCTGAGGCCTCCCAAGCCATGCTGCACTGTGAACCAATTAAACCTCTTTTCTTTATACATTACCCAGTCCCTGGTATGTCTTTATTAGCTGCATAAGAGTGGACTAATACAATCTGGAACAAAAGAGGAGGGAAACAGAAAGAGCAGACCATCTGGTTTTTGACAAGATGCTAAACAGACAGAGGCTACTGACTCCTCCTTTTACCCAGCCCTGCAGATGCCATGGAGGCAAGAGGAAGGTGAATGGAACTGGAAAATGCCTGTGTAGACTGTAAGGGGCCCTGAGGAGACAGAAGGTGACTGGACCCCCAGGTTGAGGAATGGGAGCACCAAAGTGGAAGAGGTCAGGCCCGAAGGTCTGCAAGCGATTTTTCATTTTGTTCTTTCCTCTTACATTGCCCAGGGAAGCTGGCTGCTCTCTCTATCTTCTCTGGGAGCAGCAGGTGGCCATTAGGTGACTCCAGCCTAGCAGGTTGGGGCACCAGCTTCCCTGAGAATGGAAGCATCTCCAGCCAAAAGAATACTCTGTGGTTTTTCCTGCCCTGTCCAGATTCCCTGTTCTCCCTCTCCT
This sequence comes from Sapajus apella, assembly GCF_009761245.1. NCBI lineage: Eukaryota > Metazoa > Chordata > Mammalia > Primates > Cebidae > Sapajus > Sapajus apella. The sequence goes on from NW_022436953.1 coordinate 16,781,500, forward strand.
GAGAGCTCTTCTCCAATAAATCACTTAAACAAGGATGCTCATCTCAGGTTCTGTTTCTAAAGGACTTGACATAGTGTGGTAAGTGGAAATGCATAAAGTGACAGAAATTAGCTGAATGTAGCAGTCTGATTAAATAGGTTAAATTTGCTGATCAAAACAAAACAGATATTCCCAGACTGGACCAAAAATAAAAACCAAACAAATGATTACAAATGAAGGCCAAGGAACATCCATAACATAATTAGTAGGTGTTCTTAGAACTTTGCATTTAACACAGAACATACATCATTTTTGAGCACACATGGAATGTACAAAAATTGGCATAGATTTGCCATAAAAAAAGCCTCAATACATTCTAAGGAATTAACATTAATGTCTTAATCATGTTGGGGAAAATAAGAAACCAATATCAAATTATTAGTTTTTAAAAATTATGTCTGTTAGGTATCTAAAATGCATACTATTTAATAACTCTTGGGTCAAACAGGAAATCATAAAGGAAGTTCTAAAATACTTAAGAGAAAATAAAAAATTATATATCAAAATTTTTGCAATGAATAAAAGAAGATATATTATGTCTTTAAATACATTGGCAAAAAACTAAAATTACTGAAAACAAATATCTAAGCTTTCAAATCTAAACTGTCTAAAATTGAAAAAAAAGTTGAAAAAACATGATGGAAAGAAATAATGAAAATAAGGAAGAAACTAATGAAACAGAACAATAAAACAAAAGACAGGACTAACAAAACCACAAGCTACTATTTTGAAAAGATTAAAAAGCAGCAGCAAACTTCTGACGAAACTGATTTTTCATTAAAATTTTGGTTGAGAGAATTGCAGATTCACATGCAATCAATTGTAAGAAAGAGTACAGAGGGAACCTATGCATTCTACCCAGTTTTCTCCAGTGCTAACATTTTGCAAAACTACAGTGCAGTATCTTAACAAGGATGTTAACAATGATGTAATACACTTGTTTTATTTAGAATTTCCCAGTTTTACTTGTACACATTTGTGTGTGTGTGTGTGTGTGTGCTTAGTTCTATGCAGTTGTATTACCTTTAGATTCCTGTATTCACCATCCCACTCAAGATACCAAGCAGTTCTTTCACCATGAAGATCTGTCATGAAAGATTGATTTTTTAAAAGTGGAGAGAATATACAAATAGATACATAATGAAAACAAAAATATCTAGATGAAGAGACAAGAGACTATATGAACACCTATATACCAAATATTTGAAAACTTAGGCAAAACAAATGCCAGAAAAATTAAAAAGCCAAAACTGGAATAAGAAAAATAGAAGCATTTAATAGAAATAACTAATAAAGTAATAGGCACAGTGATCAAATAACTCTCCACTCTAAGTCCCAGTATCAGACAGTTTTAGAAGTAAGTTATATTAAATTGTCAAGTCAGAGATAATTCCTACCTTACACAAGTTGTTTCAGAAAGCAGATAGAGGAAAAGCTGGCTAATATATTTTATGACAGAAATATGTCTCGATTGAAAAACTAGATAAGAACAGAAAAATACAATATCCTAGATAAACATTAGCCGACAAGATTCAATTATGTAACTAAAATAATAATGACAAAGTAGAGTATATTTCACAGTGTAAAGATGGCTTAACCTCAGAAAAGCTCTTAATGTAATTCACTGGATTAATGTACTAAAGAAAATGTACTAAGAAGAATTATATGGTTATCTTAATAGATCCAGAATATGTTTTTAATAAAATCTAACATCTAATTATGATTTTTTTAATTCAGAGAAAAAGTAATAATTTAAAAAAATCTTCTCTTAACTTGATAAATGTTAGGTGCCAAAAACTTGGACAAAAGTTAAGCTTAATGAAAAAAATTCAAGTATATTCCATTAAGATTGCCAACAAGATAAAGACACATGCTGTCATTTTACTAACTAGTACTGAGTATCCTGTTTAATGCTACAATATGAGAAAAAGGAAAAAACAGAAATTGAAAGAATAAGAAAAAGACTATCCTTATTTGCAGGTGATGATACACATTTCCACAGTGAACTCAACAGAATCAATAGAAAAGCTCATAAGAATTATGAATTTGGCAAGATGTCGGATGCAAGAGTAATTTATATACCTTAATGGAAAAAGTCATCTCTGACTTCCACTTAGGTAATGTTGAAGTAACTGGGACTGGACTTACTGTCCTACGATAAACAACTAGAAAACAGGATAAAATATTTGAAACAGCTGTTTTCAGGCAGCACAGGACTGTGATCTCTGAAAAGAGAAAAACAAATGAGGTAAGTCCCACAGTCCCTGGCCTTCTGCCTGGAGGAGCATTCTGGAACAGACCATGGGGAGGGGGACCCCAAACAGCACCTGGCTGCCTCACTGAGTGGGAAACAGATCAGAGTTTGATGAGAGTAAGGAGACTGGGATTTGTGGGGGCAGAGAACCCAAGAAGAGGGAGGTGCATAAAGAAATAACTCCATGAGTTTCTGCTGACTACTAAAATGTGCACATGTAAAATAAAACTCCGTTAATCCAGGCAAAGAATGTTAGGGACCTGTAAGGCAATCAGTTTCTGGAATTCATATAGGGCTTGAAGATACTTGGGTTCTCACCAGCTAAAGAAGAGAGGCCTTGAACACCTGAGATTTTCAGTAGAGTAGCTGGAAGAGTCAAACCTTAACAAGAAAACTAGACTAGCCCAGAGGAAAGTTTACTCTAACCCTACTCTAACAAAAGCTTAACCACAAGCCTCAAAAGAACCAAGCTGATCTGCAAGTACCTAAACTGCTTGCTTTCCAGAACAAACCCAACTTTCTGGAAGAAAAACAACAAAATCCAGCACCTAACAATATAAAATTCTCAATGTCCAGCATTCAATAAAAAATTACTTAAAATGCCAAAAAACAGAAAAATGTAACTGTTAGCCAAGAAAGAAAAGAAAAGTCAAAAGAAACAAACATGAAAATGACAGAGATGATGGAATTAGCAATCAAGGGCTTTAAAACAGCTCAAGGATTTAAAGGAAGATATAAACACAATGATGAGAAAAATGAAAGATATATATATATAAAACCCAAAGGAATATCTAGAGATTAAATAAAATACAATACGTAAAATGAAAAAAAGAATACTGAATGAGATTAACAGTAGATTAAGAAAAGCAAAAGGTTGGACTGTGCGTGGTGGCTCATGCCTGTAATCCCAGCACTGTGGGAGGCCAAGGCAGGCAGGTCACAAGGTCACGAGTTTGAGACCAGGCTGGACAACATGGTGAAACCCTGTCTCTACTAAAAATACAAAAATTAGCTGGGCATCGTGGCACATGCCTGTAACCCCAGCTACTCAGGAAGCTGAGGCAGGAGAATCACTTGAACCTGGGAGGTGGAGGCTGCAGTGAGCCAAGACTGCGCCATTCTACTCCAGCTTGGGATACAAGAGTGAAACTCTGTCTCAGAAAACAAACAAACAAGCAAAAAGCAGCAAAAGGTCTTTTGTTATAAAGACATAGCAATAGAAAATTTTCAAAATAAAACACAGGGAAAAAGATTAATTACAAATGAATAGAACTTCTATAGGACACTATCGAATAGCTTAATATCCAATGGTTCTGATTCTTTGGGACAACATCAAGTTATCCAACATATACAAGATTGTCATTTTGGAAAGAGGAATCTGAGAGTGAGGAGGACATAAAAAGCATTTGAAAACATAGCGGCCAAAATGATACAATGTCTGGTAAAACCTATAAACTCAGACATCCAAGAAATTAAAGGTTTATAAGCGGGATAGTTACAGTGAAAACTACACCAAGGTACATCAAAATCAAATTGCTGAAAAACAATGATACAGATAAAATCTTTAAAATAGCCAAAAACCCCAAATTACATACAGATTATATTTCTCAATCATTTTTTAATTTGTTGCCCTCTCCTCAGAAGCCTTTAAAAAGACATTTAACAGCAAATTGTACCTTTCCATGTAATGTTAATACCATAGATATATTGTATATCTATTTATATACTGTATATTTGTCTGTGTTTTGTCCATAAAGAAAGTAATTTTTTTGCCCCCTCTCCAAGAATCAATCCCCCACTTCTTAGGGCAATATTACCTAATTTGAGAATGAATATGTACGGCAGAACAAAGAATAGCTGCAGATTTCTCCTCAGAATGTATGGAACCAAAAGATAATAAAACATAAAATTCTATCTTCAGCAAAATTAATGTAAAGTGAGACTCTTTTAGATAAATAAAAGTTGAAAGAATAAAATGCCTATAGATCTGCACTTCAAGAAACTTGTATCTACATTTTAAAAAGTGAAGAGTGGCAGAAATAGTAAATATGTGAGTAAACGTAAAATAATTGCTCCAATTTTAAAAACTTATTTACAAGATAATTGACTTTTTTTTTTCTCACTCTGTCACACAGACTGGAGCCATGACACCATCTCAGTTCACTGCAGCCTCAACTTCTCCAGGCTCAAGCAATCCCCCCATCTCAGCCTCCCAAGTAGCTGGGAACGCAGGCACACACCACCACACCTGGCTAATTTTTTGTATTTTTAGTGGAGGCAGGGTTTTACCATGTTGCTCAGGCTGGTCTTGAACTCTTGAGCTCAGGCAATCCATCTACCTTGGCCTTCCAAAGTGCTGGGATTTTAGGCATGAGCCACTGTGCCTGGCCAAGATAATTGACTTTTAGAATCAGACTAATAGTTATTTATTGAGCAATTTATAACATGTGGAAGTAGAATGTATTATGAAAATAGTGCATAGGATGGGAGTTGAGAAACTGAAGTATACTCTTGTAAGGTTTTTATGTGCAAAGTGGGATAATATTGTTAGAAGATAGATGGTGACAGGTGAAATGTGTATATGGTAAACTCTGGAGCAACCACAAAAGATAAAACAAAGAGTTATAATTAGTAAGTTATTAATAGAGATAAAATGTAATGTGAAATAATACTTTGTTGATCTGAAAGAAGGCCGGAAATGAGAAAAAAGAAATAAACAATGGATGAGAGAAAAAGGAAAGAAATTACAAAGTGGTATACTTAAACCCAATCATTGTCAATTACATTACATGTAAATTATGTAAACACTCCAATTAAAAAGCAAAGATTGTCAGACTAAACCAAATTATATCTTGTTTTAAGGAAAATAAGAAAATATTTTTAACTTTATGAAAATGTAAACAGAACAAGCTAAAATTTGTAGAATGCAGCTAAAGTGGTGTTTAGAGGGAGATTTGTAACCTTAAGTGCTCCTGTTAGAAAAGAATAAATGTCTAAAATCAGTGATCTAAACTTCCATTATAAGAAACTAGGACAAGAAGTACAAGGTAAACTTAAATTTAGTAGAAGAAAGAAAATAATAAAAATAAAAATGGAAACTCATCAAATAGACAAATCAGAGAAAAATCAATAAAATCAAAGCTGTTTTCTTGAAAATATCAATAAAACTGAAGAGCCATTAAGCAGACTGATCAAGGAAAAACAGAGAGGACAGGAATAACTAGTATTAGAAATGGCCAAGGAGACACTATCATAGATACTACTGACATTAAAATGATAATAAGGGAATATTATGAGCAATCCTATACTAATTTAACAACCTAGATAAAATGAAAAAATTACCTGAAAGATCCAAATTACCAAACAAAAAAAAACTCAAGAAGAAATAGGAAGCTTAAGCTGCCTCAAATCAATTTTAAAAATAAATTTGTAATGCTGGTGGCGGTGGCTCATGCCTGTAATCCCAGCACTTTGGGAGCCGGAGGTGGGCAGATCACCTGAGGTCAGGAGTTTGAGACCAGCCTGTCCAACATGGCGAAACCCTGTCTCTACTGAAAATACAAAAATTAGCCTGGCATGGTGGTGGGCGCCTGTAATCCCAGCTACTTGAGAGACTGAGGCAGGAAAATCGCTTGAATCCGGGAGGCGGAGGTTGCAGTGAGCTGAGACTGCGCAATTGTAATCCAGTCTGGGCAACAAGGGCAAAACTCCATCTCAAAAAAAAAAAAAAAAGTCTGAAAAATAAGTTTGTAATTAAAAATTTTTCCACAAAGAGAAGTCCCAGCTTAGAAAAGTTTTCACAGGTGAAGTCTGACAAATATTTAAAGAAGAAAGCTTCAGTCATAAATAAATTCTTAAGAGAGTAAGACAGAACACTTCCCAGTTCATGTGGTGAAACTGGCCATTACTTGAGTATCAAAACAAAGCAAAGACATTATAAGAAAAGAAAATCATGAAGCAATATCCTCCACAAACAAAGATGCAAAAATGCTTAACAAAATGTTAGCGAATCTACTTTAACAATGTGTAAAACTGATAATACATTGTTTCCAAGTGGGGCTTATCCCAGAAGTTCAAGATGGTTCAACATGCAAAAGTCAATAAACCATCGTGGCGAAAACCCGTTTCTACTAAAAATACAAAAATTAGCTGGGCCCGTGGTGGCGTGCACCTATAATCCCAGCTACTTGGGAGGCTGAGGCAGGAAAATCACTTGAACCTGGGATGCAGAGGTTGCAGTGAGTCAAGATCCTGCTGCAGCACTCCAGCCTGGGAGACAGAGCGACACTCCGTCTCAAAATAAATAAATAAATAAATAAACATGATTCATCTTAGAATAAAGTAGAAATCTCATAGGATTATCTCAGTAGATATAGAAAAGGCATTTGATAAAATTTAATACTCGTTCATGATACTAAATCTCAATAAACCAGAAATAGAAAGAAACTTCTAAAAACTGATAACGGTCTTCTATGAAAAAACCCTACAGCTAACATCATATTAATAATGAGAGATTAAAATTTCTTCCTTAAGGTTGAAAACAAACAAAGATAAACATCTCTCACCCTGTCTGTTCAGTACTGTAATAGTGGTCCTAGGCAGTGCAGTAAGACAAAAATGTTTAAAATAGGAGGCATATGGATTGGAAAGAAAGAAGTGAGACTGTATTTGGAAATAACATGACGAACTATATAAAAAATCATGAGAAGTCTCTAAACAAGCTACTGAAACTAATGTACCAATTTAACAATATTTCATAATACAAGGTCAATATACAATAATGAATTGTGTTTCCACATACTATCAATAAATAATTAGAAAATAAAATTCTAGAAAAGGTAATTCTAATCTATAGTGATGGAAAGTAAATCAGGGGATTCCTTGGGTACGTGGTAGGAATAGAAATGGACTACAAAGGGGCATGAGGGTATATTTTGGGGTGATGGAAAAGTTCTGTATTTCTATTGTAGTGGTGATCATGTAGGTATATATGTTTATCAAAACTGACTAAATCCTACAACTAAAATGAGTATATCTTACTGTTTATAAATTTTTGTTTTGATAAAGATGATGTTCAAAAAAGTCCAAAAAAGAGGAGGGGGCCACTATATCAACAATAACCTACTAGAAAAATACAATATAACTTACATTATAATTCCTAATAGACCACCCTATCCCCACCTCAGCAGTATCTAGAAATTAACATTAAATACACAAGGTCTTTACAGAGAAAAATCCAGATAAAATAAGATCTAAATAAGTAGAACCCCAGTACGTGTTTTTTTGTTTGTTTGTTTTGTTTCTGAGACAGAGTTTTGCTCTTGTTTCCCTGGCTGGGGTGCAATGGCACAATCTCGGCTCACTGCGGTCTCCACCTCCTGGATTCAAGTGATTCTCCTGCCTCAGCCTCCCAAGTAGCTGAGATTATAGGTATGTGCCCTCATGCCCAGCTAATTTTTTATATTTAGTAGAGACGGGGTTTCACCACGTGGGTCAGGCTGGTCTTGAACTCCTGAACTCAGCTGATCTCCCTGCCTCGGCCTCCCAAAGTGCTGGGATTACAGGCGTGAGCCACTGCACTCAGCCAAACCCCAGTACATGTTTATGTACGTGTTGGGATGTCAATTCCCCCTACATTAATTCTTTAAGTAGTATTCAATTATAATAAAATTTCATATTTCTGGATCTTTAGAAAAATAAAGCTACACAAACAGCTCAGATAATTTTGGAAAATAAAAGAACAAAGAAAGAAAACTTTGCCCTGTTACATATCAAGACATTACTAAGATGTGGTAATAAAGATAGTGGGATACTAGTGCAGGAACAGACATACAGGCAACTGGGATAAAGAAAAGAACTCAGAAAGAGATTCATAGTCTATGGTAAGTAGGCACCAGTATTCAGTGGAGGAAAAAAACTGAATTATTTAGTAGCGCTGTTGGGGTAACTGGCTCACTGGATGAAGCTGAATAAAGTTGTAGCTCTAAATCAAACCACATTCAAAAATGACGCAGGAAAGACCTAAATGTGAAAGAAAATGTTATGAATTCAATAGAAGAATGTGTCAAAAAGACTATCTTTTTGACCTAAGGGTGGTAAGGATTTCTTTAATAAGACACCAAAAGCATAAATCCTATGACAAAAATTGGTGAACTTGACTACATCAAAATTAAATATATCTGTTCAAACGTGGCCACTGGAGCTGTGGTTAACGAACGTGTTGTGGCAGATTGGGAGGAGGTAATGAACGCTGTCTAACCCAACAAAGGAATAGGCTCTAGAATATAACACACTGCAGATTAACAGGACAAAGACAGGAAATCTAATGGAGGGAAATGAGCATTTCCTGGAAGAGGAAACTAAATGGCTAATAAGCTTATGAAGAACTAATCAACTTTATCAGTAATTTAAAAAATGCAAATTAAAATAGCAATGAGATGACGTTGGTAAACATTAGAAAATTTAGAAAGAAAAGATCAGGTGTCCAGGAGGATGTGGGGAGGCAGGAGCCTTCCCAGCAGCCAGCACTGTCACAATTCTCTAAAAACACAAGGACCCAATGTCCATTGGCGACAGACAAGGGTCAATAGTCATGCTGCTATCAGTGAGCTCAGGATTGCTAGCTGGGCCCTTGGGCAGGAATGGCACAGGACCATTTCAAGTAAAGCAAGGTGGAGTTGTACATGAACTACTAGGTAATCTCCAGGGCTGCCTGAATGCAGGCCAACAAGAGAGACCATGGCAGCATTCAGATCCTGGGCCTCGTCTGGAGGGGATGGGAACATTCAAGAGGAGGGTGTAGAATGCCCTATCTTTCCACTTGGGAATGCACACGATGGGGAGAATACAGAAGGGTCATGGGACATTGGGAACATGAACACCCCTGCCCTGCTTCTCAGTCTGCCAAGGAGGGAAAGAAGCAGATGAGAGATCCTCAATTCTGGTTCTTCTGGTACTTTTAACATGCCCTGGGACCCTCGGTAGGGGCTATTCCCGCCTTAGCATCCTCATCCACGCTGTGTGAGTGACTCCTGCCCCTATCCACCTCAGAGGCCAGGTTATATAAATATGAAGTCCTGTAATTTCAAAATGCAAGTAGTGGGTTGGATCATTAGGAGGAGTTTGCTAGGCTGCTTTGAGGTTTGACCTATTTATTTTTCACCAGGAGCTTTTTTGGAAACATTCTTTGTTAAAGTTTTTCCTTCCCTCTTCCTTTCTTCCCTCTGACTTTGACGTCAACACAAAAGCCAGCGTGGGCAGAATTTGGGCGTTCAGGGACACTGCAGAGAAATGAGTCTGCTCCTGGCCCCTTCCAGGCCCTGGTCTCTGCAAGAGTCCCATTGAACCCCAAGGACAAATGACAAGGTTTCTCATCCTCCATCCCCCAGATCTCTCACTTTCTAGTCTCCTCTACCCAGCAGCCCAGGTCTGGGGTCCCAGGCAGAGGCCTCAGGGCCCCTAGGCCGTCCAGGTCCAAGGTGTAGTTACACTTCCATAATCTATTACTCCAAAAAGAACTCCAGCTCTGTTCAGTGTGCCCCAACAGAACATTCAAGGGGCAGAATGGATTTGTCCATGGGATGAGACTCTGGCTACCAGCTTCACATCCCCCAAAAATTTCCTCACCTGGCTAACAGATGTCTCAGAATTTGTCATTAGAATTAAAATCAAAGAAGAAAATCTTCAGCCCTGTCAGTAGTATCTCATTAAGCCTTACCAGCCATTTACACCTCAGTGTGAATGCAATGTCTAGAGCTTTCTGGAGAGGACAGTGTGTGAGAAGATTCTAGAGCCCTCCAGAACCCTGCTGTGTTAGTCCATTTTGTGTTACTATAAAGGGATATCTGAGACTGAGTAATTTATTTTAAAAAAGAGGTTTATTTGGCTCACAGTTCTGCAGGCTGTACAAGGATGGTGCTAGCATCCGCTCTGCTTTTGGAGAGGCCTCAGGAAGCTCATGGTGGAAGGCAAACAGGGGGCAGGTGTGTCACATGGCAACAGAGAGAGTAAGAGAGAGAGAGAGAGTGGAGGTACCACACTCTTTTAAACAACCAGATCTCACATGAACTCATTAGGGTTCACAGGATGGCACCATGATGGAGGTGCCCCCATGACTGAAATCCCTCCCACAGTTGGGATGTCTATCCCCTGCCAATCTCATGTTGAAATATGATCCCCATATTTCAACAAGGCAAAGGGGGGCAGGTGTGTCACACGGCAATAGAGAGAGTAAGAGAGAGAGAGAGGAGGTGCCACACTCTTTTAAATATGATCCCCATATTTCAACATGAGATTGGCAGGGGATAAACATCCAAATTGTATCACCTGCCAAATAAGATGGGGACATTTAAAAGGGAAGGGGACACAGATAGGGCAGCTGGGGGTGCCACAGACAAATCTCACCCACTTCTGACTGGCCCTGCTTGGTGCCCAAAGCCTACTGGGCCCCCAGGATGCTGGCCTGTCCCCTGTCAGGCTCTGTGGCCCCTGCTGGCATTGGGGTGTCAGACCCACTTGACTCTCCTGACCCCACCTTTCCACTCCCTCATTCTTTCACCATTCTCTCCATAAATCTCTCCTCTTTTTCACTGCCTCTTTAACTTTGTTTTTTGAGACAGGGTCTCACTCAGTTGCCCAGACTGGAGTGTAGTGGTGCTATCTCAGCTGACTACAACCTCCACCTCTCAGGCTCAAGTGATTCTCCTGCCTCAGCCTCCCGAGTAGCTGGGACTACAGGCATACGCCACCATGCCGGGATAATTTTTACATTTTTTTTTTTTTTTTTTGAGACGGAGTTTCCCTCTTGTTACCCAGGCTGGAGTGCAATGGCGCGATCTCGGCTCACCGCAACCTCCGCCTCCCGGGTTCAGGCAATTCTCCTGCCTCAGCCTCCTGAGTCGCTGGGATTACAGGCACGCGCCACCATGCCCAGCTAATTTTTTGTATTTTTAGTAGAGACGGGGTTTCACCATGTTGACCAGGATGGTCTCGATCTCTTGACCTCGTGATCCACCCGCCTCGGCCTCCCAAAGTGCTGGGATTACAGGCTTGAGCCACCGCGCCCTGCCAATTTTTACATTTTTAGTAGAGATGAGGTTTCACCCCGTTGGCCAGGCTGGTCTTGAACTCCTGACCTCAAATGATCCACCCGCTTTGGCCTCCCAAGGTGCTGGGATTACAGGCGTAAGCCTCTCTACCTGGCCTTCTCTTTAACTTTTGATTTTACTCTTGCATTTTCTTTTTCTCACCTTTTTTTCCCCTCTTTCAGTGTCTCTCACATTTTATCTCATTCTTCCTCATTTCCTTTTCTTTCTTTCGTGGAATGGTGTGATCTCAGCTCACTGCAACCTCCACCTCCCGGGTTCAAGCAATTCTCCTGCCTCAGCAGAAGTAGCTGGGATTACAGGCACGTGCCACCATACCTAGCTCGTTTCTGTATTTTTAGTAGACACAGGGTTTTGCCATGTTGGCCAGGTTGGTCTCAAACTCCTGTGACCTCAAGTGATCCGCCTGCCTTGACCTCCCAAAGTGCTGGGATTATAGGCATGAGCCACTTCTTTCACATGAAAGAAAATGTGAAACCTGACCTCTTTCACATTTTCTTTCATATTGTCTTCTACCTCCTCTCTCTATCTCACTTTTTTTTTTAACCATGCTCAGTCGGCCACTCCAGAAATACGGTGTTTCTCCATCTACTCAAGGCATTTTGATAGCTTTCAACAGGAAAATACCTTATTCTACATGGATGCTATGCATTTGAATAAGCATGCACCCCTTTTCTCACCTTTTTCCTTCTTTTTTCCACTTCCTGTATTTCTCTTCCCTGGGAACGTCCTCTCTCCTTCTCTTTCTACATCTACCTTTCGACTGCCTGAACATCTCAATTGTACCACATTGGCAGATCCTCACTGGTCTGATATTTTATATTAGGTGCATCTGCTTTAACTATTCCTCTTAAAAATTAAACCCATCTGCCCCAAACTGAAAACAGCCTCTCCCCCACCAGGGACAATAAATATTGATGACTTGAGGCATGATTGGCTTTTATGATGTTTGATGACAACTGGTATCAGTTACAGAACTTACATCATTTAATAAAAAAATAAAAAGCCCTAGCAGGGATGTTGCATGTCAACAGACATTATTAGATGTCAAAAGAAATACATGTTCTTCAAGAGCCTGAAATCTAAACAATGTGAGGGGCTGGGGAGGGGTTCGGAGGGGGAAGTTTGGACAACTTTTATGTGAAGTTAGGAGTATCATTTCTTTTTGTGTCCACCCTAATTTTGCCAGTTGGGTTTTCTTAGGGCCCTACTGCAGCCACCACCAAAGCCTTCCTCAAAAAATGCTCCTCCTTGATATGACTTGGAAAGCTGAGCTTACTCGATGTCCCTCTCCTTCTTCATCAGGAGACCTCTCAGATGCCTCCATTTTGGAGAAAACTGAATATGTCAGAGGGCACCCGAGCTGGGAACCAAAGGGGAGGTGAGAACACTTGTGCCCTCTTTATTTTTGTTGTCAGTATAAAATCGGGACTGTCTGGCTCTGAGGTTTAAAGCAAATAAACCAAGATCTGGTACGTGAGCCTACTGTGCTTCCATTTATACCCCAAGATGTTAAGTATAAACAGTGTTATTAAGAAGGCGGCTGCCAACATTTCTCTTTACAGCACATTCAATTGTTTAAAAAGAAAAAAAAAAAAAAAAAAAAGAAGGGTGGAAATATTTGACTGCTATTTTTACTGAATTTATGTGCTTTAGGGAGCTGGATTCTGACTACCTAAGATACTTCCGGAGACTCATTTGGGTATATTTAGAAAGATTATAAATTCTTGTGGTCTTAAGAGTGGTTTGGTGAATTAAACCCCTAGAGACTAGAGACTTTTTTTTTTTTTGAAACAGGGTTTCACTCTGTTTTCCAGGCTGGAGTGCAGTGACAGGAACATAGCTCACTGCAGCCTCCAGGACTCAAGCAACCCTCCCAGCTCAGCCCTGCAAGCAGCTGAGACTGCAGGTGCACACCACCACACCTGGCTAGTTTTTGTGTGTGTACTTTTTGTAGAAACAGGAGTTCACTATGTTGCCCCAGCGGGCCTCGGACTCCTGAGCTCAAGCAATCCACCCGCTTTAGCCTCCCAGAGTGCTGGGATTACAGACATGTGCCACCTTGCCCAGTTCAAGACTTTTGTCATTGTAAAGGTTAATATGGCTCCTTCAAGTTTCTAACTGACCGCCTTCCCATCCCCAGTAGCTTATGCTGTGGTAGAATCAGACTCCTTTTCAATCACTGCAGCTGTGTTCTCCCAAGGAAGGTTCTGGAAAAAGGAGAACAGAACTGCAATGGAATGCAGGGATTTCTGCTACTTGATCCTGCATTTGTAAAACAGGGTTACTATTAATATCTATCTTATGGGGTCTTTGTGGAGGTCATAGAAACTGTGGAAGTGGTTTGAAAATGGAAAAGCGCTGACAAGAGTTATCTCTGCTGGAGAAGCAGCACGTCACTGGGAGATCACTGGGCTGAGGATGCTACTTAACAGCTGGGGACTTTGAACAAGTCTTTTACACTCTCAGAGCCTCAATTTTACCGTCTGCGAAGTGGAAATTATAACACCTCTTAGGCCTCTAGTGCAGATGCGAAGTGTCTACAACTGTTTAGCAAACAGTGAAGTGTCGCATTCTTTCATTCAGAAATGCCTTGCAACACTGACTGCATGCCAGGCAAGCTACTAGGAGCTGGGGATGGAGAGAAGTTATCAGAAGAGCAGTTCTGACCTTGATGACACCACTCAGCAGATCTGGCCTCAAAACCTGGAAGCACCACCAGGCTATAGGAAAATTTCAGCAATGGTGGAGGGAGGCACAAGGAAAGGCGTGAAAGAGCAACTGGGTTTCCATTGTCCAGGACATGCAGGGTGGCGAGTGAGGACACTGAGGAGTTGGGAGGCTGTCCTTTATTTGGTGAGTGGCCTGAGGCCAATGGAGGCACAGGAATGGTGCTGAAGGGAAGGAATGATGCTGGACTTGGATCAAGTAGGGACACGGAGTCCGGAATGATGTGTTGCAAGACCTGGGATAAGAAGAATGGTGAGAAGAATGCAAGGTTTGCTAGGATTTTTATAGATAATCGAGGTTGTGTTCATGTTTACATGCTTTGCACTGTTTTTGTGCAGTTAAGGCTGGAATGAAATGGGAATGCTTGGAAGATCCCGAGTCCAGGTCCAGACAGGCCCTCTCTGCTCCAGCCTGTTATCCGAACGATCTTAGCCACCAGAGGGAGGGGGGTTGGAAGGGCGGACATTGGCGGGATTCTCTCAGGAATGACTTTCCTGTGATTTGTCCAGCAATTCCTCCCCACAGCCAAACCAGAAATACCACTGAACCTGAGGTATTTGGCACGGGTGATGCATTCTGAATCCTTGAAGGGCAAAATAGCTGTAAAATAAAAATGGTTCCCTTAAAAGTTCACCAACTTAGTCCTCGGAGCATGTGTATAGAGGACGGGTCCAATAAGGCTCTCACTTTTTCCAAAGGAGCGTCCCCAAGCTAATTAAAAGCAAGTGCAAACAGATGGGAAGGGCGTATTTCCTAATAGAAATAGGCTCTTCACCACAAACCACCATCGAATTAAAAAAAAAAAATCCCTCTCTCCCCCTTACTCTTTCTTTTGGAAATTGTCCCTTCAAGTGAGGTAGGCATGCTGGAGTTGTTTTACTCCAAGGAATTTAAGAGAATCAACATGTTTTCCTTTCCTGGTTGCATCTGCGGTTGAATTGCTTAAAATATTTCACTTCTTAAAGTAACCTCGGTTTGTTATGGTAGATTTTTGTTTTTGTTTTTGTTTTTTGGGTTTTTTTCCTCGGAACTTGTCTTTTTAAGGCTGAGAAGACCAGCTCCAGGAAAAGAAAAAGAAAAAAATCAACACAACTTCTAGTTGTCAGAATCGGAATGCATATCAGTTATGCTGGGAGACAATGAAAACATCAAAAAGCATATACAAGCCATAAAAAATTCAGGTCCTCTGAAGCAATGTGGGACATGCTTGGTTGTGCTCCTCATTTGCATGCCAGTACCCACAGTGCTTTGCCAGCTCCCAGATCTTTCGGAGCAGCACCAGTGTCTGAGCTCTAGGGAACAAAGTGAAAGGTTGGAACGTGCTTCTGGGGAGAGGGACGTTTGTGTCTGCACAGAAAAGCAAGGCGGTGTGGGTGAGAGAACTTCTCCCACAGTGGTGATTAGCAGCCAGCCCTTGAGGGCTTAATCACAGGCTTGAGAGCTGTACCTGGCCTTTTGTTTTATTGTTCTGTTGCTTTTTTGCCTTCCTCTTCTTCGCTTTCCCCAGGACGCTGCCACGGTGAAGGCACACTGTGCAGGGAAGAGGAGAAAGACGCCAATCTTTAGAAGTCTGGGCTGTGCTGCTATATCACTTGCCTGGAATTGGAGATTTGTGTGCAGTGTGTGTCTTCTGATGCTGGTCCTCACCTCAAAGCACCTTGGCCTTTACATCTGTTCCCATAAACAGTCCATGTTGGGTCAATGCGAACGACTTAGAGGTGCCACTGTGGCCAGCTGCTGGGGGCAGGGGTTCCCCTCAGCCTTGCCAGTGGGGCAGCCTCTGACCTCACTCTTCCCGCCCACACATATTGCCTCTCCCTCCAAACCTTGCTCTTCAAAGAGTCCAGCCGAGCCATTGTCTGGTGGTCCAAATTCTCGGGGTGGCCTGGGGATACAGGACTCAAACTAAGAGCTGGGGGAGGAGAGAAGTAAATTTGGCTCCTGACTGGGCCCCCTCAGCCTTCCGGGTGTGTCACATACAACCCTCATCTCTCTGCCCTTTCCAAGCCTGTCCTGTGGGGTCAGGAGCTACAGGGGGCTTGGTGACTATTACACAACTTGTGATTTTAATATGACCAACTGTTCTGGGGCATTACAAAATACATAAAAAATAAAAGTAAAGCTCAATCTTTGAGGTTGCTACCTGGAAGGTTTTTCTCTGGGTTTGTACTTTGATTTTTGAGCTGCGCTTTTCTCAGTGCTGTAAAGGAGTTCTTAGGCTAGATTAATTTAGCAGTAGGAAGATCTGGGCAGAAGAGTTAATGTGTATACGTGTCGGCTCTTAACTTACCCCCTGAAACTCCCAGCTTCAGAGGTAAGATAAAAGTCTTCCCTGACCCAGAATTTAGAAGCAGGCTGCCCTGCAAGCTGGATCCAGCCAACAGATTTGTTTGCTTCAGCCTGTATACACTGTTGTACAGTGTGTTGAATCAGTGTCCAACATTTTTAAATCAGGGGCTTTTACAGCATTTCTTAAAACATCTGAAGATCTGGCCACACACGCCTGCATTTCTCATAGGAGCCACCAGCCTGGGTTGCACAGATAGCGCCCCCTAGGTGTTAGGGGGTGGGGAGGTTGTCCCTTCTGCTGCTGGGCCTGCAGTCTCTGGTCCACCACCGTCCCAAAGGCCTTTGGTCTTAGACTGCCCACTCCACTTCCCGATCTTCCAATCCCGCTCTCGCAGTTCTCTGCACGCTCAGCCTAGGCTGGGCTCATAGACAATCCCTGAGTTTTTCCACCTCATTATCCATAGCATTGGTATAAGGTGACCAAACCCTCAGCTGTGACAGCTTTTCGTAGTGGGGATAGAGAGGAGGCAGGAACGAGGGCCCAGACTCACAAGCCCTCCTAGCTCTTTCTGTCCCAAATATAGCAAATGCATTTTTTCACCTGCTAGAGCCCCAGGGGTTCTCTCAGCCCTCCCCCCACCCCTGCACTTCCTCCTCCTGGAATACATATTTCCCTTCCTCTGATACCTAAGGTATTCTGGGGTGAGGAGTAGGTTGCAAGATTTGGATTTTTAAAAATTCTTTCCCAGATTTGTTGTGTCTAATTTGGACTGCAAGCGGTTTTTGGTGTCAATGACTAACCAGTGTTTGGTCTGCAAAGCCATTTCTGTTGAACTTGGATGGTGCTGAAAGCCCAGTTTCCCCAAATAAAGTCTAAATACATTTACACATTTATTCCCACGTGCGTCTTTGTGTTTCTGCCTGTCTCCTCACACCTCAGATATGTGCGTGGATGGGAACGTCCTGGAGAGAAAACCAGCAGGTAACTTGAGCTTCTACTGTAAACTTCGTAAGAGAAAATCATCAGCAAGTTGACCCAGTTGGATGGTAAGAGATAAAGATGCTTCCAAGAAAAGATGTTAGAATTAAGAGTTTGGATTGGAATTTGGTTGTTTCCTCATGACCTAACGGACAAATGATATCACTAGACAGAAAAATGGGACATAAAATAGAGAGTTTGGGAAAATACGTGAAAAAGGTCACTACCAAAATTATCCGCTCTCCCCAAATCCAGCTGGGATTCTCTATCAAAATCAGAACTTTCAATAGGTTTAATATTCACCAGCTTACAAGACAGTTATAACAACAGGTGACACAGGGCTTTAATAACACGGATGATGACAGTTGCCATTTAGAGAGTGCTCACCACTGTTCTAGGAACTGGGCTAAGGACTTGTATGCATTGACTCCTTGAATCCTTATAACAGCTCCATACAAATGATGTGTTACATACCGATTTTACAGACAGGAAAACTGACGTTTAATATGATTAAGTAATTTGACCAGCGCCCGAGAGGTGGAAACGGATAGGGCTGGCGTTTAAGTCCATGCTGTCCTCCAGCATGTCCTGGGCTGGGACAGCGGAATGGATGCCCTCCTTGCAAGCTGGTTGGAGTAAGAATCTGACAGACAGCCTGCCTTGGTTGTGACTGGCTTGGGGACTGGCACATTAGAGAGCCCAAGAGAGACAAATGGTGTTTTTTGCTCACAATTCCACTGCCAGAAATGACCTTCAGGGATGTGCCATGAGAGACCTAGTGGCTCTTCTCCTCTGATGAAAACTTGGACCTTCAGAGATTAGCCCACTCTAGGCTATTTGATACAATTAGCTACAGCCTGGGAGAACCAGATGAGTTTTTGGTACCTTTTTTTTTTGTTTGTTTTGTTTGTTTGTTTGTTTGTTTTGTTTTGTTTTTTAAGACAGGGTCTCACTCTTTTACCCAGGCTAGAGTATAGTGGCATGATCTTGGCTCACTGCACCTTCAACTTTCCAGGCTCAAACAATCCTCCCACCTCAGCCTCCCGAGTAGCTGGGACTACAGGCGCCTGCTACCACACCTGGCTAATTTTTGTATTTTTTGTAGAGACAGAGTTTCGCCATGTTTCCCAAGCTGGTCTCCAACCCCTGGGCTGACGTGATCTGCCCTCCTCGGCCTCCCGAAGTGCTGGGATTACAGACTTGAGCCACTGAGCCTGGCCTCAGGGTGATTTTTTTCAGCCTAAATGCATGTGGCCAAA
The DNA here is from genome assembly GCF_009761245.1 of Sapajus apella. NCBI lineage: Eukaryota > Metazoa > Chordata > Mammalia > Primates > Cebidae > Sapajus > Sapajus apella. The sequence continues at coordinate 16,800,154 of NW_022436953.1, forward strand.
TGGTGGGATGGTGAATGTGCTCACTGCCTGAGGGTGCCGGGGCCTGACTAAGCTGATGAGACCATGCCTGAAGCAAGGCCCGGATGGACAGACAGAGTCAGAATTGAGAAAAGCCACGTCTTCCTCCGTGTCTTATCTGAAGAGGGTGGGAAGGGTGGAATGGGGGCCTGAGCTCTGAAGCATGACTGGGGACCATCAGAGTTGCGGCTAGGTGACCATGTGGTGACTGTCAGATATGGGTAGTTGCTTAAACAAGCTGAGCTGGGCTGAAGGTTCAGCTTTTATCTACCCCTGTCTATAGACGTTGAGCACCTAAGGGACGTTGTGCCAGGGAACATGGGAGAGACCAAGATGGACAGGCAAGTTCTCTGCTCTCTAGCCGCTTACACAATTCCTCTTTGGGGAGCCAGCTCTAGAAGAAACTCAAAGCCTCAGTGAGTGGCAGCAAGTCATTCTAATTGGGAAGTGTGCACCCAAGGTCAGGTATCATGTGTATTCATGGGTCATTTTCCATGACCCATGTGAGTCACAGAGCTGGGCCTTTAGTGGGAGTTAAGTAAATGTCTGCAGATCAGTGAGTGCTTCAGTCAATGACTGAATGTTTAGGGGCTTTTGGAAGGACTTGTGGGAGAGGAGGACGTTGAGTGTATGTTGTATCTGTTAAAATTAAACGTGGTGCTGGTAATAGACATCTGAATTATTAGAAGTTTATTTTTCTACCATATAACATAATATTTGGAGGTTAAGAATCCACAGGGAAATGTGGCATCTTCACCGTCATCAGGGACCCAACCTTCTTTTACCTTTCTGCTCTTTGGTCTTAAATCCATGAATTCCAACCCCAAGATTGCCTGATGGAAACAAGATAACTACTGGACTCCATTGATTACATCCATGTTTTAGGTAGGAAGAAGGAGAATGGGGAAAAAGACACCCTTTCTAGAAGACTCCATTGACCTCCACTAACATTTCATTGGCCACTTCTAATTTCAAGGAACATAAGGGAATATGTTCTCTTGTCTGGGAGCATTCTCAATCTGAATAAAATCTGCTTCTATTAGTAAGTAAGAAGGGAAGAATGAATCATGGATAAACAACTGCAGGCTCTGCTTCGACAAGACTGGGTCATCTTTATGGAGAAGGAGGAGGAAGGGAGTTCAGCAAGGCAAAGTTTATTTCACTCCTGTCCTACGCGACACACAGCTTTGAGACATGCTTTACTGTGACCTGATAATGTGGCAAATATAAGACATCGGTGCCTAGGGCACATAAGTTCCTTCACTATTCAAATCCTCCTGCCAAGGGCTTGGTTAATTGCACTGACTTCTCCTGCATTATTTTCAGCTGTTTAAAGTGCCTCTAAGAACACTCATCCTCTATTTTATGTAATGAAACCTCTGGTGAAAAATGGAGTCTGACAGGTATGTGGACAGAAGTGCCCCGCAGGGACTGGCAGGGCTGGCTGTGTTAGCCAGGCAAGTAGATGGACAAAGAGATGGATAAAGTCTTTGGTAAACACAGAGCATTACTCAACAGCAAATTTACCACCTCTTGCTGACTCAAAGCAGCTCTTGCAGAATATTTAATGACTTCTGCTAAACAAAACACTAGAGTTTCTCACTTTTTAAAAAGGCTACAAAAACTAAAGCTACTGTGTAAAACGAGTGCCAAATTTCCACTCATGTGTTTATTCAGCTTTCTTTGCTTTTCCCCCAAACCAGAACTAAATAGACGCTATCGATTTTCCCAAGATGGCAACCCAACAGCCAGCCAGGTGTTCTCAGATAAGGAGGGCTCCCTTGACACAAAGAGCTTAATGGGGTTGGGATATTTTTCAGTTTTCTTTTCCCAGGGCTAGGGAAGCTGGATTGAGGTTTCTGAAGAAGAGAGGCAGGACGGTGAAATGGAAGCCCACGGGCTTCTTCTGCCTGTTGTTACTCTTGAAGAACTTGCTGAAGGGGTGGACCCCCTCTTGCTGAAACCACCAGCTTCTACTAGGCATGGTGGAAATTATCAATCCTTGAAGGAGGTACGATTATCCTAAACCCCAAATCTCACCAATATTTCAGTCTCTGGAGGAAGACCTACTGAAAACAGAATACTTTATTTATGTCATTCATACTAGTAATTTTTTACAAACATCTTCCTTTCTAGTTTCACTATAAACTCCATACCAACAGGAAAATGTTATTATTGCTCCCTGTTCTAGCCCTTTGCCCAAAACATAAGCAGTGCTGCGTAAGTATTTGCTTTGTGATTCTCTAGGTGATACCATTTTGTTTCTTTCTGGAACAGCATACAACTTGGCTTCTCCCTTACTTTTTGTTATACTTTGACATATTTTCTCCTAGGTATTTGCTTTGTGTTTTTTAGTGATTGATACTCTGTTGAATATGAAATTGTGTATGCTTTGCCAAGTAGCATTTTAAGATAGCATGTTCCCATCTGTGTTAGCATAGGCTAAACTGCTGTAACAAACAGACCACAAAATACAGAGGTTTAAATAAAATAGAATGTATTTCTCATCATATGACGATCTCAGGTAGACAATTCCATTCCACAAGGTCATAAGGCAAACAGGTTAGAAGAGCAGCCCTCTCTACTTTAACACATAATTCCTGAATCTTGGTCCCAATGAGTCCCCTACTTTTCAGCATTTCCAAGCCAGAGAGAAAAGGAAAAAAGAATAGAAGACAAGCAACTTTCTCATAAAAATAAACTCCAGAAGGCACACATTTCACTTCTGCTCATATCTCATCGGCCAAAACTTAGAACGTAGCTATAGTTACCTGCAAAGGAGGCTAGAAATGTAGTCTCTAGCTAAGCAGTCATATTTCATAAATTGGCATTTCCAAATACCCAGTGGATATACATCAGGATGTCCAAATGAAAAGTTGGAATTCCTGGGAATTCTTAGAAATTCGCAGGAATTCTTAGAAATTCCTGAAATCATAAGTTATTCTTTTTTTAAAAAAAACAAAACTTTGATTTTAGGTTCAGGGATATATGTACAGGTTTGTTATACAGGTAAACTCCTGTTATCTTAAAAGACTTCCATTTGCCATCATCACTGCCGCCCAAAGGCCCTTGCCACCACCCATGATCAATCCCCCTCCGCCACAGGTTCTTCAACATTGCTATTGATACATCTCCTTCGAGCTGCCTGCAGACGAAGTTCTAAAGATGGAAGAAAATTTTTGTGCTCTGAACACTGGAGAGAAAGGATTTGGTGATAAAGGTGTCCCTGCTTTTACAGAATTATTCTGGGGTACGCGTCAGGGTGGCAGCTTCACGTGCCATAATCGCACTGGTGGCAAGTCTCTCTACAGCAAGGAATTTGATGATGAGAACTTCGTTCTGAAGCATACGGCTCCTGGCATCTTGTCCATGGTAAATGCTGGACCCAACACAAATGGTTCCCAGTTTTTCATCTGCACTGCCAAGACTGAGAGGATGGATGGCCAGCATGTGGCCTTTGGCAAGGTGAAAGATGGCATGAGTGTTGTGGAAGCCCTGGAACCCTTGTGTCCAGGAATGGTAAGACCAGCAAGAAGATCACAGCTGCTGACTGTGGACAACTCTAATACATTTGACTGTTTTATCTGAGCCACCAGGCCATTCCTTCTGTAGCTCAGGAGAGCATCCCTCCACCCTGTTTGCTCACAGTATCCTAGAATCTTTGAGCAGTCCTTTGGGTTCCATATTTACCTTATCCCCTTCCATGTCTAGCTGGATCGCAGAGTTAACTTTATGATTACAAAATAAAAACTAAATAAAAGAAAATAAAAGACTTCTAGCAATCTTTATATTCTTTAGTCATTACTATAGATATCTAAAAGAAATTGGTTTAATAAATAAGAAACATTAAGTTTTAGTGAATTTATAAACAACTATAGCCTGACGGAAAAAATCAAACATTGGATAATACCAGTGAACATTTTTGGGTAATATTCAAATAATGTGACAGATCTCCTAACGAAGTTAAAGCACTACACAGGATCACACATGGAAATTGCCAATTAAGGGTGTATTTTGCTTCCCAAACTTTTTATTTCCTAGAGCATCACTAGCAGTATTTAAATAAAGTATACATACATATAAACCTAATACTGTTTATTTTATTTCCAAAAATTACTTGCCATTAGCATCAGTCAAGAACATACACTTAGAACAGGACAACAGCTACAAGCAAGACTGACTGATCAGCTCTTGACCTATGTGCTCTCCTTATGTTCTATCTATTTTATAAGCTCCTCCACCTGTCAGCCTTTCCCGCTCTTACTTTTCATCTGACATTGACAGATTCAAACCAATGATGTCTTTAGGTTGATCATTAAGCTTTGATTCTTGCAGGATACTTATAATACTTTTTCTAAATTTCTTGACTTACTTTTCTTTTGAGAGTTGGTAGAACATAACAAATTCTCAAGAAATACTGGAAAGGAATTCCAGCCTGGAAACACTAGTCAGGATATATGTTTGTAGCAAAGGGAGGAGGTTCTATTACTAAAAGACAGGAGAAAATGGGCACTGAGAAGCATCTCTGCTCAGGACTAGCTAATAATTTGTGGGCTCAATGTGAAGTGAAAATGTGGATGACTCTTGTTAAAAAACTATTAAGAATTTCAAGGTAGTAGCTGTGAAACATTAAACCAAGCTAGGGCCCTTGCAAGTGTGGGGCCCTGTATGACTGTGTAGGTCCCACGCCCATGAACCTGGCCCTGTCTCTGCTTCATTATATCATTCAGAAATCTGAATTGATGTTATTTTTAATGGCTGCATAGTATTTCATTGTGCAGATTTACCACAATTTCTATAACCGTTGCTGAATTCTTTCTTGGATATTTTCATGGCGTTGAATGAAGCCATCTTTTCAACACCCCTCAGGAGCCGCACACCACTGTTACACGTGGGGTGTTACTCACGGGGTTTGAGTATGAGCTAAGGCAAGAGAAGCAGAAACCAGGACCAGATCAAACTCCCAGGAGGAAGGCGGCATGGTCATGAGCAACACCAAAGACAAATCACGCCAAGACAAGGTCAGAACACATCAGTAAGGGGAGAATGTCAGGCAAGGCAAATGTGGGCCTGTCCTCACAGGTGGGGCCTCAGATAAGCTTCCCAAGAAATCTTGCTCAACCAAGGGCAGTTGTTGCCATTTGCTTGGGGCCACCTGTTTCTTCCTAGTATTTTCGGGTAGCTGACAATTGTGTGCCCAATCCTGGCCTGTTTCATAAGACTTTTGTGAGAATTAAATGAGATATGTATGTCAAATGCTGCTGCAGGCCTTCCATGATGAGAAGTCATTCTCATGAGGAGTAGGACAGAGAGAGAAGAGCAGGTAAGAGAGTCATTCACAGCCTCTTAGGCTCTCAGGACTGGCCCCTTCTTTGCTAACGATGCCTCTTTTGATGAGGCCCAAAGGGTCTTCCTCATCCACTTTTTCTTCCTGGGAGCCAAAGTACCAGAAGGAGGAATTTTGATGCTCTATTAAACAGATATAATGAAACACTTCTTTTCTATATTAGTCATTCTGTGTAATTATTTCTGAGGATGAATTCTTTCCAAGATGTATTTACAGACGCATGGCTGCAACCATGAGACACACCTTTGAGAATTTTCCAGCTCTTCTTTTCCATGCTCTGTTCTTTTTTTATCCTTCCATTCATTTTAAAAACATTTTATTGTGGCAAGAGTACTTTGCAAGAGATCTACATTCTTAACAGATATTTAAGTGTACAATATAGTATTGTTATCTCCAGGCACACTGTTGTAGAGCACATCTTTAGAACTTATTCATCTTGTATAACTGAAATTTTATTCTGGTTAAATACCAGCTCTTTTCCTCTCTCCCCCTAGTGCCTGGCAACCACAATTCTATTCTTTGCTTCCATGAGTTCGACTATTTTAGACACCTCTGCATGTTCTTTAAAAAAATCTCTTCTCTTTAATATTGTCAGCTGAGTCCTCCCGGGGGAACTCTTGGGGAGAAGTTCCCTCCAGCTTGAGACCCCCTTGGTGAGCTGCAAAAGGTTGGAGGTAGCTCAGAGTAATGGCGTCTCTAGGTCCTAAGCAGAACTTGATTTCTGCATTTTTTTTTTTCCATCATAGAATCTAAAAAGCATTAAGATGGAGAATCTGGTCTTGGGTAGGACATAGGAAACTGTCATTATTTGAAAGGTCCTCAGGACTGTATAGTCCTAGCTACTTGGGAAACAGAAGTGGGAGTATCACTTGAACTCAGGAGTTAGCAGCTGCAGTGAGCAATGATTGCATCGCTGCACTCTAGCCTGGGCAACAGAGCAAAACCCTATCCCATAAATAAATAAATTAATAGTCCCCAGGTGATTTCCGTGGCCCAGCCAAGTATCTTCTTAGTTCTAGGCCAGCCTCCCACCTACACTTAACTTCCCTGTAATGGTTCCCAAACCCCACTCTTCAAAACTCCTGCCCCTACAGTTACCTGGGTTGCCTCCTCTTTTCTTGTCTACTTTCTTTGTTAGCCAGAAGGAAGACAGCACGGAAGGCATGTTAGTACCTGCAATGATGGCTCTGTGCTCCAAGGAGGAAATGAGTTCTCATCCGCTCGGCCAGCTGGGAATGCTGGAACTGGTGTTCTCAGCCTGCGGACTCAAGAGAGCATTGGGCCAGGAGGGTTTCAGCGTTTCCAAGTCAATGCCGAAGGCACACACACTGATGGATGGGGAAGTCATTGATTTTTCTTCAGATAATAACTGAAGCATATTTGTTCAGTGTCTTTCAGAACCAAAGCCTTGTCTGGTTTATTTTTGTTGCTTTTTGTTTGTTCTGAGAAGACAAAACTTGTCTGACTAAAGCAAACCTCAGTGTTTCATTGTTCAGCAGCTCCTGGGGGTCAGGGTGTTCACGTCCCTCTGTTAAGTGCATTGATATTCAACAGATACTTAATGAGCACCTACTGTGTGTCATTTTGGGCTATGGATGGCTTTGGGAGAATCATAAGACATAGTAGTTTCTGAGATGGCAGCCTGGCTCCTGGAGGCTGCAGTTCCCCATGGAGGGGACTCCGAGTTCTAATCCCAGTTCTGCACAAAGATACCAATCCAAGACAAAAGTACTTCAAGAGAACTTGGACCAAATGCTCAGCAAATCAGGTTTTTTGCCTGGCCTTGAAGTCTCACTTCCTGTACCTAATTCTTGCCTTAGTCCCAGTGAGCATTTATTACGTGCCTGCCACATAACATTGTGCTTAGTGCTTCCCACGTGCTGGCTGATTTGATTGATCTTCCCACAACCATAGCAGGTGATATGGTTTGGGTTTGTGTCCCCATCGAAACCTCAGGTTGAATTGTAATCCCCAATGTTAGAGAAGGGGACCAGTGGAAGGTAACTGGGTTATCGGGGCAGATTTCCCCATTGCTCTTCTCATGATAGTGAGTTCTCAAGAGATCTGGTTTTTTAAAGTGTGAGCACCTCCCCGTTCGCTCTCTTCCTCCCACTCTAGCCATGTAAGTCTTGCCAGCTCCCCCTTTGCCTTCACCATGATTGTAAGTTTCCTGAGGCCCCCCAAGCCTCCTGTACAGACTGTGGAACCATGAGCCAATTAAACCTCTTTTCTTTATAAATTGCCCAGTTTCATGTATTTATTTATAGCAGTGCAAGAATCGACTAATACAGCAGGTATGATACCCATATGACAGATGGGGAAATTGAGGCTTGAGAGATGATTTGTCCGACAACAAAGCTAGCACTCCCAACTTCTGTGCTAAGCAGACTCCCAGAGCCTCTGTAACTACCCAGCTTCTACAATAGCTTCTGTCACTACCCAGTTAATTGTGCTCCCAAGTCAGATCTCATCTTCTCCTTTAAGCTCTCAACCCTGGACTTTAAAAATCAGGTATCCTTTCACCATGATGCTTTGGTGGGGAAATAGCACATCCACTATTCCAAAAGAACAGGCCTTGTGATTAGAAAACCATTCCTTTCCCTCCAGGTCATTATTCTTTCTGGGGAATCACTAAATCCTGCTAAGCCAACCGCTTCTCAAAATATGGTCTCTGCACTAGCAGGAACAGCAGCACCTACGACTTACTAGAAATGTAAATTTTGGGGCCCCACCCTGGAGCATCATAATCTCTCAGGATAGGCTCAGGAATCATGTTTTAATAAGTTCTCCAGGTGGCTCTGATGCAGGCTGAGGTTTGAGAACCACTGGCCTAGATGGGATCCTCAGGTGCTTCAATAACAACACAGTAGTGTGCATTTACCACAGACTGCAGGCTCTATAAGATAACCCGACAAAGGACAACAAAGATAGTGAGGGTGGTACTCCTGTGTTCAAAAATGTGTAAATATTGCAAATTCTGCTTCCCCCTTGGAAATTCTTAAAGATATTGTCACACTCAAGACCAGAAAGAGTCCTGCAGTAGGAAAGACTGCTTACCTTTACTCAACCATTCTCTCCCGAATTCAGGTTTAATTTTAATTATGGAGCTTTTCTACTTTTTCATAATTTCAACTTTTCAGGGGATACATATGCAGGTTTGTTACATAAGCATATTGCATGATGCAGAGGTTTGAGGTATGAATGATGTCATCATCCAAGTACTGAGCATAGTACCCAATAGGTAGGTTCTCAACCCTCACCCTCTAGTAACCCCCAATGTTGATGTTCCCATCTTTATGTCCATGTGTACCCAATGTTCAGCTCCCACTTGTAAGTGAGAACATGTGGTATTTGATTTTCTGTTTCTGCATTCAATTGCTTAGGATAATGACCTCTGGCTGCATACATATTGCTGCAAAAAACATGATTTCATTCTTTTTTATGGCTGTATAGTATTTCATGGTGTGTGTGTATCAAATTTTCTTTATCCAGACCACTATTGATCAGCACCTAGGTCAATTACCTGTCTTTGGTATTGTGAATAGTACTGCTATAAACATTCAACTTCATGTGTCTTTTTGATAGAACAATTTATTATCCTTTGAATATAAACCCAGTAATGGAATTGCTGGGTTGAATAGTAGTTGTGAGTTCTTTGAGAAATCTCCAAACTGTTTTCCACAGTGACTGAACTAAATTACATTCCCACCAATAGTGTGTAAGTGTTTCCTTTTCTACAAAGCCTTGCCAGTATCTGTTATTTTTTGTCTTTTTTTTTTTTTTTTTTTGAGACAGAGTCTTGCACTGTAGTCCAGGCTGGAGTACAGTGGTGCGATCTCAGCTCATTGCAACCTCTGCCCCCCAGGCTCAAGCGATTCTCATGTCTCAGCCTCCCAAGTAGCTGGCATTACAGGTGCCCACCACCATGCCTGGCTATTTTTTTTTTTTTGTATTTTTAGTAGAGACAGGGTTTCACTATGTTGGCCAGGCTGGTCTCAAGTTCCTGATCTCAAGTGATTCACCCACATCAGCCTCCCAAAGTGCTGACGTTACAGGTGTGAACCATCTCACCCAGCCTTGACTTTTAAATAGTAGCCATTCTGATAGGTGTGAGATGGTATGTCATTGTAGTTTTGATTTGCATTTCACTAATGATCAGTGATGCTGAGCATTTTTTTTATGTTTGTTGCCCACTTGCATGTCTTCTTTTGAGAAGTGTCTGTTTATGTCCTTTGCTCACTTTTTAATGGAATTATTTTTGCTTGTTGAATTGTTTAAGTTATTTACAGATTCTGGATATTAGATCTTTGTTGGATTGAATAGTTTGCAAACGTTTCCTCCATTTTATGGGCTGTCTATTTACTCTGTTGATAGTGTTTTTTTCCTTTGCAGAATCTCCTTAGTTTAATTAGGTCCCACTTGTCAATTTTTGGTTTTGTTGCAATTGCTTTTGAGGACTTAGCCATAAATTATTTGCCAAGACTGATATCATGGACCTTTTCTTGTACAAAATACCTGTTGATATCCCAAGGAACTGATAAGGGCTAGCATACTTTGAAGTGTTGATCACTATGATCCTCAACTGTAGATGACCCTAGCTTGAGCACGTTTCATCAGAATTCAATTCCAAGAGCCATATCAGAAATTGAGAAACATCATACAGAATTGTTTTTAAAATATCACTTTCGGATCCATACAGAACCCTGTGTTGCACAATTCCAAGAGACAGCCTTGTAAACAGAGTCCCCTGGAGTTGGGCAACCTTGAAGTGTGGATCTACCATCAAATATTGGATTAATTAAAGGCAAATGAACTAAAATATTTCCATCTATCAGAAATGATTTAGGATCTAGGGGCTTGGAGGAATCTAAAGAGAGGGTTTCCAAGATATTTAACTCTTCTAACTTCATGGAAAATAGTTCAGGATGAACTTGCCAATTATTACTAAGCCAATAAATACAATTACATTAAGTATAGTCATATTCCTGTTCCTTTGAGCCTAGTTAATTTTACATTTTGAAAGCATCTGATGAGAACACTTTGTATTTACGTAGCATCTTTCATCCCCAAGTCTACATGAGAGATGATTGGCAAGAAAAATTTCCTATGTGGGAGGTCCCTTCTCTGATGGAATGGTAAGTCTTTAACAAAAGAAGGAAATTTGCTGACACCGAAGTCACTGGCTAACTATTGAAGATGGTATCAAAGCTAATCAGCAGACAGAAGAGCCAGTCTGGACAACATGACTGTGGGCTTTATATTTCTGCAAATTAATTTAAGAAAAATAAAAGGAACAGCTATTTCTTGTTCTCTTTGTGGCGCTCTAAGAACTTCACATTTAATCATGAGATGTCTGCTACCTCCAGGCCCCACTCATGCCTGAGAAGTGCCCCAAATTACTTTGCATTAGATGCTGGTTCCAAGTTCAGCAGGGAACCAGAAATGTTAGATGCACATAAAAGTTGGGCATAGGGAAGAGGTGAGAAGGGCCAGCTTTGAGTTCCCTTCTACTTGGCAGGTGTCTTCTTTTACTCTTATTTTCAAACAAAGTTTATTATTTTCTCCTCTATGAGAAGAATACATTCTTATTATAGAAAATTTGGCAAAAATAGAAATGCAAGAAGCAAAGAAGCTCCCATCATCCAAAGAGAATCACTATTAACAATTTGATGTATTTCCCTCCAGTCTTTTTTCTGTGCATTTTAAAAAACAGAATTATAGTCACACTGTATGTACAGTCCTGATTGCAGGGTATTGTGGTACAACCTAGGCATATGCCCATTTTTTTTTCAAACCCTACGGGAACAAATGACACCATATACTCTTAAAGGCAAGGACAGGGTCAGTTCTAGCTCAACATAGTGACACTAGGACCTAGTACAGAGCCTAGCACACAGTAAATGTTGTTGAACAAAATAACAATAAATAGTAGGTCATGAAGTGGATATACCGGAATTCATGTAACCCGGCTTCCAATGCAGACATGAAAGTGACTCCAATTGTTTGCTGTGTTAGGCAGTACTTAAATTCTGTTATGCTTATTTTCTTTTTCCATGTTTAGATTGTTATCTAAAGCAGACACTGTCAGCATCTAGCTGTTTTCCTTCAACTTTTCTGAGGCGCACCTGCAGACAGTCTCTGGACAGTCTGCTGGCTTCCTGTGTCACCTGTTTGTGTTTGTTCTTTGGTGGTGGAAGCATAGTTAGTCTATGGACACATGGAATAACCTGGATATGCCCATGTTAATGTCCCTGTGCAACCCTCAACCAATGGGGATGGGAGTTACTGGGTAAACATCCCAGCTTCCTTGCTCCTCAGGGTGACAACTGTAAGGTGTGTTCTATATAGTTTGTCAAGTGGTTCTAGGAAGATGGAACTCCCAACCACCCACGGTGTCCAACTCATTAGGATGTCCATATATTGGCTTTCCTTTCCTGGGATTACCTCCCAAAGAAACTGCTTGCACCAAACTCTTGTCTCAGGCTCTACTTCAAGGGACCACCAACTAAATTACTAACATTGGATGGAGTCTCAGAAGCAGAATTACTAAGTTAAACCAGATGGATTCCTTACAGATTCAGGAAACATATAGATTGGCAAGTAATTTCCATATGGGGGTTTTCAGAGCTCTTTTACTAATCTCTATCTATACTCAAAGAATCTAGACCCTGAACTAGACTCTCAGGAAGAGGAGAAAAAGAAGTCAAAGCACTTACCTGCCAGGTCTGCACTGTAGGATCGTTAAGCAGTTTCATTTGAGTTTGTTATTTTGTTGTTCATTTTTCTCTGTTGTTTGCCTTACTTCTTTTTCTCCTGTATTCCTGGACAGAGGCCAGTGGTTATAGAATTTTCCCTTTTGTCTCTACAAATGGAAAGAGAGAGGGAATTGACTGCATCAGAGAAAAGAATCTAGGAGGAAAGATGAGTGAAACGTTGCTTTTTAATATTTCAGCCTTGGGTCTCTGTAACAACCAGAGTTTGGTATTTTCAAGGAAAGTGAAAGAAATAGAATGTGCTATAAAGAGGATTTTGTCATGATTAAACCCTTGCAATCTATGAAGAGTATGCACAGTTGTGTTCCAAAATAAAGCTGCAAGTTTGGGGATTGTCATAGTGACCTAGAAAGCATGGTTTCTCCAGGGAAACCCAGGAATGAAGTTTCCTAGCAGCTTTACTGCTACGGCCATGGCTGCACACAGAAGAAGGACTGAGCCTGTTTTCCCAAAAATGAGAGACAAACTACTCTTTCTCCTAAGATTTCCTGGACATTCCAAGAAATCTTGCTGGATGGACATGGAAAATAAACATTTGCATACTCACCTTTTGCGTCCAGGTGAGGAGTTTTCATCTATCCAGTTTTTGCACATTACATGTGATGAAGAGTTTTTCTTTTGTTTTTGTTGTTTACAGAATAAAGAGAAGGATGCCTTGGTCAAGGTCAGCTTCAAGTCAGTTGTTAACTTAGACATGTCCTTCCTCCAACCAGAAAATATCAGATGCCTCCCAATTGTTCTAGGTCCATGCAGCCTTTCTAAAACTTCCCCAAGCTCTTCCCCACTCTTGAAAATTCTAGCTTACTCATAAGTCCATTTTAGGGGGAATGGAATCACACCACACCCAAAACTAGATGCTTGGCTGCCTGTGGGAGCAACTCCAGCAGGTGTTCTATGTTGGGCTGATGAGGGAGCATCCAATGTTGTGGTAGAGGAGCCTGTGTGGCAGAGACAGCTTCATGTTTACCAAAACTGGCTTCCTTTTCCTTCTTGGACACACAGCTAGACAACACATCCCAGCCTCCATCACTGTTCTGTGGACCACATGATTGGCATTTCTAGCCCTGGCTCTGTCTTCTGTACCCCTTCAAACTCTGCCTTCCCACCACTCTTACAACTAGCTGTGCAGCACTCCAAGACCCCATGTCATGACAGAAAGTGACTGCAGAAGCCTGGTCCTTAAGTCATGGCATGGGAGTGACCCATGCAAGAGAACTCTTGGCCAGGGACATCAACATAAGACGTCACATGACTGAGAAATAGTCATTTTCATCATATGAAGCCATTGACTTTTGGAGCTATTTGTTATTGCAATTAATCTACTCTGACTCATATATATTGCAAGTATCGGTTGCCTCTTGGCATGTGTATGAGTTCACGTGGAAAGCAGAGTCAATTCTGTTGTTTGTCCCACCAAGCTCACCAAAGTTACTTGCATGAAGGATCCTTCAGTCACAAAACAGTGAGAAGGACATGCAAACACCATGTGATCAAAGCATGTTCTCAATATCATGGGTGCACAGGAGTGTAGGTGTTCAGTTCAACTGTGACCACAGGGACGTGAGGTCACATGGCACAAGGAGGGCAGTGACTCCAATCAGATGTGCAACCCATAGAGCCCCAGAGCGACTTTTCGACTATCTTTGCACTTAATGAAGCATCAGTCTGGCATCCATTAGCAACCAAGAAGCAGTTGGAATCTATATTGCAGTCCCTTAAGATGCTATGTTACAATCCAAAGCAAAACTTACAATTCCTTCTCCCCTTCTTCTGTGATGTAGTGCACACTCACAGCTGCTTCCCAAGCCTCTCTTCTATCCTCTGCCAAACCCACCCCCATAAAACCTCTCCCTAAACCCATCCCAAGCTGTTATTCTAAATTTCTCCATCTCTTCCTGCCTTTGCCAAGCTACTCTTTTGTCCCAATAAACAACACTCCACCTTCTCCGCAAATCAAGCCCGGCTTTCTGTCCTGCCTGGACTTAACATTTCCTGTGACGACTCATAGGCTCAATTCGTGAGTTGATCATAGACCCAGAAAGGTCCAAAAATGAAAACAGATTCTTCTTAGGGGTGTGTTGAGGGAGTGGCTATAAATATTTACACATTATTATCATTACTTTTTTTGGATCGCAAATACATTGTCAATTCCACTGCTTGTGAGTTAGGCAATCTTGGGTAAATTCTTCAACATCCCTTAGCCTCAATTTCCTGCCTTGTAAAATGGGGTTTATAGACCTTCTCAGGATTCTGGAGGGGAGCAAATGAGATGTAGTATGTGAACGTGGTTTGCATATATCCAGCAGTAAGCAATGTTTTTTCTGCCCTTTCTGAACTTGTGGCTCTTTTGCTGTATATGAGCAGAACTGGAGGTGCAGGCCTAGCCCAATGACAAAAAGGAGGGTAAGCTGAGGTGCCAAGAATCAGCAGCACCTGGTTTTGATACCAGCCCCTCTGGATCTTACTCTTGAGTTTCCTGGTCAACTTTCAAGTGACCTTGAAGGAGGAACTGCATTTCCTGAGCCTCCAGCAGAGCGTTGCCACCACAAGGGAAACATGCCCACCCCTTGTCCCCTAGGGTGGGTTGTGAAGGTTAATGAATTGGTATTTGTGAAGTGCTTTGAGATCCGTGGATGAAAGGCCCTATGAAGTCAAAAGCGTTGGGATGATTATTAAATTGCCTTGCCTGAGGTCAGACAGCGCAGGACTAGGGGAGCTAGAAAGGGAAGACTCGTTCCCTTTCTTCCATTCCCCTGCTAGGACAACTAAGACCGTAACCTGTTCTTGTTAAGATGGGCTGTCCCTCTGTGGGTGGATGTCCTCAGGCCTCACATCCTGTCTCCTTTATTCCCAGCACCCTGGTTAGGACCAGGCTCTGGCTCCTCACCAGCCTGCTCATTGGAATGCCAGACAGCTCCCTCGCTCTTGGGGAGAGCTCTGGTTTGCTGGGTTTTTTGAAGCCTGGGGAAACTGTCATGTGAGGGACAGACATTTTCACTTGACCCTGAGACCCTTCTTGAGAAAGAAGGGGCAGTTTCTCCTGTGCCAGCTGGACACAAAAATAAAGGGGGAGCTCTGCTGTGGCTGAATTTGGGGGGTTGCATTCTGCACCAACCAGCTCTATTCTATACCTCATTTTTTTTTTTTTTCTCTCTCTCTCTTTTGCTTTTGTTTTCCATTCAACCAGCTTGGTGGTTGCAATATTTGTTTTACAAACATTTCCTCCGTACCTTTGTTTTTTTCTTTCTCCCACGTTGGCTGTTGTATAGATACCTCATTGCAATTCAGACACCTGTCACTTTCGGATGTCAGTGTGACTGTTGCCACACTGATTAGTTAAGATGAAGAAAAAAATGCAGTGCCATATAAATAAAAAATTAGAGACTGTCACATTGTTTAAAAAGGGCCCACCTCCCAATGCCAAATCTCCAGATCTCGGCAAAGCGGCGTCCTTCTGTTTCCTCCATATCCCAGCTAAGGGGACCACTTACAATGTCTTGTTTTTAGTGATTAAGTGGTTAATGATTTAATGAACTAAAAAAAAAAAAATCTCATTTGTTGCTTCCCTTGGACTTGGAAAAAACCTCAAAGAGCTGATTTTCTGTGTACCTCAGTCCAATATTGCTACCTGCTGGGATACGACCACAGTCTCTAAATAAATTGCTAGTGGCCTTAGGCGGGTGGAAGAGTCTCCCTTTGATCCTGCTTGAGCAGATGAAGTCAAATGTTCAATCAATCAATCACGTTCATAACTTGCAGCTACAATCGGGCTGACAACAGCCTATTATTTATTTTTAAAATCATATATTTCATTATTGCAAAACACACAGGCTCTCACGAGGGGGAAAAGACTAAATTATTGATAAGCCGTATAGATGACGGAGTTTGTTGTTTCTGACATGCTTGTCACTAACTATTGTCAGGAAGGATTTACTAAGATGTAGAGTCAGGAAAGTTGGCCAGGGATGTACGTCGCGCCAAAGCAGAGGTGGGGAGAGGAAACTCTAATGGCCTCTCTCTCTCTTATTGAATTCTTGTAGGTAAAAGGCAGCTGAAGGCAGAACAGGTTTCTATTGCAACGCAACACTTGAAAAGCCCCCAATTTGATTGCTACAGAGCAGGAGATTTGGTTCTCAAAATAGCCATGCGTTTGGGAAATGAATTTTTGCTCGTGTCTGTACATTCCTGGAAATAACAATCGTAGCTCTCCAGCATTCCCACATGGGCCGGGGCCAGGCATATTTATTCAATATTGTGTGTTGGGGCGGTGGGGGAGGTGATGTGCAAACGCAGCCTGAAGCAGCTGACGTGGGGGAGGACAGCTGTGGGTTCCTCTTGTTTTGGGCGGTGGGAGAAGGTGCCCTCCTGCTGCACCTCTGCCAGGCCCCTGAGCTGGCAGGGCATCCTTAATGGAGGTGTCTTCCCCATGGACTTGCGATTGAACTTCTCTAATGGGTTTAGGAGAAGGAAGAGCAGTCAGAAAACTGCTGACCACTCCTTTCCACGTTCTTCTCTCTTTTCTGTTTTCTGGGTCACTAGCTGGGGCAGTCATGGCAAGCTGAGATCTTAAGGCTGCCACTGACCCCCCTCATCTGAACAGTGAGGAGTTGGACTGGAAACTCTCTCAGCGCCACATTGTCACCTGGCTGTCACCTCCAGCATAAGGAGGAGGTTGCTCCTGGGTTTGCTGGAAGAAAGAGTCCCCTGGTCTAAAGGGAGCAGAGATGTTTTGTTAAGGGAACTTAAATATGCACGCAGACAGATCCAATCCTAGAAAACAAGTACCATTAAATTGGAACAATAACAGCCATGGAACTAAAGATTCCTAACATCCCCGCCGCCCCCACTGGTACTTCCTAAGCATAAGTACAATGTAAGTAAAATCGAAGCTCCTTGGGAGGTTCAGTGAAGATTTGACTTGCACTCCTAAATTATTCACTAATTACAAGATGATCTCCCAGTTGCTGGGGTTGGGGGAGACGGTGCTACATGTATACCCTAGAATCAAAGATTTCTCAAGGCCAAAGGGCCTTCAGAATTAATCCATACACCCATTTCATAGATGAGAAAACTGAAAGTCAGAGAAATTGGAATCAGATATCCAGCTAGTAGCAGTTAGGGGACCAGACCCCAGGCCTCCAACCCCTTTCCTGGTGGACCTGGACACTGTTAACAGAGCTTAGATCAGAAAAGAGGTGATTTGATTCCCTGCAAAATGCTCTATCTCCCACATTCTGGTGCCTGCAGATGAAATATTCCAGCATGTTCATTTGGTTTTAAGATAGTAACTTCATTTAGAAGCCAAACAACCAGAAATCTCACTCAATCACAAGTGCTTTTCCAATGCTGACCCTTGACAATGAGTGGGCAAAGATATTATAGGATTAGGGTTAGGATTAGGATTTGGAAGTAACTTTTGAATCCATAAGAAGACAACTGAACCCGTCTTCTGGGAGATGGGGGCCCTTGCTTTCAGGTCTGTGCTACCACTTCTCTGGGGTGATGGGCGTGGCAAAAGCTGCCTCTTCTGAGCTTCTGACCATGAGGTGAGGAGTGGTCGTGACAAAGTCCTCGACCCCACTTCAGTCAGGCTCCTTACCCTCTGCTCAGATGGGCGTCCACCTCAGCCCCGGTCCTTGCTGGGCCTGCACATCCCAGTTTTAGAGAAAATCCTGCTGAGTTGGTTTAGAAAAAATCTCCCACCCTTGATATCTGTTCACCATAGGCTGGATTCAGCAAGAATCCTCTCAGTCCATTTAGCAAGAATCTCTCCCAACATTTGATGAATCTCCTCAGCAATTTTCCATCCACTGACCCCCACACCTCCACCCTACAAGCCTACTCCCTGACTATAAATCTCCGCTTGCTCTGTTTTATTCTGTCTGGCTCTAGTTCCATGCTGAGGTCTCTTTTCCACTAC
Source organism: Sapajus apella (assembly GCF_009761245.1). Classification (NCBI taxonomy): domain Eukaryota; kingdom Metazoa; phylum Chordata; class Mammalia; order Primates; family Cebidae; genus Sapajus; species Sapajus apella. The sequence continues at coordinate 16,818,212 of NW_022436953.1, forward strand.
TGCAATAGGGTTCTGAATAAAATTTGTTTTTACCACTCGAACTACTGTCCAGCTCTGATTCTCTTTGGCAGTCTACACATCATTCAAGTCAACTTCTAAGTCCAAAGTTCTGCATAAAATTCTATACAAAATCCTATGCAGTAGTATTTTCCATTCAATTTATTTTTTTAACATTTTGCCGCTTAGGATGGCACATATAGAAACTGAGTTGACCAAAGCCACTGATGCACCAGAAGAAACCATTCCTTATCATCTTCATGATACAGTAGAAAGAAATCTTCACAGGAATCAAAAACACTGAAACAAAACAGCAACAACAATAACAACAAACATGGCTTCACTGGAACAAAGAAAGCTGTTGAACTTGGGTGTGGTATGGAATCTCTCTGCACCTCAGTTTCCTCATCTGTTCAATGGGGAAACTGATTTCTCTTCTCCACACCCAGTTGGGCAGATTGCTATGAGGATCTATACCCAATGCGTCAGTGAAGGGAGGGAAAAAATAAGCTTAAAGTGCACCACAGATGTAGAGCAGGAGCATTATTGGGTGGTGGAAATTTGCTATAGATGAGAGAGAGAGTCTGCTGCAAATATAAGATTACATTTTTAATTACCTTCAGATGCTGACCTATGTAAATTGGCCTGTTATGCCTCTTTGGGAGGGGATAGGAGAAAAGGATGGGATGGGACTCATTAACTTCCTGGCAATGCTTTTTTGTGGCAGTTTTAAGGAAAACCTTTAGGAGAGGGAAAAACAGCTGCCTCTGTGCACAGCTGCAATGGCAGAGAGATGCAAAAGAGCCAGTCCTTCTTCCACTTTTCATCCTTTTCTGTTTTCTGGATTGGGAGGTGCGCTTGTCCACTTACAGCACATGGTAACTCCTCTTTGGCAATGTCCATAAACATTGCAGTGCAGGCATGTCGTGTGTGCGTGTGTGTGCGTGTGTGTTTTCCTTTTCAAGCTTGTTTGCTACACTCTTTGTTGAGAGTTGCACCTCAAGGAGGACTGGAGTACCTGCGTGGTGTTGGATTGTGCAAGGCCAGACAGATGGCTTTTTTTTACCCCTGGCAAGATTAAGACTCTATTAAGTATGATTTTATTAATAGTCTCTCTCCAGTCCTGGTCCCCTTGGGAGCCTCCCGTGATTGGTCAGTTGGACGATTATAATGGGCACTAATTATACCTGGAAGCTAAGGTATAGCAGGCCTCACTTACAAAGCCCTTGGTGATGAGGATTTTAGTAAACACAATGAGATGAAAATGACTTTATCTTTCCAAAAGGACAAAGGAATCACTTCTTGAAAAATTAGCAACTTAAGAAAACAGTTAAACAGAGGAATGAGAAATGAAACAGAAATGCTTCCAGCTTTTTGCCGTTGAGGAGAGAAGAGGCAGATTTGGATTAAGATTAACCCTGTGTGGACTACAGCGGACTCAGTTGAGAGCAGTCATCAACTCTCCCTGGATGGATGCCAAGAATGATCTGAGGACAAAGTGACTCCCAATAAAGAGAATTCTCAAGTGTGAAAGCCAAACATGGTCCTTCTTTCTAGACCCTAAATATGTACATTGAATATAAATATGTACATATGTACGTTGAGGCCCCAACCTACAACCAGATACAAAGGCTCTTAGTTAGGCTTTTTCTTCCAAATGACTCATGAGCAGCTATGCCCCAGACCGTGAGGCTGATCTTCATGTAGCTCTTCCCCCTAGAATTTGTCAACCAGGAGTGTTCGGCAAGGCCAGGATGACTGTAGGAGAGTGTGCAGAAGAGGGAGCTTGTGCACAGGGAGGCAACAAAGGCCACATGAGTTCCAGAAGGACCTTTCTTCCTGCAAGGAGGGGTGCTGAGCATAGGTGATGGGGAGCAGGAGGAAGCCGTCCAGGTAAGGGAGAATTGAGACTTGTGTGTTTCCAGAGGAGAGCTGATGCCAGTGTTCAGCACATAGGACTGGACTTTCCACGGATTTCCTTCCTGCAGCTGGCTTGCTTCTTCATGATTTTAGGAATGGCCCAATCAGGCAGGGCAGTGGTAGCTTAGTACTGCCCTGCTCTTTGAAGCATCTGGCCACAGGGACCCCGGGCACCCCCAGGCCTAGACTCCAATAGCCTCTCTGCATACCCAGGTGTTTCACATCCAGGAAGCAAACAATTTTGTGGCAGACAATTTCATTTGGTTCAATCACTGAGCCAGTGAGTCCAGGAGCCCAAGTTCAATGTTCTTAGACTTGTCCACAGGCCCCATGTGGTCCAACCCAGACGCTTCACTGGCCTTGAATCCTATGGTTCTACCACCTGTTCACTCTGATCCAGCCACTGGCCTTCTTGCTGTTCTGCACACAAGCCTCACTCCTGCTCCGAGACCTTCCCACTTGCTCTTCTCGCTGCCTGGAACATTCATCCCCTAGAGAGCTTCACGGCTCCCCACTCACTTCCTTCAGGTCTCTGCTCAAAGGCATGTTCGTTGTCAAGCTGTCCCTGAGCATACTGTACAAAACGCAACAGCCTCCTCTCCCCAAGGCCCCACTCCCTCCTCCCCACCCCCTAGAGATTTTTCTGCGAAGTGTTTATTGCTATGTAAACATTCTGTTCCCATTCTGTTCACTTGTTTATGTGTTTACTGTCTATCTTCTCTACTAAATGAAGCTTCATGAGAGAGAAGACTTCATTTTGTTCATGCAACAATCCCAGAACTTAGCACAGTGCTTGGTCTGTAGCTGGTGTCAAAAAAAAAAAAAAAATGTTTGGGCCGGGCATAGTGGCTCACTTCTGTAATCCCAGCACTTCGGGTGGCTGAGGTGGGCAGATCACCTGAGGTCAGGGGTTCAAGACCAGCCTGGCCAACATGGTGAAACCCCGTCTGCACTAAAAATACAAAAATTAGCCAGGCATGGTGGCGGGCGCCTGTAATCCCAGCCACTCAGGAGGCTGTAGCAGGAGAATCTCTTGAACTCGTGAGGCAGAAGTTGCAATGAGCCAAGACTATGCCATTGTACTCCTGCCTGGGCAACAAGAGTGAAACTCTGTCTCAAAAAAAAAAGTTTGTTTAACTGAATTTGAATGAAAATCCTCACATACACTAGTTTAGCTGGAACTCTTCTCACGCCACATTCTAAGGCAGCTTCTGAAGACATGCTCTTGGGGGATATTTGAGGGGAACAGTCCTTTCTTTGCTATAACCAAAACACGAATATGGCCCATGTATGGTACTGAAAGGACATGATTAAAAACTAAAAGTAGATGTGGACGACAGAGATCTTGCCCTCTAGCAGCTGACTGAGTAGAACCATCAAAGTTGCCTTGTGTGGGTCTTTCTCACTTTTGATCTATTTTAGCAGAAAGTGGTATCTGGACTTTTTGCCAGAATATCGATCATTTCACTAGATTCTACTAGTCCAAGTTGTCAGAGAAGAAAAAGGGATATTATGTTGTTCAACAGAAGTAGACTAAAATAGGCAGCCTCAGTTCCTGTCTTTCCTTTTGCAGTGAATAATAGCAGTACCTCCCAGCCACACTCTGGGCTTCCAACCCAGGCTCACTGGGATAGATTGTGTTACTTACTCACAATTCTTCCTCTCCTCTTGCTCTTTCATTGTTCGCTGTGAGTTCCCATACCATTGATGTTATACTTGGCCATGGGACTTACTTTGGCTATATAATAGGGACAGAAGTGACAGTGTGCCAGTTCTCAGCCTAGGTCTTCAGAAGAAGCAATTTTTTGTTTCTATCTTCCCTTCTTGAGGTTCTAAAACTCAACATGAGAAGAGCATGAAGAGCCATCAAAGAAAGAATGAAAGCCACAAAGAGGAGACCTGAATTTAGGCCATAGCTTGAAGCAGAACTGCCCCAGTCAACCCACAAAAGCGTGAATGAAAAAGCACATTTGTTGTTGAGAGTTTGATATTGTTTGTTACTCAGCATTGTTGCAGCAATAGCTGACTAATACATTCATTAAGAGCTTTTTAGTGGTCAAGAAGGATTTTACTATACTTCTCTCCACCCTTTTCTCCCAAGTGACCAGCCTTAAAAGGTACAGGTACCAAAGGTACCTCTGCCAAATGTGCTTTTGGTGCAGTTACCAATGTTGGATCAAGAAAAAGGCATTACCTAAGAGTAACTGGAAGGTACAAGGTAGACAAAGAAAGGTAAAGCATAGATTATGCAGGAGATGGGCGAGATAATGGCTGATACATTTTGACTTTTGAGCTGTCATTACTAATATAGATTGGTTTTGCTCGCCTTTTGTCCTGTATTTCAAAAGCAGGACTCTAAATTATTGACTACTTCGGTGAACTCAAACACTCTCTAATTAATGACCTAAGTTTTCCTGGATAAAGAAAAAAAGGCTTCATCAGAGTAAAAGCTTTCATCATGTGACTGTTTTCTTATTTAATCCTCATCCTGTTTGAACAACAAGGCTTTGGGTCGTCCTTGCCATTGAGCAGCAGGAACTCTGAAAGGGAGGGAGAGAGTGGGACAGAGTTGCTGGAAGATAAATTGAGATCATGACTTTCTTTTAGATTTTAGAAGTTTCTCCTGGGCACCTTCACACAGGTGCAGAGTGGCACTCCCTTCTAGAATAAGACCCCAGAGTCTTATCCGCTTCTGCCAGAGGATGATGCCAACATTTTTGGTGGCTGAATAGTGTAACACACATGACCCTTCCATTTTCTGGCTCCATCCAGTAATAACACTAACTAACACCAGTTGAATGTCTACTAAGTGCTGCGTGCATGATGAGCATGTCATGTATGGTACCTCATCTGCATGAGCCCTGTATAAGATGTACCATTACTCACTTCATTTTACTCATGATAGAGCAGATACAGAAATGTTAATCCACTCGAGATCATGCAGCTGGTGAGTCAGGGACCAGGTTCAGACTCAGGCAGTCTGCAACTGAGTTGGTGTTCTGAACCACTGGGTAACAGAAGCTTCCCTCTGAGTTTCTGACAAAAAGTATTATCTACAGCTCCTGGCTCCTCACCACCTACCAAAAGGCCAGCTGAGCACCAAAGGATGCATGGTCCCTTCATTCATTCACACACACTAAAATCTGTGCTTGGGTTAAAGAAACGCCTTGGATTATCAGAAAAGCATGGACCTTGGTTTTTCCTGGTTCTTTTACTGAACTGCACTTGGGTCAGGTGGGCCATCAACTTTCACTGAGGATGCTGTAGCTGAGGATAAAGTAGGTGTAACACTTTGTCACTTGGTACAGTAAAGATGTCACTGGGGCTTTGTCCTTGATGTAACCCAGTGACTACTGCATGAAGATTTATGGGAGAAGGTGCTCTCAGGTATAATATCCAACTTATAGGTATGGATGCACCTTTAGACACCTGCAGTCTTTCCCACTTCACATCAACTCTCAGGAACTTAGAGACAAATGTCTTTCCCACCTGCAGCACATGGAGGGAGTGTCACAGCCCCAAATTTGTGAGTTACCTCCCTCTCCAGTCACCAGAGGAGTCTGTTAGCTTTGTTTTTCATTGCCTTCCTTTTTTCACCTGTTTTTTAATTGTTCTTACTATATTACGTAGGAATGCATGCATGATTTGTATAACTGTATGCTTCTCCAGCTTAGGGCATAGATGTGGTATCATCTCTTCTATTTTTTCAGTTCATCATTTGAACACCATCAGCTTACTACTAGCAGAATGTCCATCTTGAGGGCTTCCTCATTTCTAAACCCTGAGTCTTTAAATGAAGAAGTGAACATTTTAAATCCTTCCTCTAATTGCTGAACAAACAGAGAATTGTGGTGGCTGAGTGTTTTGCTCAGTTGTTGTTGTGACCACTGCCATGGGGTGTCCCTGCTGGTCCTTCACAGACAACTACGGTGTTAAAGATCCCTGCCAGGACCTCAGCATGATGCATCAGGGACTTCAGGTTTGTTCTTTTAATTCGCTATCATGCATAGTCAATTCATTCTCAAAGCACGACAAAAGCCAGGTACCAGCCATCAGCACACACCATGCCGGGCCAGTCTCCCTACCCCGACAAAACTCCTGGGACCTTGGGATGAGCCTGGGTTGTCAGCTCAGGATGACACTCCCTTTTCTGATCTCTACCACCAAGAAGTTCTTTTAGGGACCCCCTTGTTTTCTTTCTTGCTAAAGAACTTTGGCCAGGGCTTTGAATCTCAGGGAGCAGTGTATAAAGTTCTAATATCATCCTTCCCAGAAGGTCCTGAGTTCCTAATGCAAATAAGAGCGTTCCCCATTCGGAACTAGCATCCCACATGAGGGCCAATGGAGCTTCCAACATCAGTGCCTGGCTGACCTCACACACATTGCATGGGGGACTAATCTTTGAGCCATCTGGCCTTGTGCCACTTGGCTGCCAATAGCTGCATTTGGCATCATTCAATCACTTATCCACTGGGGACTATTTGGTAAGTGCCTACTGTGTGTCAGGGCTGGGGATGTAGCCTCCAATAGGATGGGAACGGCCCCTGGCCCTTAAAAAGCTTACAATCTAGTGAGGGAATATAGGCAATGAATTTTAAAACTAAGACATTTAAAAACATTGATAAGTGTGAGGATAAATAGAAGAAATGATTAGGGTCTCCATCCTGGGTCATTGGTTAGCCCATCACAGAGGTCTCAGAAGCTGAAAAGCTCAGTGAAAGTGGAAAGCAGGAAGAACTTATAGAGGCTTCTGCCACATGAAGGGAGCCTGTCTCTGAAGGGATAACTAGGGGTACTTCTATATAGAATAAGCCAGAAGCCTTTAATGAGGTTCATGTTTATTGCTTTTGGAACAAAAGTTAAAGAAGTAAGAACTGTATAGATCAAAGTGGCCTTGGAGACCTTGTAGTCCAACACCATCTTTTCTTTGGGAGAAGAGTGATAACTGACATCCAGAAAATGGAAATAAACAGGGCAAAGTCACACAGAGAGTGATAGAAGAATTAATCCTATCTTTCACACCAGAAGAAGGCCAGGTCTTCCATTATTACAAAACCTTCAGCCTCAAAAGAAGAGAAGATCTCTTCATGAGACTTTACCATGAAGAAAGCAAAGTGATCAACTTTCCTTCTTTGTGTGAATGACCCCCTTAATCTTTTAACTCTAAGGTGATAAGCATGAAGACAAAAAACTAAGTTGTTATTTGATGACAGTATCATGCTCTCAGATGAGTTCTAAGATCACTTATCTTCAGTATGTCAGTAAAGTAAATACAGGTTGTGTATCCCTTACTCAAAATCCTTGGGACTAGAAATGTTCTTTTTGATTTGGAATATTTTCAGATTTTGAAGTATTTGCATTATACTGATTGAGTATCCCTAATCCTACAATCTGAAATGCAAAATGCTCCAATAAGCATTTTCTTTGAGGATCAAGTTGTAGCTCAAAAAGTTTCAATTCTTTTAGAATTTTGGATTTTGGACTTTTGGATTAGGGATACTCAACCTGTAGTAAATGCCCCTATGGCTATAACATTATTGGTTGGATTTCTCTTACATGCAGCCAAAAGCATTCCTAACTGATAAAGATTCTTTTAAGGATGCTTGTCCTATTAAGCTCTTAATACATTAACTGTTACTGGAACAGTAAGAACATTGTACAGATTTGATCAATAAATAGGTCAATATTTTTTCAGATAAAATTCACATAACAGTAAATTCATCATTTTACCCACTTTAAAATATACAATTCTATGGTTTTTAGTACATTCACAACGCTGTACATCCACTGTCTAATTGCAGAACATTTTCATCATTCCAAAAAGAAACCCAAACCCATTAAGCAGTCACATCTTATTTCCCCAGCCCCAATCCAGTCCTTAGCAACCACCAATTTCTCTGTCTTTATAGATTTGCCTATTCTGGACATTGCAGATAAGTGGAATCATGTAATATGTGGCCTTTTGTGCCTGGCTTTTACAATTAGCATGTTTCCAAAGTTTATTCGTGACATCACATCTACTCAACTTACAATGATTTGACTTATAATTTTTCACTTTACAATGGTGGGAAAGTGCTATGCATTCAGTAGAAACTGTACTTCAAGATAAGGTAGGCTAAACTGTAATATTCTGTAGGTTAGGTATACTAAATGCATTTTGGACTTCAGATATTTTCTTTTGACTATGAGTTTATCAGGAGGTAGTGCTTCCATATGTTGAGAAGCATCTGTGTTTATACCTTTTAGGGCTGAAGAATCTATTGTAAGGATATATCAGATCTGGTTTAGACATTTATCAGTTGATGGACATTTGGGTTGTTTCCACTTTGGGGGCTATTAAAAATGAGGCTGCTATGAGCCCTGTGTACAAGTTTTTGTTTGAACATATGTTTTCAATGATCTTGGGAATCTAGGAATGTAATTGCTGGGTTGTATAGCAATGCTATGTTTAATATTTTGAGGGACAGCCAAGCTATTTTCTGCAGCAGTTTTATTATCTTAGATTCCTACAAACAACATATGAAGGTTCCAATTGCTTCACATCCTCACCAACACTTGTTATTTCCCTTTTTAAATTTTAGCCATCCTAGTGGGTGTGAAATGGTATCTCACTGTAGTTTTGGTTGGCATTTCCCTATGTCTAATGATGTTGAATATTGTTCTCAGTTGCAATATGAACATTTGCATATTTTCTTTGGAGAGATGTCAATTCTAGTCATTAACTGAATTTTAAATTGGGTTGTCTTTTTCTAATTGAGTTTTAGGGTTTTTTTTTTTTTATGTTCTGGATGCTAAACCCAATATATGATTTGCCAGTGTTTTGCCTCATTCTGGTTTTTGCCTTTTCATTTTCTTAATATTTTCTTTTGTTGCACTGAAGTTTTCAATTTTTATGAAGTTCATCGAATTTTATATATTTTTCTTTTTGTGACTTGTGCTTTTGATGTCACATTTAAGAAATCCAAGGTCATGAGGTTTTATACCTATGTTTTTTCCTATGAGTTTTATAATTTTAACTCTTATATGTAGGTCTTTGATCAATTTTGAGTTATTTTTTGTATACGGTATACAGTTGAGAGACAAATTAATCCTTTATCACTTAGATATTCAGTTGCCTCAGCACTATTTGTCTTTTCATTTGCTTTGTTTTATTTTTTTTTGAAACAAGGTCTTGCTCTGTTACATAGGCTGGAATGTAGTGGTGTGACACTGTAGTCTCAACCTTTTGGGCTGAAGCAATCCTCCCACTTTGGCCTCCCAAAGTGCTGAGATTACAGGTGTGAGTCACTGTACTCAAGCCCATTTATTGAAAAGACTATTCTTCCCCATTGAATGGTCTTGGCACCTTTCTTGAAAAAGAATTGACCAGAGATGTATAGGTATAATTCTGGACTCTCAGTCTCATCCCATTTATACATGTGGCTAATGTTATACCAGTACCTCACTGTTTTGATGCCTATAGCTCTGTAGTAAGTTTTGAAATCAGAAAATATGAGGTTTTCCTCTCAATATTGTTTTAGCTACTTTGTGTCCCTTAAAATTCCACTTAAATTTTAGGATCAGCCTGTTCATTTCTGCAAAGAAAGAAAGTCTCACTGGAATTTTGATAGGTGCTATGATCTGAACACTTCTGTCCTCCTCTTCACCCACCCTCCACTCCACCTCCCCTGCAATTCATTTCTTGAAATTCTAACCTCCAAATGATTATATTCAGAGATAGGGCCTTTGGGAGATGATTAGGCCATGAAGCCTCTGTCCTTATGACTGGTATTAGTGTTCTTACAAAAGAAACCTCCCAGAGCTAGCTCTTCCTTTCCACTGAGGACACCACAAGAAGGCACCACCTATGAGCCAGAAAGTGAGCCCTCACCAGACATTGAATGTCCCTTGATTTTGGACTTCTCAGTCCCCAGAACTGTGAGAAATAAATTTCAGTTGTTTATTAGCGACCCAGTTTATGGTATTTTGTTACAGCAGCTCAGATAAACTAAGAAAATAGATATTGCATTAAATCTGTAGGTTGGTTTGGATAGTATTCCCATGTTAACAATATTGTTTTCCAATCTATGAACACAGGATGTCTTTCCATTTATTTAGGTATTTTTAATTTCTTTCAACAGCGCTTCATAGTTTTAATGTACAAATCTTACATTTCCTTAATGAAATTTATTCCTAAGTATATCATTCTTTTTGATATTAGTGTAAATGGAATAATTTTCTTAATTTTATTTCCAGATTGTTCATTGCTGGAGTATAGAAATACTATTGATTTTGTATATTGGTACAAAAGTAATTGCAGTTTTTGCATTGTTGAAATTCGCCCTTTGATATTGGAATACTCTTCTTAAATAAATGTGTCTATGTTCTTATTACTTGTTATTTATTTTATATTTATTTTAGACTATGAAAATGATGATAGACAAAAACCGAATTTGAATGATCTTAAATACTATTTAGTATTTCCTTTAGGGAATATCTACTAGTGACTAAATCTTTTTATTGTTGTTTATATGGGAATATCTCAATTTCTCCTTCATTTTGGGGGCACAGTTTTGCCAGATATAGAATTATTGGTTGATAGTTTTTTTTCCCTCTTTCAGCATTTTGAATGTATCTTCCCACTGCCTCTGGTCTCCATTGTTTCTGACAAAAAATCAGCTGTTCATCTTATTAACAACTACACATGGTGAATTGCTTCTCTCTTGTTGCTTTCAATAGTCTCTTCTTGTCTTGATTATACAATTTGATTATACTGTGTCTCAGAGTGGATCTCTTTGAATTTATCCTACCTGGAGTTTGTTGATCTTCTTGGGTGTGTAGATTAACATTATCATCAAAATTGGGAAATTCTCAGCCATCATTTCTTTAAATACTTCTTCTATCGCTTTCTCTCTTCTCTCCTAGGATTCCCATTATGCATATGTTAGTTTGCTTGATGGTGTTCCACAGTTTTCTTAGGCTGTTCATGTTTCTTCTTCATTTTTCCTTTCTGTACCTCAGATTGGATTGTCTTAATTACCTTATCTTTAAATTTGTTGATTCTTTCCTTTGTCTGCTCACCTATGCTTTTGAATGCATCTAAGTGAAAATTTTATCTTGATTATTGTACTTTTCAACTTCAGAATTTCTATTTGGCTCCTTTTTATAATTTCTATCCCTTGCTGACATTCGCGTTTTGGTAATACGTCATTCTGATTTTGTTGTTGTTGTTTATTCTGTACATGATTTCCTTTGGCTCTTTAAGCATGTTTAGAACAGTTGATTTAAAGTCGTGGTCCAGTAAGTCCAACATTTAGGCTTTCTCAGGAACTACTGATTGCTCTTCTTCCTGTGTATGCGTCATACTTTCTTGTTTATTTGCATGCTTCATAATTTTTGCCTTGGTTGTTGAAAACTGGACTTTTTAGACATTACAATGTGGCAACTATGGAAATTAGATTCCCCTCCCTTCCAGAAGCTTTTTTTGTTTTTAATTGCCACTTGGTGTACTAGTGGTTGTTTGTTTAATGATGTATCTGAACTAATTTTGTAAAGTCTGCATTTTCTGTCTTTGTGACTACTGAAGTCTCTGTTCTATTAGCTTAGTAGTCAGCTAGTGCTTGAGCAAAGGTTTTCTTAAATGTCTGCAACAGGCCAGGTGAAGTGGTTTATGCCTGTAATCTTGGCATTTTGGGAGGCCACAGTGGGAGGATTGCTTGAGTTCAGGAGTTCAAGACAAGCCCGGGCAACACAGTGAGACCCTGTCTCTACAAAACAAACAAACAATCAAAAAACAAAAATAGCCAGGAATGGGTGTACATGCCTATAATCCCAGCTCTGCAGGAGGCTGAGGTAAGAGAATCACTTGAGCCTAGAAGTTGAGGTTGCAGTGAGCTATGAATGCTCCACTACACTCAAGCTTGAGCAAAACAGTGAGACCTTATTTCAAAAGAGAGAGAGAAACAGAGAGAGAGAGAGAGATCTGAAACAAACAAACAAACAAAACAAATCTTCTGGTCTTTGAAAGTGGGCTTTGTCTGTGTATTGGAGGATACCCTCAGCACTCAGCCAGGCAGCTGACAACACTGCCTCAGCCTTTACTTCCTATTTATGCCGCATCTGAAGGTCAGGCAGCGGTGGGTGCTTAGGACCTCCTCAGGTCTTTCCTGAACATATGACTAGCCTTGGGCATGCGTATGGTTTTCTAGATTCTCATGAAAGTGTCAAACTTTTCAAAACCCTTATGTATCAAAGCATTTTATCACCCAGCTTGGTTTTGGTTAGTCTATTGTTTGCCCCAGCTGTTAGTAATGACAAAATATAGAAGAATAAGGGAAGGTCCTTTGCCCTAGGGTCACAATACTTAGGATGAATGGAAACTCTTAACAAAATAATCTGCTTCTACAAAGCAGTAAAATATTATACCCTTCCTTCTTGCCTTTCTTACTTTCTGCCCTGCTCTCTTTTCCTTCCCCCATCCTCCCTCCCCTCCTTTCTTCTCTCCTTCTACTAATGTAAGATATGCTAGGCACTGCCTACACAATAAAAATAAAGCACTAACCAAAACAGACTGGGTTTTTACTCCTAAGAGACTTATAATCTGGGGTCATGAATTGTATCATTAAAGAAAAAAAAAAAAAACACTTGGCCGGGTGCAGTGGCTCACACCTGTAATCCCAGCACTTTGGGAGGCCAAGCAAGGCAGGTAGATCATCTGAGGTCAGGAGTTTGAGACCAGCCTGACCAACATGGCAAAACCTTGTTTCTATTAAAAATAAAAAAATTAGCTGGGCATGGTGGTGCATGCCTGTAGTCCCAGCTACTTGGGAGACTGAGGCAGGAGAATTGCTTGAACCCAGGAGGCAGAGGTTGCAGTGAGCCAAGATTCACAATTGCACTCCAGCCTGGGTGACAGAAAAAGACTTCGTATCAAAACAAAAACAAAAACAAACAAACAAAAAAACAATGTGGGTTAAGAGAGGGAAATAACAGTGATCCAACAGAAGAAGTAAGGGGAGCACTCAGGAAGAAGAACCAGGAGATATGCAAAGGCCGTGGAAAGGTGTAAACCTGAGGGTGGGCAATGAAAAGCAGGCTGGGGTGCTGGGTGCTGAGAGGGAAGGGAGGCAATGGTGCTAGGTGGGAGTTAAAAAGGAACAGTGCAGGCTTGTGCCATCCAGGGTCTTTTTTTTTTTTTTTTTTTGAGATGGAGTCTTGCTCTGTCACCCAGGCTGGAGGGCAGTGAAATGATCTTGGCTCACTGCAACCTCCACTTCCTGGGGTCAAGCAATTCTCCTGCCTTAGCCTTCCGAGTAGCTGGGATTAGAGGTGCTTGCCATCATGCCCGGCTAATATCTGTGTTTTTAGTAGAGACTGAGTTTTGCCATGTTGGCCAGACTGGTCTTGAACTCTTGACCTCAGGTGATCCGCCCACCTCAGCCTCCCAAAGTGCTGAGATTATAGATATGAGCTACCATACCCAGCCTCCATCCAGGGTCTTGAGTTACAGATTTGGACTTTACCCTGAAAGCAATGAAAGCTGTAATAATCATAATCCCCAGTGGGAGAAGGATGTCCACACTTATACTCTGAGATTCAAATGTGTGTCAGAATGTAACTTTTTTCCTATAATGTCCACTTACCTTGTACCTCCACTCCAGGGAAATTAAAACAAACAAACAAACAAACAAAAACCTCATACCTGACATTCTTAATATCTCAGTTGCTTACAATTTAAAAGAACATCTTTAACGTTAATTCTTTGGGGCAAATATTTGGTCTTTTCAGAATGTGATCTCAGTTAATTCTGGATTTTTCTCAGCCCATCTTCAGCCCTTCTCCCTGTGTCAGTCTAGCTAACCATTGTTGTGGTAGCTGTTTGTTTGCTTGTTTGCTGTAGTTGGGCTTCTGTTTCACCCTGGCATGATGGGACAGGCACATCCAATGGGCTTCTCCTCCTTGTGCCACCCCTTGCTCTCACCAGCCTCTCCAGAGATGTTTCCCATCCCTGGTCCCTGGTGGCTGGTACCTGCTGAGGTAAAGCTGGGTCCCCTGGTTCCTGCTGGTCCTCACACGCTCCAGCCTCCTCTCTCTCCCTTCCCTCACTGCCTCTGATTGTGTGATCGTGTGATCAGCCAAACTCTTTGGAGTTAAGGATGAGCTGGTCAGACAGTGGCCCCTGCATTCTGATCCAGTCATTTGGATGGGTTGCTTTGATGCACCCCTTGCTCTCACCCATGCCAGGATAACTGCTTTGTCCCAGTCTGCCCAGGAATTTCCCCGTTTTAAAAGTGGAAGTTCCAAGCCTGGAAATCCCTGCGGATTTGCTAATCCCTGTGGATTTCAGGCTAATCAAATTTCTTGGTCTCTCAATACCTATTCGTCCTGTGGTCAGTGGCTGGAAGTCAGGTGGCCAGGGTTAGGAGTTACAGAGAGAATCTATACTGCTCCCGAAAAGGAAGTAAAGTGGTCCACACTTAGCCGTAAGTCTTCAATGTAGATTTTGTTCCACCTTGTTAAGAATACAAAACAACCTCCTCCCTTGTATATTTGCCAGAGAAGAGGTGATTCACAGCATAAATGAATTTGATAAAAATAAATAAATAAATAAATAAATAAATCACGTGCTTTAAAGTGTAGGGATTAAGTAGCTAAGCCTTACGCTGAAGTCAGAAGACAAACAAGAATCTTAGGTCATGTATCTAAGTTTAAACAAATATCATCTAATTCCTATTTATTTGGATAACACTTTGGAGCAGCAGAAAAAAAGTCAAATGTTACAGTTGCGGCAACAAAAACATATGTGAAGAAGCTGTTCCTAACCCACGCAGTTGATGGGAACTGCCCTTTTGGAAGGGGTACAGAAGAATGCCTTTGTGCTGCGGAGTTTTTATGTTCTTGACTTACCAGATCAAGGACAGATGTGAATGTATTTTCAACTTCATAACCAACACGGAGTATTGCAACCCAAAGCAGCTGGGGAAGAAAGCCGTGTATAACACAACGTTCTGTCTAGAAACTGACTTTTATTTTAATAGGAAAACTGAGAGCCATGGAGGGTGTGTATTTTGATTGACTGGGAGAAACATGGTTGGAGGTGTAAGGTAGGGGCGTCTTGGAGTTTCTCCTGGTGTTAGGAGAAGCCCCTTTTGGTCCTCAGAGAGAGGTTCCTTTCACATTAGTGCCCAGCTGTGTTGTCTGGGGCCCAAACCTGGCAAAATGCAATTTGGAGGTAGAATCTGGACACATGATTACTAGGTGTCAGATCCCGTGCTATGCTTTACATGTGTTATCTCATTTGATTTGCAGAATGATCTTTTGAGGAAGGTATTGCAGGTCCTAGGCCCTTATCTAAAAACGCTTGGGGCCTCATGTGTTTTAAAATTGACTTTTAGGCTGTGTGTGGTGGCTCACACCTGCAACCTCAGTACTTTGGGAGGCCAAGGCAGGAGGATCACTTGAGCTCAGGAGTTTGAGACTAGCCTGGGCAACCTGACAAAATCTTATCTCTAAAAATAAAATAAAATAACAAAATTGACCTTTTGGCTTAAGAATAATATAATGGACTTTGGGGACCTGAGTTAGGGGTACTGGGAAGGGTGAGGGATAAAAGACTATAAATTGGGTCCAGTGTACACTACTCAGGTAATGAGTGCACTAAAATCTCAGAAATCACTGCTAAAGAATGTATCCATGTACCCAAAAGCCACATGTACCCCAAAAACTATTGAAATAGAAACAAAAGTTTAAAAAAATGGACCTGTATGCAGTCTATCATTGGCACAAATACACCATGGAATACTATGCAGTCATAAAAAAGGATGAGTTCACGTCCTTTGCAGGGACGTGGATAAATCTGGAAACTGTCAGTCTCAGCAAACTGACACAAGAACAGAAAACCAAACACCACATGTTATCACTCGTAAGTGGGTGTTAAACAATGAGAACACATGGACATAGGGAGAGGAACATCACATACTGGGGCCTGTTGCGGGGTGGGGGGCTAGAGGAAGGATAGCATAGATCATACATTATGTAACACCACCAGCCTCCCACAGGGTCTGCAGTAGTACTCTTTGACCAAACACATTCATATTTTGTGTGAAAGCTATGAATATTTACAGTTGGTGGGACAAATAATTCTAATTTGCCTTATATCAATTCAGGTCAGACTTCACCACTAAATGAGTTTTAGTGCCAAACTTTCGGAAAAAAAGGAAGGCCTTTTCTGTTTTCAGAGCTTTTTAGATTTCGGAATGACAGGAAGGAATTTTGAACCTGTTTTATCATTAAAGCCCATTCAACAGATAAGGAAACTGCGGTTGAATGTGTCCATTTGCTATATCTTATTGTCTTCTCATTTTCAGCAACTGTTTGAAGATTTACTCCATCTCTTTTGGGCCGATACTCAAGTCTTTTTGAAATCTGAGTTTAGCCACTCCAGGCTTTGGCCGGGCCCCTGCCAGTCCTTCTCCCTGGACTGCTGTGGCTGAGTCTCAAGAGCTCAGATGTGGCATGGGGACTTGCCTTCCTCTCTCCCTTGATCTAAGCATGCTTCTTTCTCCTTGTCTCCTCAAAAAGGAATATCAATGGGCAAACAAAAGACAAAAATATGGTTCAATTTTACTAAAATGAAACACCCATGGACTCCCCTGCCGGGACTCCCACCATGGGTTGGGAGCTGTTGCTAGTGTCTCCAGAACATTCTGCATCTGTCAGACAGTAAATGTTTTGAAGGCAGCAGGGAAGGGCCTCTGCCCAACTGCACACATAGGTAAGAAACACTTGCTTGCAGGTGGTTCAGAAAAGAAAGAAGTCAAATGGTCATAGTAGAGCTGGATGGGCCTTGCCATGACTCTGTGAGGTGCACACGGGTACGCACAGAAAGGAAGTATTTGCAGGTGATGCCCAGGTGAATTCTGCATGCAGATAGCAGGTGGTAAGATGGTGAGTTGGGTCCCTTCACTCATGGGAGGGAGTGTGGGTGGCTCTCTGAGAGTGGGGGTCTGGCAGAGCCCACACCAGCTCCTGCTGAAAACCAGAAGCATCTGTGATTATCGATGCCCTCTCTTTCCTAATTTCTAGCCAAGAGGAAGTGAGCGGTCCAGAGCCAGGAGGTCAAAGACGTGAAGGAATTAGGTGGGTGTGCAGGGCAGGGCGTGGTGGCCCTCCCCGCTCCTGCTAGGATGCTGCTCTGCACGGCGATGGATGACTGCTGGCTCCTCAATAAACCGCCAGTTACCGGCTGACAGGGGTTGGTGGGCCCTTGCTGGTGGCTCTGTCAGGCTGCAGAGAGTTGGGGAACCACCAAATTTGACTTCTGCCTCTTCAGACAGCTCGTGACTGCCTTTCAAGAAGGTAAAAAAGCTTCACCATTCAGAAAGCGAGCAGCCGAGAGAGCTAGGGATAGAAGAGCGAGCGAGCTCAATCACGCCTCGGCAGAAAGAAAACTTTTGCTGAACTGCAGAAGTTCTGTAGTTTACTTGGCTCTCCCGCTGACCCAGCTAATGTTCTAACTTTCAAAGAACCAGGTAGGAGTCTGACATGCTCACGGAGAAAAGAGACAGAAAAATCAAATCTTCCCTGAGAACTTTTAAAGTTACTTTCTTCTCTCCATTTCTGAAGGGACTTGGGTCCAAGTTCTTGCCTGGGGAGAAATTGCTCCTGCGAGCTCTGAGAGTGCAGACAGAGCGTGTGCTTGGGAAGATGCCCCCAAGGGCAGAGGGAATTCCGATAGGGACCCTATAAACAAGGGATGATGCAGATATCAAAACCCCACCCTGGCCCCCAATGGCTCTGAACCAGGCCCTGTGCTGAGGCTTTGTTATCGATTCTTTTTTATTTATTTTTTATTTTTATTATTTTATTATTTTTATTTTTTGCTTTGTTATCAATTCTAAAACAAACCTCCACTTCATATTTTGATATCACCAACATTTAAATGTCTCTTAAAATTCATAGCATGTCAGCATTGAATCCTGCATTTTATTTTTTACTTTTTCCAGTGGTATTTAAAATAATAGTGCAGATTATTTTATAAGTCTGCATATTTCTGCAAGTCATGTAATACCCTATCTTACAGATCAGGCCTGTGGAGAGGTTAGGAGACCTGCCCAAGGCCACACAGCCACTATTTGGACTTGAAGAAAGGTGTGTCTGTCTCTCATCACTGGCTTTCCGTGGGGCTGGAGCTGGAGGTCCCATCCTTGCAGGGAAGGGGTTGTCGACTTTCCAGGCAAGCATGAGGAGGGACGCGGCTCTTGCAAGCCTGGCCCAGCCCCCTGGGCTACCGAATGAAGGCATGGTGGTCGGAAGCCAACAGCACAGGGCTGGCCTCCGTTTCCTGCACACAGGATTCTCTTTTGTCACTGCTCAGCTCTTAAGCATCAGCTAGTTTTCAGAATCTGCCTGCGAGTTAGAGCCACTTTAACTCAGAGTAGTCACATTGCCAAAGAAAAAGGTAACGGGAATCTTCCAGATCAAGAGTGACTAATTCTTTCAGGGAAGCAGTGGGGAAATGGAAAGAGGCCAGAGATGGACGTTTGACATGTCCTGACTCGAATCCTGATTCTTGCTGCTTAAAGCAAGCTGGCGAGCTGCCTTGACCCTCTGAGCCTTGGTATCTTCATCTGTAAGATGGGAATAACGATGTCACCCACCTGGAAGTACTGTTGTGAAGATTTTGTGTATGGAAAATGTCTGGGGCGTGGTAGGTGATCCTTAATCAAAGTTACTATTTTATTATTGTTCTTATATCTTATCCTAAGGAGGATGATGATGATTATGGTGATGAATGGACACAACAGGACCTTCTCTCAGTTGCCACACATCTCTGACACTCTCTCCTCCTGGGGCTCGGCTACCCCGGTCCCCTTGGCTCCCCAGTTGCTGGGTGGATGTCCTCCCTCTCACCCTCCTGGCCAGAGGTGCAGCCCTGACTGCGATCCAGGCAAACCCTCTTCCGGCCCAGCACGCCGAGTCTCTGGCTGCCTTTGAGAACAACCCCCTCTGAGAAGAGGTGGCTGACCTCTGACGGGCCATTATGTCCCTCTAACATCACCCAGGGGCCGGCTCCCACATGGCACTTCCTCGTTTGTTCATTTCAGGCCTCTCAGCTCCCAGCTTTTGTGGGCTAAGGGACAGCACTGGAGTAAACCACGTGACAGCCTTGCCCAATAGTGTCTGGGCGCTGTTCGCCCACTGGGGTTTCCCACTGAGGGATGGAGGGCACTCAGCTTCCCCCATGGGCTCCTTAGAAGGTTAAGCTGTGGCCCTTTGCCCAGGTGCTCCCAACACCCCAGCATACCTCGTGGGCTTCCCAGACACTCAGGTAAGTTGGTGGACTCCACAGCTTATGCCTTCACTTGGACCCAAGTATACAGACAGTTACCTCTGTATACCGTTTACCTCACCACAAGCCAACAGAGCCCCAGAGAGGTTAAGTGTCAAGTCCAAGTTCACATAGCCAAGATGCAGACAGAGCCTCAATTTGAGCTCAGGCCTGACCAATGGCCATGTGAGTTCTGGCCCCTTCCTATACCCACTGACTCAGGTCAACTGGCAGAACGGCTGTTGTTTGCCATAGAATCTGGGCAAGGCTTAAGCAGTAGAAAAGGGGAAAGGGCCATTTGGGGAAAAAGGCTTGGGGAGAAAAAGCAGGGCTGGAAACCCACCTGCTCAGAGACTGTGCTTTTCTGAGGACAGAGCTGGGTCCTCAGCCCGCCTCCAGCCCAGTGCAGGAGAGGGACTGGGAAGGCCCCTCGTGTTCCTGCCCAGCCTTGCAAAGCCCCCTTTGGGCTTGTTCCAGAGGAATATCCTGAGTGGCCTGGCTGGAAACTCCCACAGATCTGCTCAGGAAGACTAGCATCACAAGAACTTTCTAGAAAAGGAGGTCCCCACTGCTCCCTTTTAGCGAGAGCCTAGAGCTCTACTCCCATGCTGGTTATAAACCTGAACGAAGAAGACAGCGGAGAATTTCAGGAATCTCATTCCAAAAATAGCCATCAAATTTCGAATTCCAGCCCACAGCAAGCAGTACAAAGATTCATTTCCACTTCAGTGACGTCTGTGACTGCCATTCCCTCTTTCCTTAGTCTGGGATTCCAGCCCCACCTCCCACACCGGCCCCTGCCTTCTCTATTTAGTGAGCGCCTGGAATTTCTCCAAGACCTTGCACAAATGTCACCTCCTCAGAGATGCCTTCCCGACCCTTTCAGAGCACAGCGCCTCCTCTGGTGCTTCCGATGCCTCTGAGAAACCTGGACGAGGACTCCCTGCCCATCATCTCCACTAGATAGCACAATGCTTGTAATACAGTAGGTGCTCAATAAATGCAGATGGAACAATGCACGCGTGAATAAATGCCCATTTTAGCTTCGTTTATGCTGGAAGTTGCAGGGAAGTCATTAGATCTTTGCACCAGCCTGTTTGGGTGCGTTTCATCTAGAGGTTGTATGACAGTGGCCATAACAAAAGAAACAGTAATTGCTGCTAAGGTGTCTGCTTGCTTATGAGGCCTGGATGGAGAGGCTGGTAGAATTTGGTCCTGGTAGCCTTGTCTTTACTGTCCTCTTGTGGCCAAAAGTTGCTGCTGCATCTGGAAAAGCTGGCCGTTTCATTGCGGCCACAGAGGGGGATATTTTCGCCTCTGGGAGCACAACTTTTGGGGATCCCTGTGTCATTTTGAGCCCCAGTTCCCCATAGACTGTATGTAATGTGATCCTTCTTCTTGGGCTTTGAAAATATGTTAAAGTAAATAATAAGCAGCAATTAATAGGGTCTGAGCAGCCCCAAAAAGACCATTAGAGACTCCATCCACTCTGGCTTAGGACTGTGTTGGGTACTTGGGCGTGGAAGGGAAGAATACATAACGAGGTGTGTGACGAATTTATGCCCTCAGAGACTTTGCTGTCTATTTGTAACACCTTCCTCAAAAGTGAGGTCAGGATCGCACTGAACCACACCATACATTAATAAAGAAACATTAAAATACTCATTCGTCTAGTAGCCAAGGTTTGGAATCAAACAGTCCTGGATGTGTATCCCGGCCCCACCATTTACTGCCTACGTGACCTTGAAGGAGTCACTCTGTTGCTCTGAATGTGGTTTCCTCATCTGCAAGATGGCCTATTAGGTGTACCTCCTTCGCAGAACTGTAATGATTAACTGAGATGATATGTGACAAGCATGGTGACAGCACAGAGTAAGTGCTCATGAAAGCTAGCCATTATTGTTACAAGTAAAGTGGTTTTTTTTTTTTTCAATTCTGTTTGCCTTTATTTTTCTAGCAGTGCACAATCCCAGCATAAATACATGGTTTTTTTTCTGGCAGACAGACAATTCTCTCTTTTAGATTCATAAGGCATTTTTAAGTTAACATGTAGTATGTCTGGCTATTTTAATAAAGTACAGGTATTGATCAACTTACGACCTGTGCAACTTACGACCATTCGACTTTACGACCACAATTGCTAGCCACGACTGCTCCGTGTCTGGCAACGCAAACGTTGTGCAGTTGGGCGTACGAGAGTGCGGACCAGCTTCCAGCAGCACTACCATCTCAGTGTGCATATAGCCTACTCAACTTACGACCAAATTGTGTTACGACCGGTCTGTTGGAACCAACCGTGGTCATGAGTTGTGCACTAGCTGTATATTAGGTAACCATCAGAATTTTCTAATAGCTGCTACACTTTTTTATTTTTGCATTTTAGGTTTTGGGGTACATGTGAAGAACATGTAAGATTGTTGCATAGGTACACATGTGGCAGTGTGATTTGCTGCCTTCCTCCCCTTCACCTATATCTGGCATTTCTCCCCATGGTATCTCTCCCCAACTCCCCACCCCCCGCTGTCCCTCCCCTATTTTCCCCCAACAGACCCCAGTGTGTAGTGCTCCCCTCCCTGTGTCCATGTGTTCTCGTTGTTCAACACCCGCCTATGAGTGAGAACATGAGGTGTTTGATTTTCTGCTCTTGTGTCAATTTGCTGAGAATGATGGTTTCCAGCTTCATCCATGTCCCTACAAAGGACACGAACTCACCATTTTTGATGGCTGCATAATATTCTGTGGTATATATGTGACAAGTAAAGTTTTTAATTGTCTGGTGCAGAGAAAGAACAGGGTGAGATGTGATAAAGACCTGGGTAAATACACTCTTCATCATGGCTTTTTCCCTTTTCTTTTCTTTCTTTCTTTTCCTTTTTTTTCTTTTTCTTTTTTTTTTTGAGGCAGAGTTTCACTCTGCCGTCCAGGCTAGAGTGCAGTGGTGTGATCTTGGCTCACTGCAGCCTCCACCTCCTGGGCTCAAGCGATTCTCCTGCCTCAGCCTCCCAAGTAGCTGTGACTGCAGGCAATCACCACCACACCAAGCTAATTTTTGTATTTTTAGTAGTGACAGGGTTTTGCCATGTTGGCCAGGCTGGTTTTGAACTTCTGGCCTCAAGTAATCCACCTGCCTCAGCCTCCTAAAGTGCTATGATTTCAGGCATAAGCCACTGAGCCCAGTACCGTCATGGCTTTTTTTTTTTTTTTTTAAAGGCAGATCTCTCAGGTTTTTTTATTCTCAGAGCCCATTGCAATCAGGTGTTTATTGTTAATATGATAAATCGATCATGGGCAAGGTGATCCATACAGCTGCCATTGTCCCAGGCTGCATGGAGGAGGCAGGCTGCTATCAGCTGGCTCCAGCCAGAGTCTACTTGCTTCACTCGCTCCCTTCTCACCGGTGGCAGACATCACTAATCAATTACAGATCTCTTTCGTATAGATCATGAATGTAATTTCAGAATTATTCTCATAATATAGCTCCAGGAAGTTATAACAGTTAAACAGAGTGAAAAATGGCATACAATCTAATTTACCTTCCCAGGTCTTGGCACATGGGTAGATTCAAGATGTATAGAGGAAGGAGGAGAGCATTTTAGCTGGAGGCAGTAAAAGAAGTTGAGTTATGAGCGAGAGATAGATCTGCTAGGAAAAGGAAGGAAATTAGAGACAGGCTGGATTACGGAGCCCCTTGACTTCAGGCTGACTTAAAGCAGTCGGCAACAGGGAATCACCAAAGGCTTCTAGGCAGGCAACTGTATGATAATGGTCCTTTGGGGGCAAGATCTCTCTGGCAGCCAGTGCCAGGCAGATTGCAAAGGGACTGAGTAGGAAGGCTGGAACTCAGGACCAGGTGCTGACGAATGCTGGAAAGGAAAGCCTGGTGGACACGCTGACTCTTGGCACTTTAAGAATGAAGAAAGTGGTGCCATTGAAATGGCTTCTCTGGCCTTGAGCTCCACAGGCAGGAAGAATAACAGCATCTTCATGAGAAAGGGGGTTGGGCACCGAGGAGAGAATGTGCTTTTTTTCAGGCATGTGGAGTTGGAGTGCCTTTGGGACATCCGTGCAATTTCCTGTGGGCAGCTGAAAATGGGAGACTGGAGCCAAAGCTAGAGCTACAGATATTAGAGAGAAAAGAGAGAAAAAAGTTCATGCTTTCTGGGCCCAGCCTCGCTTTTACTCAAAGCAGTTTGGGTAGGAAAAGAAAGAGCACATTCAGGAAAAAGACGAACTGGGTGAAGGTCATGGCTTAATTAAGAGGCATTCGCTGCGATATGGTTATTCCAAAAGACACTGCGTATCTGGGTCAAGTATCCTTTTCACAATATCACCTAAAATGAGTAGGAAAATTTTTTTTTGGTAATAAGGAACAGTAAGTCTCATGCACAGGACTCCTAATGTCCCTGTTGCTAAGAAAGAAAGTACATATTTCACTGAAATACTCGAACAATCAGAAGGGAGGTCAGAGGGACAATTCCTTTATTGGAAGACTCCATTTCCTAATGGGTAATAAAGTCACTTGGACTCTAAGGTCAGACAGACCTAGATTTGAACCTCAGCTCCACCACTTCCTTGCTGTGTGACCTTGGGCAAGATACTTAACCTCTCTGAACCTTGGTTCCTTCATCCATAAAGTGGAAATGATAGAGTACCTAATTCACAGGGCTGTGGTAGTACCCAAATGAAATAATACATATAGAAGTATAGTCTAGTATTTGACACATAATAAGCATTGAGTGCATGAGAATTGTCTTTTATCCAATACCTAACGTTTTAAAGATTTTAAACAGTGCATGTTTTCATCACTGACATGATTCCTGGAAGTCCTCTGAGGGACACAGAGAAAATATACCCTGATATGAACGAACAGGGTGCGTTTCTTTTGTCTAAGTCCTCCAGTAAAGGACAAAGTAGGAGAGCCTTCAAGAATCCGTAGATTAACAGTGGCTGGCCATGGTCCATCATTGTGGGCTTCTGGGAAGGGCTGGAGGGTTCCATTGTCTGCTCTCCAGCGTCTGTGCCATTTCCACCAGTTTACATGACGCAGGAATTTCTGAGGGGTCATGTGGACTGTGCTCTAGGCTCCTTGACCTGTAGGTGGGGATGCTGTACTGAACCAAAGGAGACATCTCTGAGCTGTGGGCAGTAAGCAGAGAAGGCCTTCTTGCTCCAAGCCCATTTTTGAGGAGATCTTTGGAGAATTCGGCAGACTAAAAATCTGCAAGGTTCTGGAAGGTTCCAGTTCTGGATAGAAAGACAATTTGTTGTGGAAGGGTTAAGTGTGCAATATAATAATATCTAACATTTACTGAGCAATTACTTTATTCTAGGAACTGTTCTAGGTATGTACCAACTTTACTCCATCCTCACCGAAACCTATGAGGAATAACCATCCCCACTGTACAGATGAGTAACTGATGCTTAGAGATGTTAAATAGCTTGCCTCAGTTTTCACAGTTACTAAGGGACAGATGCAAGATCTGAACCCAGGGAGTCTGAACGCAGAGCCTGCACTCTTAACTACTGTGCTGTAGCCCCATCCCAGGGCTGGGCTTCAGACTCAAGGGGGAAGGGCTGTCGTGCGTGTCCTGACCTTTCTGAGGAGAGGCTCTGCTGGTAAAGGAGCTGCCCATCAGTCCTGTGTTCCCAGGGCCTGAGCCCAGATAAAGAGCTGCTCCCTTAGATGTTCCCAGAGATGAGTCACCCTCAGGAAGCCACTGACTTTTCTCAGGGTTCCTGTCCTTTCATCTCCTTGTCCCCTTCCTGGGAATCAATAGGATACTGAGAGAATTTCTCTGATTCCTATATTTACTCAGATATTCTTCTCATCCCCAAACATGTCTTAAGAGGAAAGGTAAAAACACCCCTGTGACATCATTCTCCTCCCAACTGATGAGGAGCTAGAGTCGGCCCCGGTGGAGTTGAGTGGGTCTCCTATTGGAAGTGTAACCGAGGGACATGCCCACTTGTCCACACCTCTCCACCCACTCTAAAGAAGCCCCTGAAAGAGGGAGGGCAAGGCTGGAGTGGCAGGAAGGGACTTCTGCTCCCAGGATCCCTACTCCAGGAGTAGGGACTTGAAGGGTTCATGACCGGAGAGGGGGTAGGATATTTGCACAATGGTCTCTTGAAGCCATTGGCATAAAGGTATGAAGATGCGTCTTAGCGTCTCAGGATGAATCTCATATAGCAGCAGTATAAAGAGCTCTGTGAAGAGGTATCTCAGGCCACACAGGACTTTGGAGGATGGAACATGGGGACAACCAATGCTGTTCTATCCCTGGATCCTGAGCAAAAGTGAGGCCAGGAATGCCATGAAATAAAAACTACCATTCACTCATTCATTCCGGGAACATTCACTGAGAACTTTCTCTCTGCCTAGAATATCGCTGTGAGCTGGGGGTGCAAAGCCCAAATGGGCAGGGTCCTCAAGGAGTCTGCTCTGGGGGAGAGAGACCCAGGCACCTGGGCAGGGTACCACAGAGAGCTCCAAGTCATTGTTTGGAAGCTCAGAGACCTATGGGAGCCTTCACTTCTGACCCCGCTGGGAAGACACATTGGCAAAATGACCTCATTTAGGGCTGGGAGGAGGTAGGTGGCAGCAGGCACTTCTTGGAGTTCCCCACTGAATGGGGTGCTCACTCACCCTGGACCCCACACTAGGCTAGCACCCCTTTTTTGGTTCATCCTCAGGGAGCCTTGGGATTGGCAGGGCTTGTCCAAGCTGAAGGCATAAAGACATTCATTCCTCTATCCTCTATTCCTACCATCACCCAGCCTATACAAACATCACTGGGCCAAGGGGAGAGAGGGGACAAGGAGCTCCGTGGTGCCTCTCTTTGGAGAGGCAGGCAGAATATCAGAGCTCAGACATACAGATTTGAAGCCAGATCAGTCTTGATTCAAATGCCAGCTTTGCTCCCTTTGGCAAGTGTCTTCATATTTCTGAGCTTCCGCTTCCCTCACTGCAAAGAGCAGATGATAAGAGGACCTCCCTGGAAGGGCTCTGCAGACAGTGAAATGCAGTGATGTCTTCAAGGCTTTTGGCATAGTGCCTGGTGCATCGCAGCCTGCAACAAATGGTAGCTATTATCATAGTACTATCAAGTACTTTTTTTTTTTAAACCATACTCTAATTCTTTGAAAACTGGAGTGAATTTGGAGTCAGAAAGCCTGGCTTAGAATCTTGGAGCCTCTTTTTCCTGGTCACAGGGGAAAGAAAGGTGTCTCCTGGGGTCCGCCCTACTGTGTTGTAAGGATCAAATGGGGCAACAGATGAGGAAGAGTGTTGTAAGTCAAGTGCAGTGTTAATGGAGATGATTATGTGCCAAGTTTTCCTGTAGCTCCCACCGTCCCACCTCTGTGGGGAGCACCATCTGCTACCCAGTGCTTCCTCCTTTCCTCTGAGGCCTTCTAGCCCCTCTTTGGCATTGTAGGTTTCCAAATGGTTCTGTCTTTGACTTCTCTTGGTCTCTAATGAGACCTGAAGTTCCTGCGGATCAGCCCTGTGTCTCACACCTCCATATCTAACCAAGGGTCACCATTCATTGCACCTCAAATGTGCTACACATTTTGAAGGCATCATCTCATGTTTTCCTCCCAGGAACCCCACAAGGAATGAACCACTGTTATCCCCATTTCCTCAATGAAAAAAACTGAAACTCAGAGAAGTAAACAACTTACCAAAGATCTAACAGCCAGTGTGTGACTTTTTCACCAGGACCCACAGCAGGAATTTGAACACAGATCAGTTCGACCCCAAGCCAAGCTCTTAGTCCCATACAGAGTTGGGCCCTAGTGGAAGAATTGTCTGGCCTAAAGTGTCAACAGTGCAAGGTTGCGAAGCCCTTGTGTAGCAACAAGGATGGGCAAAAGGCTCTTGGGAAGATAGCAGCAGCTCACAGATGGAATGCCCAAGTCTCTCTGGGCACTGAATCCCCCCGAGGTAAATATCCTCTGCATTGCTGCTGGCATTTTCTTCTCTACTCCACGAACTACTTCACTGGGATGTATTCCAGGCCACTTCCTGCTGCTTGGCGCCTGCTGTGTGTCTAAGCTGCAGATGATGGATTTTCTGTGCTCAGGGCCATCCATGTGTGTATGCAGCCCTGACGTTGTGTGTGTATCCTGCATCCTGAAGTGTAATTTATTAGGTCTAATCCCCGTCTGGGGGAACAGTAAGACTTCCCTGTAGAAATACTGGGGAGGGGGGAAGGTACCCATTATTATTTCATTAGGACACCACTGGGTATTCCAGGAGTCCCTGAGTAGATATCATATGTTCCTCGGGTGATTTAGAGGAGACAGCCTGGGGCCTCACTCCTCCAAAACTCAGGAAAAAATAGCCACAGATTTCCATAAATATGTCCTGGTCTCTCTTCTGATTACCTAAATTCCTTTCTTTTCACTTCATGCCAATTTTGTCTTTCTACATAAGTGCAATATACAAACATTTCAAAAGAAAGCATGGGGTATTTACTGTTTTCTCAACAATGCAAACAATCATTTCAGAAGCTAATGTCAGCCTCAAAGATTTCCAACCTCAAAATTTTTGTTTCTGTAGCTTCTCTCTGAAACCAGCTTTGATGAAGGCTGCTAGGGCAAGCTGGCATTTCACAGATTCTCCCTCCTTCTCCAGCTCGGCCTGTCTAATCATGAAGAGTGAGGGGAGAGACATGGAATTATCAAGAGACGCCCAACTTCTGTTTCCCCAGGGAGGATTCACACTCTCTCAATCATCTAGCCTTGTCCTTCATTCTCCAGCCCCCTTCCCATGTGCATGGTAGGCTTAACATACCCAACATGGTTTGAATGTCATTGAATTCTAGTTCCCCAACTCACAAGGTATATGCTTTTCACATGTGCGTTTCAACTCAGATACCTTCTGGGTCATTTCCCTCCCCATCCTATTGCATGGAGCCTGCAACTGATTTGATTTGAGAATGATTCACATACGTTACTTTTCTTGATGCTGCCCAAGTGCTTGCACCCTGCCCACGGTCGCCCACCATCACCACTCACCTTCACTTTGCAACTTCGCCTATCACTAGCAGAAGCAGCTGGACAGGGAATGGGTCACAGGAGATCTGAGGATTCAGAAGCTTGGGTTCAATTCCTAATACAACACCTTGGTAACTAGATCCCTTGGGCAAGTCATTTCCCCTCTATGAGCCTTAGTCTCCTCATCCAGTGAATGGGAATCTTTGTACCTACCTGACTGGACTGTGCTGAGCAGTGAATGAAATAATGCATGTAAAAGCAGTTTTCAAGCTGCAAGGGGCAACTTGGGACCAAATGCAGTGGCTCATATCTGTAATCTTAGGGAGGCTAAGGCAGAAGGATTGCTTGAGCTCAGGAGTTCAAGGCCAGCCTCAGCAAGAGAGTGAGACCTCGTCTCTACTGAAAATCAAAAATGTTAGCTGGGTATGGTGTCATGCACCTGCAGTCCTAGCTACTCAGGAGGCTGAGGCGGGAGGATCGTTTGAGCCCGGGAGGTTGAGATTGCAGTGAGCTGCGATCATGCCAGAGAACTCTGGCCTGGGCAACGGAGTGAAATCCTATCTCAAAAAAAAAAAAAGAGAGAGGCAACTTAGATGTAGTGATTCTGCTCCAATAATAATAATACCTAATATTTACATTATGATACGTCATGTTGCTGTGAATTGCTGGAAAGAGTGGGATGATGTGGAAGGAAATGGCTCCTCCTGTAAGGGTAAATTCAGAGTCCCTGGGCTTAGGCTGTTCTGGGTTGACGCCACCGTGCCAATTGTCACCATCTCATAAGCCGAGCAGGTGAAAGGAGGGGACAGGCTCTGCATCCCTGCCCCAAAGGCAGAGTCAAGGTTCCAGATTCCAACATCCTGATGGTCACCCTTTTCCCAGGAAGAAAATATCTGACAAAATGAGACAATAGGTTGACTCTTTCCTTCCCCTTTTGCTTGACGTGCAGCAACGCGGTCACAGAGGAAAGTTCACACACTAAGTTTCGAAGTCATTTCTGTTTAGCTCATCAATAGTTGCTGTATAAGAACTATCCCATGCCTAAGAAGCATTTTAAGCCTTTTTAAGCTCCAAAGATTAGGGTGCAACAGGGAGGGGTTGAGAGGAGGACAGATAAACAAGACTGGAGCGCATTTTCCATGCAGAGAAGTAGATTCTGTACTTTGGTTAGATTAATCCCCAAATTGAAACTGGCCCTGAACATCGTTCTGAGAAAGGAGAGCCGAGAGATAAGAGAAAGCCCCTTGGCAAAGCCTGGGCATTGAGCTGTCTGTGGAAATGCCGACTGCGTCCTTTCCCTGCCGCCGAAGGACAGAAAGACGAGACCGCGGAGGACAAATAGAGGGTGAGAGTTTCCTTAAGGACAGTCAGGGAAACAGGAGAGGGAAGAGGAAAGAAGCAGGGGCCCCATGCATGACGACTGTGTGTTTTGTCAAAGCACCATGGAGTCTTCCCTACTGAGCTTGGGACTCCTGACCTGCGGGGCTCACGCCATAGAAAGCACATGCATGGGGGCTATGTAAAGACTGAGGGCCCAGAAGGCCAGCTTTGCTCACAGTCTCAGGCAAGGACACTCACAGAGGACTGTCACGCCCACAGGAGCAAGCTGACCCCCTTTCTTGAGCATTCCTGGTTTCCAACCTGTGGCCTTCTTGAGAGAAGCAGGCTGTAGCCCCCAAAGGACTCAACGTTTGTGCTTGAAGGCTGAAGGTTGGCACCAAGGAGCTACTGGGACGTGGGATCTGAAAGTGGGTCCCCACAGGATTCACAGCAGTGTGACTGGAATTCCTGAGTTTTACAAAGGGCCCGAGAGCTTCCAAGGGACAGCACACATTTGGAGGTGTTGGTGGCTTAACAGTCACAGGCCAGGTGTGGTGGCTCACACCTGTAATCCCAGCATTTGGGGAGGCTGAGGCAGGTGGATCACTTGAGCTCAGAAGTTCTAGACCAGCCTGGGCAACATGGCGAGGCCTCTGTCTCCACAAAATAATGCAAAACTTAGCCAAGTGTGGTGGTGCACACTTGTAGTCTCAGTTTCTCAGAGGGCTGAGGCAGGAATATCACTTGAGCCCAGAATGTCAAGGTTACAGTGAGCAGAGATTGCGCCACTCACTCCAGTGGGGTGACAAAGTGAGATACTATTTCAAAAAATAAAATGAACAGTCACATGACTTTATAGTCACACGATTTTATAGTCACACCTGTAAAGACCAAACCGCAGTGTCTGCAGACATGGCCTTGCAAGTCAGGAGCAGGGACGTGGCAGAACCCCGTGTTCAGGAAGGGCCCTGCAGGGAGGGGCCGACAGAGAATGGGACTCCCAGGGCTGCGTGAGTGTTAGATACAGTGAACTCCAAGTTTCTCTCCAAAGAGTCAGTATGTCAGTCTTTAATTCTCTATTTTAAAGTTTAATTTCCTTGTAGTTTTAGTAAACAACCTCATCCACCAGTTCTAATCAGAGTTCATGCCTGTTCCCCTGACCCCCTGCTCCATCCCGACTCTTCCGGGTCACCTGCTCTGGTCACCTGCTTTGATCCCTGGTTACCTGCCCTGACCTGCCTGTAACCATCCTTCTTGCCACACTAGCCACCCCGACACTCTGGCTCGTACCCCTACTTCCTTTAAAATAACCAATCGGAATTAGACTAGACAGTGCGGTCTAACCCATTAGGGGAACGACACAGCAGTAGCGGCTACCTCCATCAGGAATAAGAACCCCTTTCCCTCTCTTGTCCAGGTGTGTGCTCGCCATTGTTCCATCTGTGAGCCACACCCTTCTGTAGAAGTAAATTGCCTTGCTGAGGAAATTTATATTTGATTGCTACTTCTTTTGCAGCACCGAAAATTTTACATACAACATGAGTGACCTGTGGGAAAAGGAAAAGAGCAGTAGGGGAGGGGGAGATGGCTCCTGGCTAAAAGAGAAACTGCAGTCACTCAGTCTCCCTTCTGTCTAAAGCTTCGAGGGATGCAACATAGAATTCAGACAGTCCAGGAGCCAAGCAAGAACACGGGGAAATGGCAGCGATGTCTGCAGGTGTCAGCAAGACTGCAGGAAGGTGACAACGTGGGGCCACACGGGGAAGGTGCTCGAGGAAGACCCTGAGCTCCCCATCCGCACTGCTCTCAGCTCTGTGAGGAAGGACACTCCACTGAAGGGATTTGGACTTCTCAGGGACCTTTTATTTTCACATACTGCTTACTGACACTGCTCAGGGCCATGTGGGTTTCTCTGTAATTAATTTTGTCTACCCACAATTGTATGGTGAAGAAAGATGCTGGGGTCGCATGCCTGTCGAGGATCTGAGTTATTCCTAGAAACACAGAATGGAGCAGGACTGGAGAGAACATGCCAGAAAAAGCAAGTCATTGCAAATAGCGCAAAAAGCCTAGGAGAGGCATGGCATGGACAGTTACACAGTCTTAACTTGTTTTCCAGATTTTTTTTTTAATATATAGAGATGAGGGCTCACTGTGTTACCCAGGCTGGTCTCAGACTCCTGGGCTCCAGAGATCCGCTTACCTTGGCCTCCCAAAGTGCTGGAATTATAGGCGTAAGCCACTGTATCCAGCCTGTTTTCCAGATTTTTAAGTGACATTCATTTCTTCTAACCTGTCCCCTTCTTCCTGCGGCAGTTTCACTTGTGCTTATCTTTTAGAGAAAACAAAATAAATGTATTAATATTTTAGAAAATGTAAAATATTTTAAAAATTTATTAAAACCACAGAATGACATACTTTTTAAATGTAAAATTTGTACCAAAGTTACACATATGCATAATTTAAAAAAATAAGTAGCACTAACTGGCTCATGATGAAAAATAATCCTCCCCTCTCAAACCCAGAAGCACCTATTTTTTAAATGTTAAACTTGTTTCTGTTCTTAGTTCTGGTCATCGCCTCCGTATCTCCCAACAATCTGCTTCTACCACCATGTCTTACTTTATCAACTATTCACTTCATCTACTGACCTTCTACTGGGATAAATGAAGACTCAGCTCACTCAAAAACTCACCTGCCTCTCCTCCGTCCTTTTTCTCAAGACAGCTGAATCAGTTCCTAATTCTTCTATTGGTCACTGTTGTGTAAATAAAGCATACAGATTAAATAACAGTGTGTAGACCAGGTGTGGTGGCTCACACCTGTAATCCCAGCACTTTGGGAGGCCGAGGCAGGTGGATCACCTGAGGTCAGGAGTTCTAGGCCAGCTTGGCCAACATGGTGAAGCCTCGTCTCTACTAAAAATACAAAAATTAGCCTGGCGTAGTGGTGCATGCCTGTAGTCCCAGCTACTTGGGAGGCTGAGACAGGAGAATCGCTTCAACCCAGGAGGCGGAGGTTGCAGTGAGCCGAGGTCATGCCATTACACTGCAGCCTAGGTGACAGAGTGAGACTCCATCTCAAATAATAATCATCATCATAATAACGATAATAATGTGTATTATTTCAAACATGTATGTTTACACCATCTATGTGTCTGTATGTGCATGCTGTCGTGTCTTTCTTTTCTGTTTCATCATGTCTTTTATCATGCTTTCCTGATGTGATCTCAGAATAGTCAAAAAAATGTGTTGGGATGGGGAGTAACCACTCACAGCTTTATCGCTGTTTCATAGATGTGCAGAAAGAAGGAAAGGGCGAAACGTGCAAGAAGTTGGTGTCCCCGGCCCAACTGACCAAATAAACCAAAGGCATCAAAGCCCACATCCACCCACTCTAACCACACACAGGGTTTGCCAGTGGAGGGTCAGATGCCAACAGAAAGGTTGGCCACCTTGGAAGCAGATCAGCAGAGGCTGCCTCTTGCCTCGTTCCCACTCTGCCAGCCAGCCCCTGGCTACTGATTCTGCGACCCCACCCCTCCAGGAATGGTCACGTCTCACAGGTGCCACTCCTCTTGCTGCAGCTTCCAGTTCTGCTTCTTGGTCCCTGTCCTCCTTCAGCCAGTCACGGAATCATAGAATATCCACGGAGCACCCACCTTGTGCTTAGACGCTGAACACTGAGGGCAGGGGCTTGTGCACGTCAGACAAGCTTGACGTCCCCTGAATCCTGCAAGGCCAGGGAAAGGAACAGGCAAGATGTAAATTAACCACATATTCAGGGTTACTAAAAAGGATGTTGAGATAGAAAAAATAGACCTCCGCTCTGAAGAGAAATGCCACCAGGCGTGTAAGCTGAGGCTGGAGAATACAAAGGAACCAGGCTTCCAGGGAGCGGCTGGAAGGGAGGCCTGAGAAGAGGAAGCTGGATGTGCAATAGCCCTATGATAGTAGAGATGGGGAGTGGAGTGTCTTTAAGGAATGGAGAGGGGCCTGATCAGCTGAAGCTTGGTAGACGAAGTTGAGAGTGGTCCAAGGTGAGGTTTCCAGGAGGCAAGGGCAAGATCACATATGGCCAATTTTCGTGCTTTAAAATGTTTTTCCTAGAGAATGGACTGGAGGCATCCTTGGGGTTCCTTTTTTTTTTTTTTTGAGACAGAGTCTTACTGTTGCCCTGGCTGGAGTACAGTGGCACACTGCAGTCTCCGCCTCCTGGATTCAAGTGATTCTCATGCCTCATCCTTCCAAGTAGTTGGGTTGACAAGCATGCGCCACCGCTATTTTCTGTATTTTTAGCAGAGACGGGGTTTGCCATGTTGGCCAGGCTGGTCTCAAACTCCTGGCCTCAAGTGATCCACCTACCTTGGCCTCCCAAAGTGCCGGGATTACAGTCATGAGCCCCGACACCGGGCTGGGGTTCCTTTTTTGTGAAACCATTTTTGTGGGAAGAGGGGTCCTCTCCAGATGTTATCATATGTGGCCAGCAAAGGGTCCAGGGACCTGGGAGAGGGAGGGAGAGAGCTGCTCCAACCCAGATGCCTGTGTGGCCACATTTAACATGGCGTCTCTCCCACCACAACCCAGCAAATGTGTGCCCGGCTTTGAGCAGTGTCTGGGGGTGCGCAGAGCCTGGCTGGGCTGGAGGATGCAGCAGCTTGCCAATGCTCTTTCCCCAGGATTTCAAACTGGAATTAGAAGACTGGAATTACAGACAGACGCATTTCAGTCTTCTATTAACATCTTTTTTTTTTTCATCACCTGAACTCTTTTCCGGTCTCCCGGCTCCACAGCAGGGGTCCCCATGTGATTTCTGCTGGGATCCACCCCCACTTTCAGGGAGCTGGGTTTGAGGTGCTGCCCCTCCACTTTTCAAAGCCTTCCCCCTGGTCATCAGAGAGTGTCTCCTCAGGGCCGGGCTCTGTGAAACAGGGGACTTTCTCTCCACGCCCCCTCCCTGCCTCTCCACCCCTCCATTTTTCTCTTCTCCTTTTTATTGAGTTATCTGTTCAAAGCAAAGCCATCTCCTGAAACTGCCTGGATGGGATCCTGTCTCCCATCAAAGCTGCAGAGTCTCTCTCAGGCCCAGCTAGTTGTATCTGTTAAAACTTCGACTGCCATAGCCTTTGGAGATGGCTCGGCCTGCCTGGTGGTTAGGGATGTGGTTTGCTGATTACAGTGAGGCCTGAGCTGGCTGTACAGACTACCTGTAACACACACACCCTCGGTGAGTAGGATGGGCACAGGCTTTGGAGTCACACTGCCTCGGTTCACCATCTGACTGCATTGTTGACTAGCAGTGGGACAGCAGTGGGCAAGTTAACCTCTCTGAGACTCAGTGTTCCCATCTGTAAAATGGAGCTAAGGACTGTAGCATCCTCTTCATAGGATTATTAAGGGGATTCAATAAGACTAAGAGGCATGTGAAGCACTTAGCACGTGGATATATTCAAGGAAGTTCCCTGTCATAGGAACCAGTAAAATTCCACCAGATTCTAGGAGAGCTGAGATCATGGAGAAATAGTAGTTTCCAGAGATGCCACGGGAAGCAAAAGGAAGGGGAAGAATACCCTAACTTTGCACCTCCTTCTGTCTGCCAGTCTTTCATTAGCGTCCCTTGTGGCCAAACCCACCTTAAAGCCAGAGGACAAAAGAGCCTGATTTTTTTTTTTAATGTTACTCTAAGTTCGGGTATACACGTGCAGAACGTGCATGTTTGTTACATAGGTATACATATGCCATGGTGGTTTGCCGCACTTATCAACCTGTCATTTAGGTTTTAAGCCCCACATGCGTTAGGTATTTGTCCTAATACTGTCCCTTCTCTTGTTCCTCACCCCCTAACAAGACCTGGTGTGTGTTGTTCCCCTCCCTGTGTCCATGTGTTCTCATTGTTCAACTCCCACTTATGAGTGAGAACGTGTGGTGTTTGGTTTTCTGTTGTTGTGTCAGTTTGCTGAGAATGATGGCTTCCAGCTTTATCCATGTCCTGCAAAGGACATGAACTCATTCTTTTTTATGGCTGCATAGTATTCCATGGTGTATATGTGCCACATTTTCTTTATTCAGTCTATCATTGAAGGGCATTTGGATTGGTTCCAAGTCTTTGCTATTGTAAACAGTGCTGTAATAAACATATGTGTGCATGTGTCTTTATAGTAGAATGATTTATATTCCCTTGGGTATAGAGCCTGATCTTTTGTCATTACTTTCAATGGCAAAAACCACAATTACTTTTGCACCAACCTAATAGCTCCTTCCAGTGCAAAATAAACCAGCAGAGGAACAGGCAGGGATGGGGACCGGATCCAGGAACAAGCAGACATCACATGCAGTGTGCTTGTTTGTTGATAAAAGAAAAACCTCAGCTGAATTGAATTAGAAGCAGTTTAATTGAGCAATGAATGAATCACAAATCGGCAGCCCCCAGAATCACAGCAGATTCACAGAGGCTCCAAGGGTGCCTCATAGTCAGAACAAATTTATAGACAAAAAAGGGAAAGTGACATACAGGAATCGGAAGTGAACTACAGAGACGGCAAGGTTGGTTACAGCGCGGCATTTGCCTTATTGGAATGCAGTTTTAACACTCAGCAGCCTGTGAGTGGTTGAAGTATGGCCGCTGGGATTGGCCAACACTCAGCTATTGTTACGGGTGCATACTATTAAGATAGGTTTTCAATTTTGTCTGACTGCTAAATAGGTTACAGTTCATCCACAAGCACTCAAAGAAGTATGGAGTCCTTCTCAGGCCATATTTAGTTTCCTTTAATGGTGTGCATGTTTCACTTTGGGGGGATGCAAGTCTAAGTTGCATGTTCATAGATATAATGAGTCAAGGCCACGCACGGTGGCTCATGCCTGTAATCCCAGCACTTTGTGAAGCTGAGGCAGGTGGATCACTTGAGGTCAGGAGTTCAAAACCAGCCTGGCCCACACAATGAAACCCCGTCTCTACTAAAAATACAAAAATTAGCCAGGCGTGGTGGTGTGCACCTGTAAACCCAGCTACTTGGGAGGGTGAGGCAGGAGAATTGCTTGAGTCCAACAAGTGGAGGTTGCAGTGAGCAGAGATCATGCCACTGCACTCCAGCCTGGGCAACAGAGCCAGACTCATTTCAAAAAAAAAAAAGTGGGTCTGTTCTATGTGATCTTTACCAAAATCCTATAAGGTAAGGAAACTAAGGTTCAGAGGGACTGCTTTATCCTTTATCAGAGGCCACACAAGGCTTAAGCCTGTTACCAAAGTGGCAGTCCAGTCAGTTTTACCCAGGACCTGCACTCCTGACTGACACCATTTGGCCCTGAAAGTTAGCTCAAGTGAGACTTTTGGTCAAACTGCAGTCTCAGAGTTAAACAGCCAGTACTCATGGACATAAAGACTCTGTACTGACATAGTAGACACTGGGAACTTCTAGAAGGGGGAGGGAATGAGAGGGGTAAGGGTTGAAAAACGAACTGTTGGTTACTATGCTCGGTACCTGGGTGACGGGGTCATTCATGCCCCAAATCTCAGCATCACACAACATACCCATGTAACAAACCTGCACGTGTACCCCTGAATCTAAAATAAAAGTTGAAAAAGAAAAATAACACTGTAGGCTGTCACATTGTGAAGTGGCTGAAGGTGACTATACTCTCAGTCAGTAACACAGATCTGCACCTTCAGGAGGGCAAACTTCGAGACAAACACCCCAGGGCAACTGCCGCTGCTTGAACTTTTCTCCTATATAGGCTTTAGCACTTAGATTTGCTTCCCCGGAAATACTCAGCCTAGTAACATAGGAAAGGTAAAAAGAAGGCCAGGAGTGGTGGCTCACGCCTATAATCCCAGTACTTTGGGAGGCCGAGGTGGGCAGATCACTTGAGGTCAGGGGTTCGAGGCCAGCCTGGCCAATATGGCGAAACTCCATTTCTACTAAAATGACAAAAATTAGCTGGGTGTGGTGGTGGGCACTTGTAATCCCAGCTACTTGGGAGGCTGAGGCAGGAGAATCACTTGAACTCGGGAGGCGGAGTTCGCAGTGAGATTAGATTGCGCTATTGCACTCCAGCCTGGGTGACAGAGTGAGACATTAGTTTCAAAAAAAGAAAAAAAATCCAAAAACAAAAGGTAAAAGGAATTAATTACCATAGATAGACAGTTGGATAGATAGTAGCTTTGAAGAAGAAGAATATTGAATTCCGTTGTGATTAAAATGCTGCATAAATTAGTTGCCGACAAGAAATCCAAACAGTTGCCCCCGCTTTTTGTGACTCTTCCCAAAGGCTCCAGGTAAGTCTGGGCAGGACCAGGAGGGAGGGCTCTGGCCGCCTGTCCCATCCCTGCCCTCCCTCAACCCAGGCAGCAAGCCCCCACCGGGCCTGTTCTTCCTAGGCACCAAAGGCCAGGGACTAAGGGGAAGTCGGCAGGTACTTATGAGGTTGGTGCAAAAGTAATTACGGCCATGCAGTCTAGGTTGCATGTTCACAAATACAACAAATACATCAAGAAACAACAGCAAAGCACATTGCATGGTCTACCCTACATGATCCTCACCAAAACCCTGTATGGCAGGGAAACTAAGGCTCAGAGGGACCGCTACATCCAAGGCCACCCAAGCCGTAAGCATGTTTCCAGAATGGCAGCCCAGTCACTTCTACCCGGTACCTGCACCCCTGGCTGACACCACTTTGCCCCAAAAGTTAAGGGCAAGCACTCCAGCAAGTGCTTCTCTTTTTTTTATTTTTTCTTTTTCTTTTGGGGGATACTCCAGGAGAGGAGTTGGGAAGAGGAACAATGATCTCATCTCTTATTTTTATAATGAATCACCAGGGCCCTTGCTAGTGGGATGCCCAGACTCTGCCCTCCTGAAGCCTCCCACCCCTGAACTGTGTAATCACCCTGGGGGCTTTCTTTCTTTTTTCTTTTTCTTTTCTTCCTTCCTTCCTCCCTCCCTTCCTTCCTTCCTTCTTTCCTTCCTTCTCTCTCTCTTTCTTTCTTTCTTTCTTTTTCTTTCTCTCTCTCTCTTTCTTTCTTTTCTTTCTTTCTTTTCTTTCTTCTTTCTTTCTCCAGCCTGCCTGCCTGCTTTCCTTCCTTCCTTCTTTTCTTTTCTTTTCTTTCCTTTCCTTTCCTTTCCCTTCCTTTCTTTTCCTTTCCTTTCCTTTTGTTTCCTTTCTTTTCTTTTCTCCAAAGGGAGAATCAGCCTGGAATCCAGAAACCAAGAAGAGAGAAAGCTGGGAGCAGAAGACACAGGTTGGAAACTGGCCTGCAGATGTGCTTCAGGTGGCAGACACCATGTTGGCACACACAGGTTAAAAGTCAATGAATCATTATCAACTTTTGGATATCAGGAGCATTTTGAATTTCTGTCTTCTTTTGAAAAGTGAACTGTTGGGCAGGGCGCAGTGGCTCTGGCCTGTAATCCCAGCACATTGGGAGACCAAGGCAGGTGGATCACCTGAGTTCAGGAGTTTGAGACCAGCCTGTCCAACATGGTAAAGCCCCGTATCTACTAAAAATATAAAAAATTAGTTAAACGTAATGGCAGGTGCCTATAAACCCAGCTACTTGTGAGGCTGAGGCAAGAGAATTGCTTCTCTTCTCTCTGATTCAGCTAGGGGTGGTTCTTTGCTTTCTTTTAAGGACTCAGGGCTTTAAAAACTTGGACCCACCTGGATAATCCAAAATACTATTTCCATTTCAAGGTCCATGTCCTTAGTCACATCTGCAAAGTCCCTTTTGCCAAATAAGGTCACATATTCACAGGTTCCAGGGGATTAGAACATGAGCATCTTTGGGGAGGGCACATTCTGTTATCTATCTGCCTATCTATCATTTATTCTATCACACTCACTTAGGAGCCCAATTCAAGTCTCACATTTTCGAAAATGTTCTGCATAACCATTTCTCTTCTAAACCACTGTACTATGAACCATTGAAAGAGTCACTCCATCTCTGTTTCTCATCTCTACTAGATACAGTGGTGGGCCGATGAGTACTAAGCAGATGGCTCTCCAGGGTGCAGGAGATGCTCTGACCTGTAGGGCTTGCCCATTTGTGATAGAAATATTCCCATGTGGCTGATTTCCAGCAATGGCGCGATGTTACTGAACGTAGAGTCGGGAAGAGAGGTTGCAAGTCAGTCTGAGCCAGGTCCTGCACCCCACTGCTTGTGTGAAAAATGAGGAAATGGCTAGCTGATCTGAGAATCACTGGTGAACTAATGATTTCTTAAAAACTGGGAAACTTCTGATAGCTCTCCATGTAAGCGTATCCCTCTCTGGAGCCGGTGCTACCTCCAGTGCAAACATTTCAAAGATATACCTATAAAGAACATATCAGAGAACTGGTTTCATGAAGAAGAAGTAGAAGAAGCTGCCTAAAAAGCGACCCAGAGACCCCTGGGATCTGGTGGCTTCTATGTGATCTCAAAGTCCTGTATCTAACCACAAACGAGCTTAGCTTCAAGAAAATAGATGGTTTCTCTCTAGGAAATAATCCCGGTGTATAATGGTTTTTATTGTGATTTCTCCAGGAACGCAAGAGGAGGAATCAAATGAAGAATGTCAGCTTCATAAAAGAGCTGTTAAGATGTCATATAAAATACATGATTAATTTTCTCCTGCAAGAGGTGCATTTCTGTGTGGTTGCTGAATTTCTTGCTTTCAGGCTGCCCAGGAAAAGAATAGCTACAGTTGTTGACTGCTTACTATACTTGCAAGGGTAATGTGCAAACATCTTCAGACGTATTATCTAATTTGATGGGTCTTATTTGTCCCCACTGGTTGAATAGCCAGTCCTGGATCACTGGGCTAGAACATGGGGGTACAAAACTCCAAACCCTGAACTCCAAACCCAGTTCCATCATTCCTGTCTATGATCACCAGTCCACAAGATAGGCTCACAGCAAAAATCTGCATGGGAGCCAGGGGATGAGTCAGACTGGAGCCAGAACCTGTAGGAACCAGAGTACTGACAGCCCAGGGAGG
This sequence comes from Sapajus apella, assembly GCF_009761245.1. Lineage (NCBI taxonomy): Eukaryota > Metazoa > Chordata > Mammalia > Primates > Cebidae > Sapajus > Sapajus apella. The sequence continues at coordinate 16,858,727 of NW_022436953.1, forward strand.
CCTCTGTTTCTACAAGAATGAATTCCCAGGAGCCCATTGACAAGTGCACCTCTTATTTATGTGCTGTTGTTGCTTTTTCTATTGACTTAGCCCCAAGGCTAAAGAGGTGAAAGATAAACGTCTGAATAGATTCAAGGGTGCCCTGCTGGTTTCTAAGGCTGTCTCCGCACTCCCCTCTTTCTCCTTCCCTTTTTATTCTCCCAAATACCCCTCTGAGATCCCTGTTATCTCACACACCCGTAAGGTAACATGAACACATCCATTTCATTCAGCAATTATTGAGTACCTACTGTGTGCCACATATGCTGGACATCCAAAGCTGAGAGAACCACAGTCAAGGCCTCAAAGGGTCCTCAGGAGTGACACCCCAGGGTCTCAAGGCCATAAATGCACAAAGTGCCAGAGGAGTCCTCAGCATAGAGAGTAGAGAGCTGGCTCTGATTCCAGGGGAGGAAAGCTTCACGCAGGGGCCCCTCAAGCTGTGTTTTGTTTTGTGTGAGAGGCAGTTTCACTCCATTGCCCAGGTTGGGGTGTAGTGGCATGATCTCAGCTCACTACAACTTCTGCTGCCTGAGTTCAAGTGATGTTCCTGCATCAGCCTCCTGAATAGCTGAGATTACAGGCATGCACCACCACGTCCAGCTAATTTTTATGTTTTTCACAGAGACGGGGTTTCACCATGTTGGCCAGGCTGGTCTCGAATTCCTGACCTCAAGTGATCCACCTGCCTTGGCCTCCCAAAGTGCTGAGATTACAGGCATGAGCCACCATGCCATGCCTCAAGCTGTGTTTTTAAAGAGAAAAGGGTAGAGCTCTCCTAGGGAAGAGAGGTGGAAGAAGACTCTCCTGGAGTGTAAATAAATGAAGGCATCAGACAAGGAGAGTTTAGGATATGTATCAAGGGAGTGGAGATGGTGAGGAATAAAGCTGGATGGAGAGAAGAAGAAGTAAAGGTTGCAAGGAGCCAGATTAGCAGGACATTCTGCGTCACCCTAATCAGTCTGGACTTAGTCCTATAAGCAATGAGGCATGAAGGATGAGTTTTAGGCAAATAAGTGACATGACCAGATTGGTATTTTAGAAGATGGCTCCTCTGGCACCATGAAGACTGGGTTTGAGGGCAGGGCTGAGAAATTGGAAGCCACTGCAAAGGTCCAGGCAGAGAAGTTGAGGCTCTGAGTCACAGGCATGGCAGTGAGAGGAGCGATAGGAGGACAAATGCCAGGGATATTTGGTGGGTGCCCAAACAGGGGTCCCACAGGTGGCCTCTGCAGAGATCCCTGCCTTGGGGTGAGCCAGGCCTGCGAGATGGAAGATCTACATTCTGCAGACTGGGCGGGTTGGAGGAGAAAATGAACTCTGGAGAAAGGGGACGATTCAGGGCAAAATCACCTGTCTCCGGGCTAGCTGATAAGCCCTGCACAAAGTGACTGTGCAAACAATTGCAGGGATGGCCACTCAGCACGAAACACCATGACAGCACAGGGATCGATAATCAACACTGAGGGGAAAAGGAGATCAGCAGAGGCAAGGAAATAAGAAACGGACATCGGGGTGGGCATCGTGCTGAGGAAGCATTCCAGCTCCCTAATCACTGCACTGGCAAAATTGATCAAATGAACTACATTTCACAGTTGAGAAAACTGAGGGTTAGGGAAGCTTCCAAATTGCCTAAAAAGCTGGTATGAGAGGGAACTAGCACTACATCCCAATCCCTGGAGGCCAAGTTTAGCTCTGGCTACACTATCCTGACCTTGCTCTTCGCAAATTCTGGGGCTTCTCAAATGTCATCTGTTCCATGTGATCTAACACTTAACTATTCTCTAATTATGCTACCGGGTAGTAACAGCTGAACACAGGAACACAGGAGATCTATGCTATGTGGCAGGAACTGTTCTAAACACTTCAGCTGTTGTGAACTGACCTAAGCCAATTTGCCCATTCAACAGCTGTCAGGCCCTTTTGGAAATAATAGGGGTCTCTGATAATTAGAGGATGGTGGGAGCTATACATCTCCCCCTCTCACCCTTGCTACCTGGTGGCTTTACAATGAAAGTCGTTCCGCCACACGTACAAAGAGACAGAAAATCACCCACGTGTGGGTCCCAGTAAGCCCCACTCTGCCTCTGCAGCACTCTGACACACATTTTACAGGAAAGAATCATGTTGCAGTCATAGCTCAATAGCAGGGTCAGCTGGCCTTCTGGTTGGACCAGAAGTCAGAAGCAAGACCAAATGGAGGTCTAGACCTAGAAATCTCGTCTGAAGGTGTCAGGCAGCCGGCTTTGCCAGATTCCTTTATATTGTACATTCCAGGGCAAAAGTGTCTGTTCAGTCATTTTCAGTCATTTTAGCCAATCATCTATCATTTTTTTTTTGAGGTAGTGTCCTGCTCTATTGCTGAAGTGCAGTGGCACGATCTCAACTCACTGCAACATCTGCCTCCCGAGTTCCAGCGATTCTCTTGCCTCAGCCCCCAAGTAGTTGGGATTACAAGCACCTACCACCACACCCGGCTAATTTTTGTATTTTTAGTAGAGACGGGGTTTTTCCATGTTGGCCAGGCTGGTCTCGAACTCCTAACCTCAAGTGATCTCCCCACTTCAGCCTCCCAAAGTGCTGGGATTACAGGCAGGAGCCACCACATCCAGTCCCAACTGTCTATCTGGAGTATTGCTGGCTTCATCAATGAAATGCATTTTTAAACATTGTTTATACTAATGAACTGCACCATGGACGTACATTTAGATAGTAATATTTGAAGCCCCTGACATAGATCCCCCAGAGGGTGTCATGTAACAAATGCTCTCAGAGCACTCCGTAGGTGCTGGCATGGCTCCAAGAACTTTGAGCTTTACACACCTCAACCCATGTCATTGTCATCACAATCCCATAAGGTACGTGCTATTATCATCTTCATGTTGCAGATGAGGAAACTGAGGCATGGGGAAGATGACCATGGCTATGGTCTGTTCTCTGCTCTTTATCCACAGGGCCAAACCAGTTACTGGGAACACAAATAAATACATGTTGGTAATAGGTAATAATCACCAAAATGGTGACTGGTTCCACCGAATGGCCTGAGATTGGACTGTGTATTGGAGGATGGATAACAGCTGAGAGCTAGCCTATCATGACTAATGGAACCCGTTTCACACTCACCATTCTTCCCACGTGGCTTCCTCCAATTCTCTTGCATCCTGCATGGGTTGCAGTTGGCCTTGGCCAGGGCCTGGTTTCAGAAGCGTCTGTAGAGTTGCCTCTTTGGGCTTCCCTCAACAGAGACAGACGCATAGTATCCATCTTAGGATTCTATAGCACCCAGAACTCAATTAATTCTTCCAAAATGAATGAATAAATGCACGACTCAGGGAGAGGAGCCACACAGCTCTGTGAGTGGTGTTGTTTCCACCTTCATTTAACTCCTTTTATGGAAATGTGCTCCCTCGGTTATCATGCCAGTAGTTTGGAGGAAGATGTATGGTTTTCTTAATAATTTAGATATAAATCAAGCAATGGAATAGGAAAAGAGAGGAAGACAAATGAACATGAATCCAGAACCAACTCTGTGCCAGGTACTTTCACATATATCATCTCAAAAATATATCATCAGAAAGATACCATCATACAAAATTTATTTAAGACAGGCTCAGAGAGTTTAAGGGACTTACCTGAGGTTACACAGCTAGTAAATGGCTTTTCTGCTGGCTCTGTCTGATGCCAACCCAGGTTCTTGCTAGCACACTACAGAGCCAGCAGGCAGATGTGCTTAGGGAAGATGGCAATGCCAGGAAGTGTCTAGATGTACCATAGAGAGGTGCTCAGAGGACTGCCTTCTTCAAAATTAAAAAGGCTTTTGAAACTATCACAGCATACTCTATTCCAAAAACCAACAAATCTAGACAGAAAGGGACACCCAAATCTCAAGATCCCTCCTCTCTTTCAGGTTTTCTATTACACGACAGGGAAGGGGTAGCTTTCCAACATGCAAAACGTATGCAGAATTTTATGCAAAAATGTTTAATAAATCAGTGGTGTACTTAGAACAACAAGCATCACACGGCCCAGGTGCTGGCTGTTTGTGAGACTGGAGATCCAAGGAGGCTGACTTGTGTTTCCATAGAGCTGATTATGGGATGGACGAGATGGGCGGGAGTGATAAACTCTCCTCCGCAGACAACCACTGAACAGAGGAAATAATGTGAGAGGGAAGATTGAGGCCCCACTGAAAGATTAAAGAAGGAAAGAAGTACAAATGGGCAGGTTAATAATTTCGAGGTGTTTAATTCACACTGGGCTGTGCCACATTTGGAGGTTGCAAGTTGTACTGCATCAATGGCTCCTGTCTTTCCAAACTTCGTAGATCACAGGAGTCTGAACCACCAATGGCTTAAAGCCAGGGGTCCTTATGGAAAGCGGAGGCACCTCTGAATTTGAAGTCTGTGGCTTGACCATGAGACATAGCCAAGAGAGGCATTTCTGTCTGTCTTTATTCTTTTATTTTTCCTAAGAGACAGAGTCTGACTCTGTCACCCAGGCTAGAATGTAGTAACATGATCATAGCTTACTGTAGCCTCCAACTCCTGGGCTCGAACAATCCTCTTGCCTCACCTTGTCCTGCTTAGGTCAGCTAGGAGTTTTGTAAGCAGCCAGAACTATAGATGTACACCACCACACCTAGTTAATTTTTAATTTTTTTTGCCATAGAGATGGGGCCTTGCTGTGTTGCCCAGGTTGGTCTCGAATTCCTGGCCTCAAGCTATCCTCCTGCCTCAGCCTTCCAAAGTGCTACTGTCTTTTAATCAAATGTGGCTGCCCACTGTCCCTCCCCGCCTCCCTTCCTCCCTCTTTCTCTCCTTGCATCCATCCATCCAACAGATATTTATTGATGCTTACTCTGTATCAGGTCCTGAGTGAGGACATAAGGATAGAGCAATGGACATGACTGACATGGTCCCTGGCCTTATGGAGGACAGTACGTGAGTGATGAGGGCACAAAATGAGGCTGGAGAAGTAAACAGAGATCAGATCAAGCAGGGTCCCCATAAGAAATGGGGATTTTATTCAAAGTACAAAGGAGGCCAGGTGTGGTGGCTCATGCCTGTAATCCCAGCACACTGGGAGGCTGAGGTGGGTGGATTACCTGAGGTCAAGAGTTCGATACCAGCCTGGCCAACATGGTGAAACCCTATCTCTACTAAAAATACAAAAATGAGCCAGGTGTGGTGGTGTGCACCTACAGCCCTAGGTATTTGAGAGGCTGAGGCATGAGAATCGCTTGAATCTGGGAGGTGGAGGTTGCAGTAAGCCGAGATTGTGCCATTGCACTCCAGCCTAGGCAAAAAGAGGGGAACTCCATCTCAAAACAAACAAATAACAACAACAACAAAGTGCAAAGGAAAGGTATTGAAGAGTTTTAAGCAGGGGTGTGATATAATCTGATGAGGTTTGTATAAGACAAATGCAGCTAGACAGGAGGATGGATTTAACCAGAGACAGGAACAGAAACTGAGCAGGGAGGGGCTTACCTCAGGAGGTGAGGCAGGAGATGGCATGCGCTTGGACTAGGTTGGAGGCAGCAGAAGTAGAAGGTGCTGGAAGGATTTGAGATGCATTCTGGAGGTAGAAACTTACCAATAATTTGGATTTGGAAACGGGGAGGAAAAGAAGAGCCCAGTGATGATTTCTAGGTACTGACTTGAAAAGCTGTGTATGTGCTAGAGCCACTGTCTAACAGAGCACCAGAAGCAGCTGTTCATTCCTCCTGCCTCCCGGTTGGTACTGCTTGAGCACGGACTGTGAGCTGGACACTCAACACCTAATTCTGGGAAAAAGAAGAGAATCAGCATTGTGGGTTCATCCAGACTCACGCTCAGCCTCATAGACAGGCACGCTTCATCTGGCCGTGCAGAGGGGCCACATAGAATTCACGGTTGTTACTACGTCCTAGGGGATTTCCCCTCCTGCTTAACCAACCCCAACCTGTGCTCACCACCTTGTAAGATTTTTGCAAAAATGAACACTGACCTGGAGTTGACCATGGGGGGATAAAATGTTATTTTTCCTATAAAACTTATTACATGATGATATAAATCATGCCAAATGATCAAATTTTTCTTTATCCTATAGCCAAAAAGATTAGCTATAAATGTGTGACTCAAATTAATGACTGTGTAGAGATGATGGTTTCCACAATGGCATTCTGGTTTTCTCTTTGATATTGATGAATCCAACTACACATCTGTCCTTGTCTGCCCCGTAGATCAGCCTGGCTGTGTTTGTGGACTCAGCCATCCCTGAGTAGACCAAATATGGATCATGATGTTCATCCAACATCTGGCTGAGCCATTTGGGTTTCCTGAATTGAGGGCTTGGGTTAAGGGATGTAGAATGAATTTCCAGCTAATAGTTGGTATGGGTGATGTGAATGCCCACAGGTTCCCTCTTCAAGAATGAGGAACCCTTTCTTTCAGCTGCCAGGTATAAGCTACAGAGGGCTCTCAGCTAAGAATTACCCTTAACTAAATTATTATTATAATATAGTTTGGTTATAGATTATATGGAATAATTTCATCCAGTTATTTTCTGAGAAACATTCTTAGCCAGAGAGAATTGCCCAAAGTCACACCTCTGCCAGGAGAGCAGTTCATATCCAATGATAGGACCATCCCAGTACAAAGGTCCAGTCCTCTTGGGTCATGGTAGGACAACACATCCTACCTCTAGAACTTTCTGCAGATGGGCCTCTGTGGCAATTGCATTGCAACCATTTCTCCTTCTGCCCAGTCCTGATTTCCTCCCTCCCCCATGTGTATGGATCCCAAGACTATTTCCCTGTCAAACTTCCTACACACAAATCTCAGTGGTTCTATTTCCCAGCAAACCCAATCTAAAATGATGTTGGCTGTTGTTGCTGGAAGGGCGCTGCAAAGGCATCGTTTCTTCAATACACACCGGGCCCATTGCCACACCTAAAGAGTAATAGTGAGGAAGAAAAGAACATGAAAATTGGTCAGGCAACGGGAAGTCTTAGCTTTTCGATACACTGTTTTCTTCAATAAGTAGGCCACCTGCTCGAGGTGGGCCTACTCCAGGCCATGGAGTCCATTGCCGTAGAGTGGCAAAAGCAGTTGCTTGAAGTCAGAAGACTTCAAATCCTGGCCCTGTTTTAAGCTATGTGACCTTGTGCAATTTAGTATATCTAACCTCTCTGAGCCTCACTTTCTTTAACTGCAAAATGAGCCAAATTACCTTACATGATAGTTATAAAGACTTGGAGAAGCTCAAGATTGTAAAAGTACTTGAAACCCAGAAGCTGTTCGATGCATATGGTCAAACATACATTCCTCTCACAAATGTGGGGGTGCATCCAAGTGCCTTCTAGGTTAAAGAATGGGGTGTGCAGTACCAGTGAATTTCCAGTGGATAGGAACATAGTGAACTGTGCTCGGGGCTTTGGAGCAGAGCTGGGAAGGGCTCATGCCCAGTTAACAAGGCATTTCCATTGCTCCTTCTTCCCAAAAATGGGTGCCCCCTGGAAGTTAATGAACCAGGAAGGGTGGCTATGAGACAACAAGAAAGAGCAGAAACTTCCCTGCAAGATGCCTTCTCTGATCAACGAACACTTTAGGAATTTATCTGAAGACCAGCAATGACTGAGCAATTTCATTGTAAAAATGTAACTCCACAAGACTGGAACCTGACCTGTCTTCTTTACTCCCTAGAGCACTGCTTGGCACATAGTAGGTGCTCAGTAAACAATCGTGGAATGAATGACTGAACGATCTTTAGTTCCTCACCCCACAAAGAAGTCTGATGCTTTCCACCTGCAGTGTGTGTGCATACTTGCATACTTTCCGGGTAGATGCTTTGAGAGCAGCAATGTGGTAACAGCCCAGGGGCCCCTCCCACGTCTCTATGTACCTCCATCCTTTTCCAGTGGCCCCTCAAGCTGTGCAATGCTTTGGCTGCATCAGTTTCCCCCAAAGCAGTATCTTCAAACCACGGCCCTCCTTTTGTAATTACAGTTTTATAGGAACATCATCGTGCCCATCAGCATAAGTGTTGCTTGCGGCTGCTTTTGTGCTACCACTGCAGGATTGAGTAGTTGCAACAGAGAATTATTCTCCAGCTCTTTCAGAAAGTGTTTATTGATCCCATCCTGGAAAGATCAAATTAGACAAGGGTTCACCCCCAGAAGGTGGTCATTCCTTCCCTGGGTTGGAGACTAGACTTACTGAGCACCAGGCCCTTTCATCTGTTAGGGTTCTCAGCAAGTCCCATCCCATGGAAAAGACTTCACTGATTCCAAAGCCAGGGTGTTTTGCAAAGGTCTGTTCTATGCCTGCTGTGGCACTAAGCACCTTGCCTTTATACTCCCATATACAGCTCTCAGTAACACCACGAAGAAAGAACTACATTATCCCTATTTTATAGATGAGGAAACAGAGGCCCAAAGAAGATAAATGACTAGCCTGAGGTCACACAGTGGGGAGGTGGCAGAGCTGGAGATCAACCCCAGGTCTGTTCTGAGTCCAAGCTGCTGCTCTTCAGTGCTCCTCTAGGCTGCCTCCCCTTCCTGAAGGTTTAGCAGGAGGAAGCCTCCAGGTACTTGAGGAAAACAAATGTGAAACAGGTTTATTCAGGCCCAACAGGTGATTGCTTTATAAAAACAAACTCAGTTGGGCATGGTGGCTCATACCTGTGATCGCAGGGCTTTGGGCGGCTGAAGCAGGAGGAACGCTGGAGCTCAGGAGTTCAAGATCTACCTGGGCGACATAGTGAGACTTCCATCTCTACAAAAATTTTAAAACTTAGTTGCACATGGAGGCAAGTGTCTGTAATCCCAAGTACTCAGGAGGCTGAGGCAGGAGGATCACTTGAGCCTAGGAGGTTGAGGTTGCAGTGAGCCACGATCGTGCCACTGCACTCCAGCCTGGGCAACAAAGTAAGACCCTGTCTCTTAAAAAAACAAAAGCCAATCCCTTGCCTAGAACATCGAAGGGTGGGTCCCTGGCAAGGGCCTTGTGAAGAAGCCTTTCCTTTTGGTAAAGAATTAGCCAACTGCAGAAGCAGACTCCCAAGGCCTCCCGTGCAGGGCAGGGGCTCTCTCCAGTGGCATGTAACCCAACACGTGAGAAAATGTCACCCAGGGAACAGAGAGACCAGATTAACTTGATAACATCTGAAACCCCCACTTGGATGAACACTAAAGCCTTAGTGTTTGGAATGAAAAACCAGAGATCTCAGGTAGGTTAGTTCCAACTCCCCAGATAAACACATATTACATGATAAGCCAGACTCTTTTGTCTTCTAAATTAAAAAGATTAAGTATCTTTTAGATAATTCTCTCCTTTAGGACTAAGTGTAGAAATTTATTCAATTTCACATTGTCATGATAACAAAACTTTAGGGGAATCAGAGACAATATGTGGAAGGCCTGCAGTTATTACAAAAAGAGCAAAAGTGTTCCCTTTTTGTTTGAAATAAAGAGAAGATTACATGTCAGGGAAATTAATCCGATTACAAAGATGAACAGCAAACTCACCAGGTCACTTCCTGTTGACACAGGAAGAAAAGCTTCTGCCTTGTGTTCTGGGAATCGCTCCACAAAGTCAGAAGGTCACTAATTCACACGAGGCAGTGGAGGGAAAAGAGACGCCTGAGTCACATGAGTGATTCAGTGATTTGGCTTGCCTGAACATTTCCGTTTTTGTTTTTTACCATCTGTACAAACACTGTGAAGACTCCAGCAAAGTCCTCATGTGTGCTGACTCCTTGTCCCTTGCTCTGGGATCAGGTAACCGCCAACAAAATCCTTAGCAACTCACCAATGTCCCCTTTAGCCACCATGTCACCGTGCCACCTCCCATCCTCCCGCCCATGAGGATTTCTGTTCCATCACTTGGTTTCACTCTTTTTTGTAGACTACTAACTAAAATGAACTGTTTACTTTTTCACCGTCTGCCGTTCTCCTCCTCAACCAGTTCACATCTGCCTCCTTCATCCCCACATTGCTAGCGCCTGGCTCACAGCAGAGCCTCTGTAAGTATTTGATGAATATTAACAGAGTGTTCATGAATAAGTTGAAGCGTGCTTAAAATTTCACAAATGCGTTTAGTTTTTCACATCCAGTTTTTCTTTTTGCATTGAGTTGGCTATGCTATCTAAGGCATCCTGGTGATAACACGTCCAACCCTCACATTAATAAAGTGGTCATTCATTTGTTCATTCCATCCAACATAAACTTATTGAGCGCCTATCTGGTGCTGGGCATCCATGCCAAGGATTCAATAGTGATTGAAACAGAGTGCCTGCTCTCCTGAGCTTTCAGTCTACTGGGGGCCGTGGGGGAACAAATATTAATGAAATAGCAATACAGATGTGACATTATGACCTTGATAAATGCTGTGAAGAAGAAATGCATGCAGGGTTTCTGAGGAAGGAATGCTTGGGCTAAGAGTTGAAAGATGCATTAACTAGGAGAGGTAATTAAATTAACTTGCTCAAGAGTGAGCAGGGTTCCAGTTGATAGATTTATGGTTGTCATAAGGATTGGGAGAAAGACAGAGTAAAGCTAGAGAAGAATTTTCTGGAAAAAGGGACTATGGCCGGGTGAGGTGGCTCATGCCTGTAATCCCAGCACTTTGGGAGGCTGAGGGGGCTGGATCACTTGAAGTCAGGAGTTGGAGACCAACCTGGCCAACATGGCAAAACGCTGTTTCTACTAAAAATACAAAAAATAGCTGGGTGTGGTGGCATCATCTGTAGTCCCAGTTACTTGGGAGGCTGAGGCAGGAGAATCACTTGAACCCGGAGGCGGAGGTTGCAGTGAGCTGAGATTGTGCCAGTGCACTCCAGCCTGGGTGACAGAGCAAGACGCCGTCTCAAAATTAATAATAATAATAACAATAAAGAAAAAGGGACTACTGGCATGGATGTGGATGTTGATGGTGCAGTGGCAGGGGGAGGCAGGAGGGACCGGGGAGTTGATGGCTGCCTAAAATAGGATGGAGACAAAAATATGTGGAGAAAATAAAATAACGTGGAAGTTATTTAGTGGGTAAAATGGCAGGACTTGGCCAGTCCTTCAAGGCTCATCTGGTGACTGGGAGATTCTTCTGGGCTGGGATCTGTGGGGCCCTCCCCCACTAGCCACTTGGCTTTCAGAAAAAGTGCAGCCACTGAAGCAGTCCACGTGCCAAACAGGGATGGCAGGTGGGGGAAGGGTTGGGCAGAGGGCTAAGGTGAGCACGTGCCTCCGCTGGCAGCAGCATTTCAGAACCTGGATTTATGACTCAGATCCGGAGGATTCCTGGAACCCAGACATAGATTGCTGTGGGCAGTCAGTTGTTTACAGGAGATCAAGACCATGCCTATTAAGGAGCTCAATTGTGTCCACAAGAACCCATGCTTAATAGGCAATTGCTGCTTTATAGAGCCCTACCTGCAACCAGCATAGCTAAATAAGGAACATAGGAAACAATTGTCCTGAAATATAAACACCGTGGGTTTTTTCCCCTTCCCTTGATGAAAGAAAGACTCCAACGAAAGGGGAAAAAATAATTAGAAAGTAAAAGCCTTACATAATGAGGTTTAAAAGAAAACTTTGGAAGCAAACAAGAAACACTTCAAAGGACCCAGAATCAATGTTTGTCAATAGCAGTTTTGCATCCTTTAATTTATCTCTCATGAATATAAAGTGTGATGTTATTAGAAGCCCAACCATGCCTTAATTCTGTTTGAGATTTGATGAACCAGAAGTCTATTAACATTCTGTCCGAATCAGCACTGGCAGAGGCCTGTGGTACAGGCTTCACTTGATCTTTTATCCTGGAGCTGGGATGCTAGTTACACTGTCAGGCCTTCAGCACGGGAACACCTAGCAGCTGCCATGTGCACTGTGCAGCCAGAGGGCTCTTGATGTCAGCTACTTTCTTTGGAGACTTTCTCCCCAGAAGAGAAACCGCCTCGTGACTCTGACTCAGCCCAGCCCCAAAGTTGCCATTTGTTTAATCAAGATAGTTGGTTTGCAAAACATTAAACATTAAACAGTATTTGATGCCTAGTTAATAATTTGCATCCTCTTCATTTGTTCCTGAATCCTTGGAGACTGACATTTTCCCCCCTAAAGGCAGAGACAACAAAAGAAATTGTATCGAGAGCAAAACACGAGTCCTTAAACTGCAAAGATGTTTGCCAGGATGTCTGATCTCCATGTTCTGCTGTTAATGGCTCTGGTGGGAAAGACAGCCTTTGGGGTAAGTGTTCTTTTCTAATACCTGTAGTTGAGAGGCTCTGAAGTTACTAGGAGGACCAAGCTAGGCTGGAAGCGATGAGAAACTTTAGTGTGAAAGGCTGGAGTTGCCAAGCTGGATATGTTCTGAATGCAAGAACCAGTGCAGGCCTCTGGCCTGGTTTCTTTTGAGCAGCCACTCCCATGGGAACAGGTGTCTGACTTGAGCCATCTTGGAGCGGAGCCTCCATGAATGCATTCCAACAAAGGAGACTGGGGCAAGAAGATGTGCCCGAGGGCAGGGGCTGTAATCTGGCATGGATCTCATAGACCTCTTTGAGAAGCCATGGAAAGCCATAAACTCTCTCCCCAGAAAAATACACCTATCTACTGGTGCTGACACACACAGTTTTCCAGCAATTTGGCGCTGACATTAGGGTAAGAACCAATGTGCTGTGGCCTTCGAGGAGAAGCCTGCTGACCGCAAATAATCCTGGCAATGGGTCTGCATAAATGGTTTGGATTTGGGAGAAGCATTGTGGTTAGTACTTTGTCTCTTTTCTCCCATGACAGCAGTGGATGAGGCAGAGAGGGTGAGCAGGAGGCCAAGGGAGGTTACAATGAGCAGGGAAGGGAAGTGCTATCAGAGACTCTTGAATGGGGGACTCAGGATCTTTGGGAGCAGGTGAGTTGTCAAGATGTTAACTCCTTCTGCGTGCTGTTGTGGTCCAAGAGTGTCGGATCTCTGTGGGCATATGAAAGACAGCCTTGCACAGAAGTAGAGTCTCCTGGGAGTTCTGTGCTGGTTGTGGTCTGAGGCATGAATGTGGACTTTGGAGCCAGGGTTTGAATCTTAGCTTTGCCGCATTCTAGCTGTGGAACGATAGGCAAGGAACATAATCTCTCTGATCCTCGGTGTTCTCTTCTGCAAATCAAGTGCTAATCTCTCATAGATCTGGGGAGGGCCACAGTTAAATGAAGTCATGCATGTGACTTGCAAGTAAGTGTGAGCTCTTCTCCCTTAAAAGGTCAAGAATGAACGCAACTTCTCTCTAAAAATGAGAATGCTCCCCTTCATTGGGGAGGAGTGGTTGAAAATGAGTGGAGGATGAGAACTGAAATAACAGTCATAACCTCTTATGAAGTACTTTTGCATTTTGTTCTCCATTTCACTCCATAGAGCATGTCCTGAAGGGAGCAGATTAAGTGACAGGTTTTCTGATTAGCATGTTTTTAAAACAATAGCTTCTCCTTTCTTTTCCGTAAACTGTGCTCGGGTCGCCTATCTTAGCTCTGTATTGAGTTGCCAAGTGACTCACTTCTGAAAGTGTTTTCTTTTCAAATTATGACTTGTGTGTGTGTGTGTGTGTGTGTGTGTGTGTGTGTGGCTGTAATTACAAATTGTTGTCAAGCTCCTATATCATTTAATGGCTTGTTGGGTGTCTGAGGCCGAGACACAGAAGAAATACCACGGGTCGAGAGAAAGGCAGGAGAAATCATCGCAGCCCACAGAGGGCCCAGAGAACGTACCAGTCGGAAAGAATTAAGCCCTAAACTTTGCAGGCAAGGAGAAACATTGACACAGTCTGTTTGAAGTTCACAAAAGGATAATGGTCCCGAAAAATCCCTTTTTTGCAAACCCCAGTGAATTTTTAGGGTTAGCGATGAAATTATAAGTCAATAATGGATAAAAGAGAAAATATGAGAGTTAGCCTTCAGGCAATGAGCTTAGTCAATTCCAAAGAGAGGATTCGGGGCTTTGGAATGTTTTCTTACCCCAGATGTGTGCCAGACAGGTGGTCGGGAAGGTGGCTTGTGTTCCACAGGCCATCACACGGACATCAGGGGAAAGTGGCCAAGTCGTTCAGATGCTTTGGAGAGTTTGGGGCATCATGGGGGGTGAAGAAGCCACATAACCAGCTGGGCTGGGTGGCCTCTCCGGCCCCACGCAGCTAAAAGTCATAACTAACTGCTACCATTTAATGAGGAATCCTGAGTGCTAGGCCCTGAACTTTCCATGAATTGGTTTCTCTCTGGAAGGACCCTAAGAAGCAAGTCTAACCATGTTCCCATTTTACAGAAATGAGGCTGGGAAACTGGGCGGGCCCCAAGTCATACAGCTGATGAGTGGCAGAGCTGAGCTCTAGATGACACACTGGTTTCGTGTGGCCAGAGTCTCCTGTCTGGGGCCCTGGGTGAGGATAAGATTTCTTTGGTTTGTGCAGCTTCAGGGGCATGGCCCTTCCTGTAGGGAAAGGAGACTCTTAGACTAGGCACATGTTTGCTAGGTGGAGCGTAACGGACTCCACATATCTCTGAAACTCTAAGGAAAGGCAGCTATGGCCGGGTGCAGTAGCTCATGCCTGTAATCCCAGTACTTTGGAAGGTGGAGTCATGTGAATCACGAGGTCAAGAGTTCAAGACCAGCCTGGCCAACATGGTAAAACTCCGTCTCTACTAAAAAAACAAAAAATTAGCTGGGTGTAGTGGCAGGTGCCTGTAATCCCAGCTACTCGGGAGGCTGAGGTACGAGAATCGCTTGAACCCAGGAGGCGAAGGTTGCAGTGGGCTGAGATTGCGCCACTGAACTCCACCCCAGATGACAGAGTGAGACCTCAAAAAAAAAAAAAAAAAGGCAGCTATAAGATCTGCGATCACTATTCATTGGAAAGATGTCCAGGTGAATTCAGAACATGTAGCACATGAGGACTCTTCTTTGGAATCATCCTTCATGGAGATTTTTATTCTGATGTCCGCAAGCCCAAGAGATATGGGTCAAAAATCACTGCTGTGAACTCCAGGACATCACTCATCGTGCCTCCTTGTCCTTGTTGAGATTTGGTTTTTCTAACCTATCAGTTTTGAGCACCTGTCCAGCACAGCCTGGTATCATTATCCCCGTTTTATGGATGAGATAGAAACCCAGAGATGTAACTTTCCAGCCAGGATTGGGGCCAGGTCTGTCTGACTCCACGTTCATCACAGTAGGTCTGCTTAACTGTAAGAAAGGCAGAGACTGTCTTAGAAATCTCTTCTTGCTGGGATTCTTAGAGTGATTTGGGGCCCAGCTGGGCTCAGTCATAATGGAATTTGATCTCCCCAGATCTGACCTCTCCAGAGGACAATGCTTGTCAAGCCTGCCAGCGCTTACCTCAGCCCATCCCTAGAAGGGAGGAAAGACAATGGCTTCTCCGCTCCCCCACAAAGGAGGCGCCTTCAATTAAAACCATGTTTACATTTCTGGGCTTCGAAAACCCTAGAACTCTAGAATCTTCCCAGGTATAGAGCCACAAAAAAGTTTGCATAGGTTAGAAGTTGCAGAGGCAGCTTGAATTCTACTGTGCTCACAGCTCAAGTTCAATTTGGTGCATAGAAGATTGACTTGAAGAGTATTTTAGTTTTATTTTAATTGCTTAGCTACATTTGAAAATCAGAACACAGAACATTTCTCATAAATATCCCCAGCTTTTCTTGAAAATCAGACATGTGAGTAGCATTGGGCTCACATTCTTGGCTGGCACCATGGGAAGGGGCAGTCACTGCTGCTGTTATTAGGAGAAGTTTGAGGCCAGCCGTGGTGGCTCATGCCTGTAATCCCAGCACTTTGGGAGGCCAAGATGGGAGGATTGCTAGAAGCCAGGAGTTTGAGACTAGCAACACAGCAAGACCCTGTCTCTACCAATTTTTTTTTTTAATTAGACAGGTGTAGTGGTACATGTCTGTAGTCCCAGCTCCTTGGGAGGCTGAGGCAGGAGCATCACTTAAGCCCAAGAGGTGGCGATGACAGTGAGTGAAGAACGTACCACTGCATCCTGCCTTGGCAACAGAGCAAGACTCCATCTCAACAAAAAGTTAAAAAAAAAAAAAAAAAAAAAAAAGGAACTTGGAGTTTCCCAGATCCTACTAGTCCTCTCTCTCTCTCTCTCTCTCTCTCTCTCTCTCTCTCTCTCTCTCTATTTATTTATTTGTAGAGGCTAGTTTTCGCTATGTTACACAGGCTGATATTAAACTCCTGGCCTTAAGTGATCCTCTTGCCTTGGCCTCCCAAAGTGCTGGGATGACAGGTGGGAGACTTCATGCCTGGCCCCCATGCTCTCTAGAACCCTTCCTCTTGGCCAATGTGCATTGTCTGCCTGGTTTTGCCGTAGTGCACTTGTCTGGTTATCGCTTATATTGACTTATCGGAGCCAATCTGAGATGAGCAAGTGACCAGGTTCAGCATCTGATTAATTCAAGCACACACACCTGCATGGGCTCCAGGACCAAACAAGGCCCTGGACAGGAAGACGGGAGCCACTTTTTTCAAAGCCTCCAGAATGCCAGAGTGTCTTTCAGGCCTAAGAGAGACTGAAGAGACATTCCTCCCTCTTACTGCCATCTACACAGTCTCAGGGAAAGCGGAGGGACTGAATTTCACTGCAAATTCTTATAGATTTTCTTTTTAACTGATCCGAAGCACAAGTCCAACTCATCACCTTTATCGGTGTACACTGGTATTTAGGGAAGTGAGGATCATGGAAATCACATGTGTATATAGGCACGGGTATATTTATGTTTTAAATTCATTAGAGTTTCCCAAATGCAAGAGCAATTCTGCTGTCGCAGAGAAACAGCATGGCAGAATATTCGGCAGCCAGGATTTTAAATAAAACATGCTTTTGCTTCATAATTAATGTAACAAGGTTTCCTGGCTTAGGACTTGGCAAAGATCCCAGGAAAAATGGAGGGGGAGGGGTTGGTGCGCCATGCCTGTGACCGGCAAACAAGTTCCAGGAAAAGTTGATGCTGCGTAAGCTCTCCTTAGTCAGCCCTTCCGGCACGGGTGCACTCCACGAAAAGAAAACAATACAAAACAAACTCACTGACAACAGTGGCTAATTATAATAGTAGTGGTAAGAGTAATCGTAATAGTAATAATAAATATCAGCAACAACCATTTATTGTCTTTACGTATACCAGATGAGGCATGCTTTATGTTTATTATCTCATTTATGCTTCCCCCAAACCCTGTGAGGTAGGGACCCATGTCATTCTCATTTCACAGACGAGAACTAAGCATAGAGCAGTTAAACCATCTACCCAAGATGACACCTCTGGGAGGTTACAGCTCTGGGACTCAAGGTCTGCTCAATGCCGAGTTCTATACTCATAAGCACTGTGGTTGAGGTCATCACACCTGGCACTGCCTGAAGACAAACAAGACCGTTCTGTGTGGTATCAAAGATGTCAAACTGGGCAGCAGCCTGACTCTAGCTTCCAGCAGAAGACAACGCCACTCCCACCTGACCCAAAGGCTTCTTCGATAGCCCCAAAGCTTTGCTTTCTGACACCACAAGGATTGAGTCTTGCCAGATAGCTAACCAGTTCGTCGGTGTTTTCAAAACTTCCAGTCATGAATGAATCCATCTCTTCACAAATTCTCCCAAAGCCCAAATAAGTTACTTAACACTTTCGTTAAAGACTCACCTTTTCTCTACCAAAATTGATTTAGTTCTGAAGGAAATTATCATTAGTACAAAGAAAGCGAAGTGATGTCATTGAGTTCTAGCTGGCTGCTGCTGACCTGCTAAAACTCGGAGACTGAAGCTCTGAGTCCTTAGAGGGAAGATCATCAGCAGGCAGAGGATAGAGACACCAGCATCCCCCAGTCCTTCCCCTTGGTGGGACTGGAAGGCTTGACAGTCAACCTGAGAAAATAAAGACTTTCTCACGCTGTATTTTCTGTTTTACTCTAATGCTGTTATTTCACGTCCTGGCTAGGCACCACCTCAATCAACTCAGGTACTGCTAGTGGTTCAGGTCTGATGCCTTGGAAAGCACAGGAGCAAGCGTGGCTTCAGCAGAGGTGGTGCTGATTCCCAACGGGAGGTGGGGGGGTCACCTTCATGAAGCCCTGTAATACTTGTTGGGGATGACTGACTAAGAAGGGAAACGTGGAGGTTTGTGCCTATGTAGCAGGCCTCACAATCAACTGCACTTGGTTTTGTCTACTTGCTTGTCTTTTTTTTTTTTTTTTTTTTTTTTGAGATAAAGTCTTGCTCTGTTGCCCAGGCTGGAGTGTAATGGCGTGATCTTGGCTCAATGCACCCTCTGCCTCCCGGGTTCAAGCAATTCTCCTGCCTCAGCCTCCCGAGTAGCTGGGAGCTTGCCAGGCGCCTACTGCCACACTTGGTTAATTTTTGTATTTTTAGTAAAGATACAGTTTCATCATGTTGGCCAGGCCAACCTCAAACTCCTCACCTCAAATGATCCACCTTCCTTGGCCTCCCAAAGTGCTGGGATTACAGGCTTGAGCCATTGCACCTGGCCTTCGCTTACCTATGAAAGGGCTTCCAAGAGCATGATCATATCCAGAATTTTTACCCAGTCCCTTTGTCTTGGATGGCCTCACTCCCTAAACTTCAAACCTCCCCTCTACCACCATCTATTTGACCCAAGTCCCTGGGATGAGCCATTTGTACAGATATTTCTCACCAAGTGCTCACCTGCAGAGTAATCATTGCAAATGCCATACTCCTCCTGAGCAGCCAAAGTTCCTTGAAGAAACATAGGCATTGGGCAAGGGAAGTCTTACTTTTATCATTGGGGAAACTGAGGCACAGAGCAACTCAACAACTTGCACAGGAACAAAGATAGGTCCTGAGTGCCCTCCGCCAGAAGCTTCACACCCAAGAGAGCTTAGTATAACCAAAGTGTGGCCGAGGGCAGAGTCACCTGGGCACTGTGTTCCCAGCCCACCTCAGACCCATGGATGCACAACCTCGGTGGGTGGGCCCCAGCGATCTGTATTTTTATCAAGCTTCCCAGACAATTCTTATGCACTTTGAGGTTTCGGAACCAATGCCTTTAAAATGGAAATTCCCAGGCTGCGCAAACGGGACTCTTCCCTTTCTGCCCCTTGCCCCTGTCCCATCTCTGCCTACCACTGTCACAGGAAGCTGCAGCTCAACTCTTAACTGGGCAGGGTCTGAGTGGCCAGCTCTGGGCTTTAGAGTGGGGAAGCTGCACAGAGTCCCTCTGAGCCAGGCACAGGTGATTGGTGTCAGAGCCGGGAGACCGGGCTTGAGTCCCTCACCTGCCCCAGTGCGTCCACGTCCTTACACAAGCCACTTCACCATGCTGGGCCTCAGCTTCCTCCTCTGCAGATGAAGGGTCCAAGCCAGTTCCTCTCTATGGTGGCTCCTGGCTCATCACTGTGGTCCAGTGAACAGCTTCACCCAGGTGCTCAGGAAGGAAACCACCCACGGGCACTGCTGGCCACCGCCTTCTCCTTCGGCCTCCACATTTCCCTGTGAGAGTCTTTGTCCCCTTTCCCTGAGCTTCAGGTGAAAGCAAAGCTGCAGTGAACCTGCCCATCTTGAGATGGCATTGAGCAACATGTGCAAAAGCAAGAAGGGCAAGATTCCTGTGTCGAGGAAGGGTCAGAGTGGCTCACTTCACACCTATTAGGATGGCTACCATTTGAAGGAATGGGAAATAACAAGTGTGCGTGAGAATGTGGAGAGATGGGACTCCTCAGGCCTTGCTGGTGGGAATGTAAAATGATGCGGCCATTGTGGAAAACAGTGTGGCGGTTCCTGACAAAGTTAAACACAGAACGACCGCAGGACCCAGCAATTCCGCATCTAAGTATATATCTAAAAGCACTGAAAGCAGAGACTTGAACAGAAACCTGTACACCAGTGTTCATTACCAGCATTATTCACAATAGCCAAAGGTGTAAGTAACCCATGTCTGTCGAGAGGTGAAGGCATGTACAACATGTGATTAGATGGATAGAAACAATGGAATACTATTTAGCTATAAAAAGGAAGGAAAGTTCGATAAATGTACCTGGAAGACCTTGGAAACACGGTGCAGAGTGAAACAAAGGCAGTCCCGGAAGGACAAATGCTGCAGGATTCCGCTTACATAAGGTACCCAGAATTGCCGAATGCACAGAGACAAAAAGCAGGACAGAGGTTAGCAGGGCTGCGGGAGAGAGGACAGAGGCGTTACTGTTCAATGGACACAGTCTATGTTGCAGATGATGAGAAAGGTTGGGGTGTAGAGAGTGTGATGGGTTCACAGCGTTGTGAATGTAATTAGTATCACTGAATGGTACACTTACGAACGGTCCCAACAATAAATGTAATGTTCTGTATGTTTTACCACTATTTTCAAATAAAAGGACTGAGTGGCTTGGTACAACTGCTCACCTTGGTGTCTTCTAGGATAAAATTGGCTAGACAGAAAGTCAGGGAGGGGCAGAGAGAGAAGGAGCCTGTGTTTCTGAGTCCCACTGATTTACAATGTAATATTCTTGGGAGTGGGGAGAATATAGGTCTAGTCTATTTTGTCATATCTTTAATCCAGTGATGATTTCAACTCAGGCTGAAATGACATCGCTTATCTTTGCAGCAGGAGCCAGAACAGAAGAACATGAGGCACACTTGGCCTGGACACTGGCAGCCCCTGCCCCCTGCCACCTCCACTACTCGCTGTGGCCTTGAGCTCTTTGCCCAGCAGTGGGACTGGCCCTGTTGAACTGTGCACACTTGTCCCTGTCCACCTTCCAGCCCAGCGGTTGCAGCCTCAACTACGGCCATGCTGCAGAAGTGTCTCCTCCCCAGCTGCCCTTGGGAGTAACGCAATCCCTCCCTGGTGGTTGGTAACACGGGGTCTACCACCAGGTATAGGGTAGAACCTTCGAGGATGGTGTGATTAGAGTCCCAGCCTTTTAGCCAGCAAGCAGAAAATGTCTCCACTCTTAGTTCATTCTGAGCTAAGCCTCTGTCCCTGCAAGACAAATCTAGCCCCATCTCCCCTGTCACTGCCTCCTAATCCCTCCTAATCCCTCTGAGAACATTTTCCATCAACAAACTCCTGGAACACATCAACTCAGACTTTTAGGCTTTTTGTTTTGTCTTCCAGAAGTTTTGGAATTCTGGAAGGCAGAAGAAGAATCTTAGTTGAAATAATCACTGGGTTAATGGATTAAAGATAGGACAAAACAGATTAGATCGATGTGCACCCCACCCTCAAGGAGATTATACTACAAATCAGTGAGACTCGGAGACACAGCATCCTTTTCTCCCTGCCTTCCTCCCTAACCAACCTTAACCTGGAGGACACCAGACTTTGACACTGGTGTCTTAGGGAGTTTAACATTGCTGAGGGCCTGCTCCTAACCTTGAGGAAGTCAGTGTCCTGAGCCGGGGACCCACCGGGAAAGCCAAACTGTGGAGTAGACGAAGCAGTAGCTGGATCTAGAATGGTCTTTCTAAATTTACTGCAAAGCAGCTACCTTTCTGTGTGCAGAAGCAGCAGCATTGCTGGGACCTCTCAGAGAAGATGGCTCAGCTGGGACCACATGCTGTTTCAGCCCTGTTGAAACTAGGAATGGACGTGTTGGGAGAAGCGGGCTGTGGTTTGCATGCCTCTTGATCTGGGTGGAGATGTTTGTTAAGCTGTGTTTACCACAGTGTGCTGGCTGAGGCTCTGTCTGACTTTTGTACTTTCTCTAGCTGTCACTGGGGTCAAGTAGGCCCTCTCTGTAGCCTGCCAGGCCTAGGCCGGCTCGGATAAGCATTTTTTTTTTTTTTTTGAGACAGAGTCTCACTCTGTTGCCCAGGCTGGAGTGCAGTGGCGCAATCTCAGCTCACTGCAGCCTCCACCTCCCAGGTTCAAGCGATTCTTGTGTCCCTCACCTGAGTAGCTGGGATTGCAGGCACCTGTCACCATGCCCAGCTAATTTTTGTATTTTTAGTAGAGACAGCATTTCACCATGTTGGCCAACCTGGTCTCCAACTCCTGGCCTCAAGTGGTCTGCCCACCTCGGCCTCCCAAAGTGTTGGGATTACAGGCATAAGCCTCGGCACCCAGCCCACAGATAGGTCTTTTTATAGAGCGTTCCAGGAACAGTGCCCCTGATATTTGAACCTAGCTCAACACCTGCCTCTCTTCAGGTTAGGGAGCTTGTTTGTTGCCTTTTCCTCCATCCCCGCTTTATTCCTGCTTGCACGTGCCAGCTTCCTGGTCCCTCGTGGCAATGGTGACTGAGAGCAAGGACTCTGATATGAGACTGATGGGTTCCTGTCCTGCTCCAGAATTTCCTAGTTATTTTGGACAACTTAACATCTGAAAACCTCACTTCTAAAGTAGGCATAATCATAATACCTAAATTATGAAGTGCTGGGTGCAACAAACAAGACAAAATGCACGTACGATATTTAGCACAGTTGTCGGCACATTTTCAGCTCTTAGAGGACGTGAACTGAGATCACAGTTTTCTCCTTTCCACTCATCTCTTCCTCCTACTCTTGCCGCGATCTTTTTCTTTGGGTGTGCAAGTCCCAGGAGTAAGGGTTCTTCTATCATTTCCTTGTTTCTGGGGGAAGAGTTCATGGAATGATGGGATGAAAGGAGGCGAATACTGTGTCCGTCGTTCCCACCTGCCGTCGTTCCCACCTGCCGTCATCCAAGTGAGTTTCAGGGATCCAGATGCAGGCATAAGTAACCCACGATCAGCCTGGTCTTGGGTCCCCAGATATCCAGCGCGGCGCTGGGGCTACCAGTTTCCACATTGCACCACGGCCCCTCTCTGTGGATGGACACTGTGAATCACAAAATGAGTGACTTGCTTCCGATCCCGGCAACCCCCTGACAGGCAGCCCAAACTGCACATCAGCTTCTGGCTCCCTGAGACCCCAGACCCGGAGTCTCAGCTTGCTTTTTGTTTGGTTTCCCTCTGAGCACCAGCTCCTAGGAAGGGCACGTCTGCCACCTGCTGGCTGTAAGCAGCATGGCACCCGGCTGTCCCTCAGGCTCCGGCTGGAGCCAGGATGTGCAGTGCTGGCCCAGGCCCAGGTCCTGGAGGGCCCTTCCATGATGGGCCCTGGGGAAAGATGTCCCCCAAAGTCTTTTGCCCACTTCTAAGGGCATGACCCACTCTGTTCAGCTCAAAGAGAAGAATTCGTAGGGAATCTCCTCAGGACTGGGTGGAGACAGGTCTGGACAGATAAGCCCTGCCCTGAGGACGACTCAGTGGAGGGAAAGCAAGGCAGGGAGCAAAGACCAGGAGTAAGGCCCAGTTGACTGGTGGTGATGAGGGCGAGACTGAAGGAGGGGTAACCTTTGTCCTTGAGGTCTTACTGCATTAGTCCATTCTCACACTGCTAATAAAGACATACCTGAGACTGGGTAATTTATAAAGAAAAAGAGGTTTAATAGACTCACAGTTCCACATGGCTGGGGGGGCCTCACAATCATGGCAGAAGGTGAAAGGCACATCTTACATGGTGGCAAGCAACACAGTGTGTGCAGGGGAACTGCCCTTTATAAAACTATCAGATCTCGTGAGACTTATTCACTATCAAGAGAACAGCACGGGAAAGATACGCCCCCATGATTCAATTACCTCCCACAGGGTCCCTCCTATGACACATGGGAATTATGGGAGCTACAGTTCAAGATGGGATTTGGGTGGGGACACAGCCAAACCATATTGGGGTCCCCTCATGGCATCTCTCTGGCATTCACCCCCAGAAGTGCTCATTTCTGGTATTCCTTGTTCAAGTGCCGTAGGCCCAGGAGCACCCCGAAGGCCTGAGATGACTTCCTCTGCCAGGCCTCCCCACTACTAATCCCCACCATCATCCCCCAAACAGAACACCGATCACATCTCATTGCCTGCAGAAACAGCGGTTGCGGGGAGGTAGCCAGGAGGTGATTAGACAGAGGCACATTCCCAGATAACAAATGGCCTCTCTTCATTTCTATGCATTCCTTTCCCCTCACCAACATGTTATGTTGTCATTTTTCAAACCTACAGAAAAGTGGGAAGAATAATGCAATGAATATTCTTCATCCAGATAAATGCCACAATTGTTAACATTTTGTCATAGTTGTTATGTCTCTCATTCTCCCCTGTGTGTGTGTGTGTGTGTGTATAGTTGTTTTGTCTGTTTGTTTGTCGAATCATTTGCAAGTAAATTGCCGATATCACTCTAAATACTTCACCATGTGTCTCTTAAGAATAAGTACGTTTTCCTACAGAACTACAATACCATTGTTTACTCTTGAGAAAGTCAACATTGACACAGTAATACTGTCTAATATGTCTACATTCAAATTTTCCATTTGTTTCAGTGTCTGAGTCCGTTTTATGTTTCTACAAAGGACTACCGAAGGCTGGGTGATTTATTTTTCAAAAAAGAGGTTTATTTGGCTTGCATTTCAGAGGGCTGGAAAGTCCAGGATTGGGCAGCTGCTTCTGGCAAGGCGGACCTCAAGCTGCCTCCACTCATGGCAGAAGCGAAAGGGGAGTCAGTGTGCAGAGATCATAGGGCAAGAGGGAAGGAAAGAGGAAGGGGTGGAGGTGCCAGGCTCTTGTTAACAACTGGCTCCTAGGAACTAGTAGAGTGAAAACTTGCTTACCCTGAGTGAGAGCAGGGATCCATTCATAATGGATCTACCCCCATGACCCAAACTTCTCCCATTAGGCCCCACCTCCAACATTGGGGATCAAATTTCAACATGAAGTTTGGAGAGGACAAATATCCAAGTCAGCACAAACCACAGCATGCAATGTTCTTCATGCCATTGTTTTTAAATCCAGGCTCCAATTAAGAGTCACACACTGCATTTCGTTACCATGTCCCTTAATAAAAATACAGTCCCCACATCTTTTTTTGCCTTTTATGGTGTTGGCATTTTTTTCTGGAGGCCAGGCTGGGTGTTTTGTAGAATGCCTTGCAATTCGAATGTCACAATTTACATCTGTCATGTTCCTCATGAGTAAATTCAGGGCAAGGAATTTTGCCAATACTGTCTGTTGATGTTGTACATCCTCAGTACATCACATCCGGATGCCTCCTTTCTTTTTATTTTCTTTCCTAATTTATCATCTGCCTACTTCCCAAAATCATGTAAGGAAGCCTACAGTTAAACAGAAAATTACAAATTCTGTTGAGGATAGAAGCAGCGCATATACCAAACTGCCTAGCTTGATGTATCTCATTGATCTCAGCTTTCTGGCAGCCAAGACCCAAAGGGAAAGCTGTCTAGTGGAAGAACTCTCATTTCTTTAAATCAGGGTTCAGCAAACTTTGTAAAGTATCAGATAGTAAATATTTGGGGTTATACTTTCTCTGTACACAAAGCAGCCATAAACAAACAGGCATGGTTGTTTTCCAATAAAACTTTATTTACAAAAACGTAACTGCTAGGCTTGGCCCAAGGGGCTTTGTTTGCTGACCCCTGATTAAAGTGAAAGAGCATACTCCAGGTATTAAATGAGTAAAACTTTATTTTTTTCTGGTTGAATACTGCATATTAATGGAACTGTTTATATTATTATTTATTCACAAAAACTTTTTGAGGCTAATGCCCTTTTCAGCCTTAGCCCACCTGCACCCAGGTGAAACAATTTAAAAAAAACTTTGAGGTGCCATGTGCCAAACTCTATGCTAGGTATTGGGTAATACATCAATGACAAAACAGACAAGATCCCTGCCTTTCTTTCTGGAGGACAGAGTCTGATGTAAGAGACAGGTGACACGTAAATAAATAAATATAAAGCCATGCACTGTGATAAAGTTCACTGAGGGAATAAACGAGTGTAGTGACTAAACAATGGGATGGGGAAATCTCATATTGATGGGACATTTCAGTGAAGATGATATTTAAACTGAGACCTAGTGAAGGTCATGGGGAGGGTTTCTAGTTGCCAAAGCCCTGAGGTGGGAGGAATTTAGCTTGTGCCCTTTTG
Organism: Sapajus apella; assembly: GCF_009761245.1. Lineage (NCBI taxonomy): Eukaryota > Metazoa > Chordata > Mammalia > Primates > Cebidae > Sapajus > Sapajus apella. The sequence continues at coordinate 16,884,712 of NW_022436953.1, forward strand.
AAGCTTAGTAAGGGGCAATGGGAGGGAGGAGTATGGGAGGAGGCTTGTAGGTCATGGCAGGTGTTTGCATTTTATTCTAAGGACAATGGGAAGCCACTGGAGAGTTTTAAGCATCTGTCCATCCCCAACCCCCAGAAACTGTCGCATGAAGAAATCACCTAGATTTCAGCATTAATTCCTAATCCTACCACAGCTATGTGATTTCCGAGTCCAAGTTTTCTCATCTCTAAACAAGGCTGATGCTAGCCTCATTGTAGGGTTGTTAGAAGCATGAAATGCAGCAATGTGTGATCAGGCAGGGAGTAGATGAAACTCACTGCGACTGACGAGCATGCCAGTACCTGGGCAGCCGTGTTCCAAGGCGAGGACAGGTGCAGACAAGTGAAACGACACCCGTGCTGTGGAGAAGGACAATGCTGCCATGCTCAGAGGGCACAGGCAGGCCAGTGGTGGTGGGGTGTCTTCAAAGAGACTCCATCCTCCTCCCTCCAGCCTCCATCCCAGTCACAAACATCGGAAAGCACGCAGTGTACCTGCAACCCATAGGATCCCCTCTGGCTGATAGCTAAGGGGGGCACCTGGCCGAGACCCATCTCAACCCTGATCTGCTGTGTTGTTTTATTTTTCAGTTCTCCCTGATGTCTTTATTCGATGCTCTGGACCCAGGTGAGTGTGCTGGTCTCCCTGGGGTCTCCCACCAATCCCAGGCTGGTTTTGGGCTGGAGAAAAGGAGGCCTAAGCATGGAAGGGGTGGAGGGACCTCAGGTTTCAACTGGTTCCAGGGTGTCACAGGCACCTTTGAGAACTTGCCTTCAAAATGTGTACACCCACAATACATTACATAATTTTGAGTTTCCCATGGACACCGCTGAGCACAGGCTCCCAAGGGAAATACTGCCTATGTAGTTAAAACCCTTGATTTTATAATGAAATGGAGGCCCAGAAAGGGGAAGCAACTTTCTCCTGGCCACACAGTGAATTGGAGGCTGAGATGAAATGAAAGGCTGAGGCAGAGTGAGGGTGAGACGGAACAATGCCTGACTCCAGGCAGGCCAGCCCTGTGCCGCATGCATCCACTCCACCTCCTTCTGTGGGAGGGCAGCCTCCAGGCTGAGCTGCCCTGGTGATACCCTCCCACCAGCACCTCCGCCATGGTCCCCTCTGCCCAAATGGTTTGCTTCCTCACCCTCAATGCATCTACCACCTGGTAGGTCCTGTATCTTCACACAGAGTCTCTGTCTCACAGACTGTCTCACCATCTCCTTTTCCTGTGTCCTCTGCCTGGTGCTCACAGCGGTGCCCAGGCTAAGCAGGGCCACCTCTTCCACATCATCCACTCCTGGTCCTCGGGCTCTGGGTTCAAGTCTCCCTTTGGAGCTCTGAGTCCCAGGGGAGAAAATCCTACTCATTACTCCACCTGGCCAGAGGCCAGCATTCCCACTGGTAGAGATCTAGGCTGCTCACCCACAGAGCGCCATAGCCAGGCAGACAACACATGGAGCCTGTGGTCACATCTGAACCTTGAATCGAGGATTTATTTGGCACAAAGATGGCAGTAACTGGGCCAAATTCAGCTTGACAGTCAATATTCTCCAGCAGCAGAGCCCCGGTTGGGCAGAAACATAAGGCCAGGTCTTCATTCCACCCCACGTGCTCAAAGGATATTTGTGGAGTTGAAGAGAAATGTATATGAGCATGGTGTGTGGGTTTTTGAGAAAAACCTGTGTTTTTCCACACACAAAGGATATTATTCAATGACTCAGTTCGGTTCCTCTGAAGGTGCACTTTTCAGGAGCTATCCCCTAGCTGTTGGCCACACCACCACCCACACATGGAGTCCAGGGAGGGGCTGTGGCCAAGGGGCTGGAAGGGTGGCCTCTTCCCTAGCCTTGAGCACAAATTGTTCAGGCACCACTGAAGGGGGTCCTTGGGTCTGAGTGTTAGAGATATGGGGCTGTGGAAGCTATGGAGTGACACCATGGAAGAAAAAAAAGTACAGAAGACTCAAGGGCCCTTGACTTCACTGCAAGCTGCCAGAAAGTTGTAAGAGACATCTTCAGTGAGTTCATGACATCCTGGAATTCTGCAGTGAACAACTGAGCAACGGTAAGCAGTGGCCCTCCTGAACAGAGATCATGGAAAGGGAGCGGAGTTAGCCTGTATGCCCATAGATTTATAGCTTTCATTAAACAGATTGGGAGCTACAGGGTCAGATCTGATCTGCAAACAGGAAGAACTTTCTCACCATCAGAGTTGTCCAAAAATCTGAATAGGCCATTGAGCTCTCAGGAGGTAATGAGTTTCCCGTCATGGAGGCTTTTTAAGCACAAGCTGAAAAACCACTTATACGGAGTGGAGAGTATTGACTTAAACTCTCAAGAAACTGGCTGCTACAAGAGCTCTGCCAACAGCTTCAGACAGTTTGGTGTATACATGAAGGGACCCTGAAGCAGACAGCTCCTGGGATCCAGAGTCCAGCTCTAGGTGTCGTAGCCCCCAGGGACTAGGCTGAGACGTAGAGGTTGAGGCTTTCTTGCAAAAAGAAGATTCAGTTTAGAAATATTCCTTGTCAACATCTGACTTAACCTCTCACAGGGGCTTCGCTTTGATGGTGTTTGTCAGCTCCCTGCTGGCTCTAGACAACAGAGTGGCGACAGAGACGCTGTGCTCATGCCCATGGGCAAGCTGCTTCTTTGGTTGGTCTTGCTGGAGGAGACAGCGCATGGTGAGGGCCTTGCTGGAGCAGAAGGTGCCCAGTCCACAGTCCCCAATGGGTGGCAGAGGAGGTAGCCAGCAAACAGCACAGACTCTGCCCATCTCCCCAAAGCAGGTGCCAGGACAGCCAGCAGGCCTCTGGAAATGCCTCTTCAAAGCTGGCTTGGCTCTGCCCAGCAACGCAGGCTGAGCCCATCCATCAGCTGTCCTACTGCCTGCCAGCGAGAGTCTCTGCTGGGCTTGCCCCGCCAGCCAGATTGGAAGCGTCAAATGCAGGCCGACAGGGCTGGGGTTTGGGGGAGGCCCTCGGAGGAGCCGTCTGTGCCACAGTGATGGATGACGCCAACAGGGACAACATTCCGGGGATTTTGATTCTGTTCCACACATCTGGCAAGCTCCTTAACCAGAGCAGCTGCAAAGCCCCCATCACAGGAACTCTGTGTGTTTTCCGAGAGACCCCAAACATGGACCGAGTTAATCCTGGTCAAGGGACCCGGAGCACGTGCTTAAGAAGGTTTCGCAACGCATGCTGCTTCCTGAAAGCTAAAAACCACGGAGTTTCATGAAACCTGAACCTATAAGAGGTTCCAGGATCGTAAAAAGGCAAATAAGACTTGGAGTTAGGTAGGCCTGGGTTATGATGTCATCTCCTTTGGCCTTCATTTTTCCTTATCTGCAGAATAGGAATAATTATACCTATGCCATAGGTATTATTTTAAGGTGAAGTATGATTTTTTATTTAGTTTAGTGTCTAATACATAGAAAATACTCAGTACATTATTTAGTTTAGAAAATACACAGAAAATACTCAATACATTATAACCTATTATTAGGATGATTTGGGTTAACTCAGGATACTCTCACCATCCTTCCTGATAATTTCTAGAAACAGACTCTGAAAACTAGACAAACCCACAAGAATTTCTTTTTATTCCTGATATAAAATGCTCAAACAGCTGCCCATTTCTTTCCCAAAGCTCCTCCCTTTTCTATAGCCTAGAGAAAGTCACAAATAATCTGTGTTTAACCCTGAACTGTTTTTCTATAATCTATCAGTGGAACCAGATTATGTCAGCTGCCGTGCCTCTCTACCCAAGAAAATATGTGGATGATTTTCTAGATTTCTACAGAGCTCATCAGGCATTTTCTTGGCCAAGTACATTTGACCCATTTCTCACATAGTTTCTTACTGAAATTCCCTATTTACTCTGCTTTAAGCAGAGATCTTTGTGTGTGTGTGTGTGTGTGCCAGCAAAGCTGCATGCTGGCCAATCAGAAGTCAGAAAGGCCTGGCCACTAAGGGAAAAATAAACCTGTCCATCATACACATTAGCTACATGTAGGGCTTTGTGCCGGGCACTCTGGGGTTAAAAGAGGAATGGAAATGGCCTTTGCTTAGAAACTATCTAGTTGGAGGAAACAAATAAGATAGACCAAATACCCAAGACAGAGGTGCCAGCTTTGACACTTAAAACTCTCCAGCCAACTGGGCCATGGAGGAATCCTCTTGTGGCAAAAATTCTTATTATTGGCAATCTAATATCAATCAAGCCCTGTGTGTCAGTTTGTTTTTATTGCATAACACACTACCCCAAACATAGTGGCTTAAACCACTGACCATGTATTTAGGTCATGATTCTTTGGGTTGACAATTTCGGCTGGGTTCAGCTGGGCAGTTCTTCTGGCCTGCATCAGGCTCAGTTGATCCTAACTGGGCTTGCTCATGTGTCTGCAGCAGCTGGCAGATTGAGTGGCATCTCATCTTGCTGAATATTGGCTGGCTTTTCTTATATGTCTGAGGCTTCAGCTAGGACCACTAGGCTAGCCGTTACCCACAGGTTCTCGTATGCTCTTGCAGAATAGGCCATACTGTTCACATGGCAGTCACAGGGGTCCAGGAGTAGGAGAGACAGAGAGAGGTGAGAGAGAACAAGACTTCTTGAGGCCCAGGCTCTGAGCTGACACACCGACCTTCCATCACACATGCAATTGGCCAAAGCACCTCCTAAGGCCAACCCAGACCCAAGGAGCAGGGAAACTGACTCCATCTCTTGGTGGGAGAAGCCAAAAAGTCACGTTGCAAAGGGTGTGGGTTCAGGGAGGGGTGGAGAATCAAGGGCTATTTTTGTCATCAGATTGTCTCACACCAAAGCAGAATTTGACTGTGGAACTTGAGGCCACCAGGCCTAGACTTGGTCACTCCTAGACCCTTCACCTCTTTACTACCCTTTAATCACCTTCCTTAGCTGGCTTTCATCCCCCACCCAACCTTGGGACTGGAGGCTTCTTTGAGGACAAAGCCACATCCTACTCTTATTTGTATAACTCCCTACCATCCCCAATGCCATCCTGCACCTGGCATAATACTTGGTCCACTGTAGGTTCACAAGACAAGTTACCTATGCAGACAATAGGATTCAGTGCCAACATAATGGGAAAGACAAAATAAGGTTTAAGCCTGGAGGTGGAGAAACCCTCCCATATAATGTTCCTATAAAGCACCTTCAAATCACATGGCTACCCACCCTAAATGCAAAGGTTCTTGGTGACTTTCCTTGCACAGCCAACAGCTGGTTGGCTTCTTCCACCCAAGCCATCTGGGGCCACTGAGCTCTGTTGGTCCTATCTACCTCGACTGAGGCCCATGGGCCCTAGAGAGTAGAAAGCCTTGCTTAGCAGGAATACATTCAAAGCCAATGTATTTTATTTTTTCTTTGGCTTCAGTGAGAGGTGAGCAGACCTTATTACTAGGTCTGGATTCAAATCAAAACCCTCTAACAGACATTTCATTCATCCCTCGTCACGTGGAAAAGCCACCATCTACATCAGAGTCTTTCCCACTTCTAAATATCTGCAAAAGAAGTAATTATTAATGACCTCACCAAGATTAGCCAGTCTGACTGCCAACCTGTGGGAGAGATGGGAGAAATTACAGAAACAACCTGAAGAGCATTTATCTATAAACACCTGTTGGGAAAACAAACATACATTCTCCAAAGAAAAAGAAATAAATAAGCAATGCAGTCGTCTCATTACCAAACCCCATTGTCTCTCTTAAATGTCACTCTGAAATCTTTCATGTTAAACTTAGAAAAAAACATTTTTTTTTCTCACTCTCTCCCTCTCTTTCTCTGCTTTATCACGCTAGATGGAGGAAAACTTTATTTGCTCCAGGAAGACAATGGCCTTATCTTCAAACTGGATCCTCAGCCCTAGAAAGTGGCCTCCCCCGGGAGCATTTTCATAGTGGGGAAAAGCAGTTCGGGAGAAATAATGAGCAAGCCAAGGGAGTCTTGACTTGACACTGTGATAAATGAGGCGAAACTTTGGCAAGAAACCAGAGTTGGCGTATTCAAAAAAGAAATAAAAAGATAGTTCCATTTTAATGGGAAATATAAAACAGTCATTGTGCAAAAGTCGATTTTTCAAAAGCCAGAGAGATAAAGACTCTAACAGAATGACTGAGAGACGAGTAAGATAATGTGGTTGATAATCAGGCTTAGGTAAAGTGCCATCCTCCAAGCCATCAGCTGGCTCCGCAGGAGTGCCTTTTCAAGTCAGCTATCTGCATTTGCTCCTGCCTTATTATCATATGCATCTCTGGACAGCTTCCTTGTAGCTTCAGCTTGTCGACTTGGCCATACTCTGGCCGGCTGGAGTGAGCAAAGTCAACTCGACTTTCTTCAAATCCCAAACTTCCACAGACCCACCAGGATCTCCCCCAAGGCCCCAGAGGGCAAAGAGCTTGAGTCCAGACGCCCTTACACATGCCTGTTTTTTCCCAATGAACAGTCTAGTGCGAGGGTTACAACTGTAGGCAAAATCCACAGACTTTTACAAGGTTATCCTTGGGAAATTCCTAATGAGCAGGCTGGATATTCAATGCGGATGATGGAACACGTTTTCCCAAGGGTAAGTGTGGAAGTATCCGAGGCAATGTAAGGCACCAGCTGAGTGCTGTGGTTGAGCTAGTGAGGTATCGGGGTTGTATAGAGACAAACCGCCTTAGTTCATGTTAGTTGTGTGACGTTGGCCAATTTACTCAATCTCCTTCAGCCTCAGGCTTCTCAGCTTAGAGTGAATAATACATCTCCTATATTTTTATGAAGATGAAGTTAAATGGTGCATGTTAAGTGCTTAGCACAGGGCATGGTACATAGAAAAGGCTTAATAAATATTATCTGTTAAAATGACTCTATAGATACTGCTTGGGAGTAGTTTGATGCCATGATCAAAAGGAAAATGAAGAGTTTTCTTTGATTTCATTCAGCTACAGTGACTAATGAGGTCCCATCAAGAAATATTATTCACAGGATAAGCCAACCAACCAGGCACTCAAGTACAGTGCAATCTGACCCCAGGCAGGCCTCACGTAGGACCCTGGAGACATGATAGGTCCCAATCCTCTTCCTGCTATTCAAAGATGAGAAAACCAAGACTCAGTGATACAGTTGGCTTACCCAAGATCAAGGGAGTAGAAAGCCACGACTTGGCTTCTTCTCTTAACTTCTAATCAGGTGCTCACGAACCTGCTAAATGTCAACACTACCTTACCAGGTCATAACATCCCCCAAGTCAGAAGATGCAAAGCCTGAGCCCTCCTTTCTACTCCCCTTGCTGTGCAGAGCTGGAGAGGCACATGGTTCCTCCTGCAGGACTTTGAATTCTTTGGGGAAAAGGCATCTAACTAAATAAAATGCTGGCTTATTTGAGTCCAATGATTAGGATTTCTTCTGTCCTGTTCCCACCCCTGCAGACTGGAGCCCTGACCTCTATGATGAAAGCTACGAGCATTCTGACCAGGAAGAAACTACCAATAGCACACTTGCCCAACCTGAGAATCCTGACTGGTACTACACTGAGGACCAAGTCGGTAGGTACCAAATCTCCTTCAGGGACTCTCTTGGGAGAAGGGCAGAGGGCAGTGTACATGGGACCACATGCAAGGACCTCTCTCTCCTCCTCTCTGGACAGCATTGTAAAATAGCTATGTAAAATAGCTATGGAATAAATTATTTGGACTGGCTTTTCTTTTCTGTTAGATTCATGTATTGTGAGGACTGGGGAGGTTTTTAGAGACCATCTGCCCTACCCCTCAAATGGCAGATGTGGTAAGTGATGCTAGGAGAGGATTTGACTTGGCCAAGGTCATGCATCAAGTTAATGCAGCATTGTCCAAGTTTCCTGATGCCGTGAATAGCAGCCGTATTCAAAATCATTCCCATGGCTTAGATTACAGGTCAGACCTTAAGGATGTAGGAAGTCTGTGTGAGCCTTGAGCACCGGGCTATAGCATGCACACATTCAGCTTTGGGACTTTCCTTCCCTTCTGCCATTGCCAGGACTTTTCCTTCCCTTTCACCTTTTTCTTTCTCCGTTCACACTTCAGACGCTTTCCATAGTTGTTAGATTGTGTGTGCGTGTGTGTGTGTGTGTGTGTGTGTGTGTGTGTATTCACATACATGTGCTTCTACCACACTTGTTTTTGTTTTCATGGCTTCTTAACCCGAGCAATGGGACAGACAGGAAAATAAGAAGCTGGGTCCAAGCAACGCCATGTGACTAAACCAGGAGAAGGAACGGAAAGCACTTAGCAGCTGGAATAAAAGCTGTGTAACTGTGCAAAGTGGCCTGGAAGGCAGGGCCAAGATACAGGGCATGGGGGAACATCAGAAGGGACCATCAAAACAAGAGCAGGGCCCAGGGATCCTAGTTCCTGAACCAAAGAACAATGTGTGTGAACAGAAGGATAAAGAATTCCCCAAGGGAAGATCCATTCAGACAACCATGAAAAGCCACAGGCACAGATGAAATATGACAAAATCTAACTGAACAAGTAGTTGAAGAAAGATGAAGGCCACTGGGTCATTTCCTCCTCGCCGCCAATTCTTCTGTCACCCTCTTGCCTTTGGTCTTCTCTCCTGATGTTCAGAAAGCTTGCGTTTCATTAGGGGTGGGTTTTCTTTCCCCACTCCTGACCTCCACCCCTGGGCACTGGAAGTAGGGGAGGTCTTCAGGCTTGTGAAATACCTTCAGCATCAGAGACAGACCCTGTGGCACTCCCAGCAAGACTGGGAGGAGAAAAACACTGATGAGGGAAAAGGGGAGTTTCTCAATGAGAAAGGCCCCATCCTAAGCCAGGCCGAGGGGAGACAGTCGTGGTTCCTTCTCGTCTCTCCTCTCACTAACCTGAATCCCTCTCTCTGGTCAGGTGACTGCAGTTTTCTTTGTTGTTTAAGGACAACATATGGTTTCCTCCTTTCCCCTGTTTCTGGCTAGGTAGTTACTCTCTCATTTAGGGGCAGGAGACTGAAATTAGATGAAAAAGTTGGGGGGCTTCTCATCTGCCACCCTTACCAACATTGCCTTCTTCCTGTGTGTCTTAGATCCGTGTGAGCCCAATCCCTGTGAACATGGTGGGGACTGCCTTGTCCACGGGAGCACCTTCACGTGCAGCTGCCTGGACCCCTTCTCTGGGACTAAATGTCAGAAAGGTGAGTACATCATCACTAAATCTGCTCTTCCCTCTGAGTTAAACAAGAGGCAGTCCTTTCTGTGTGAGAAAGCACTGTGTGATGCCCTGGAAAGGATTATAACTGCAAATACTGTATCATGCATAATGGATTTCTCTGCAGGGTCCCAGGCAGCCTCTCACTGGATCCTCACACCTGCACTGTGAGATGGAGCTAGTACATTCATTCTACAGATGGGAAGATTGAGGCTGAGAGGGGCTAAGAGCTGGACTCTAACCAAGATGTATTCCAAGCTCAGAGTTTTGTGTTTAGAGTGTTTGTTCTAACTGCAACAGAGTAATGTTGTCCTCAAATGGAGAGCAGGAAGGATCTCAGGGCACATGAGCCCCAACCCAGTTAAAGAACAGAAACCCAGAGAGTGGGGGCATTTGATCAAGGTCACACAGCTAGCTAGGTGTAGAGTAGAAATTAGAGCTCTGGTGCCTGACTTCTGGCTCATGCTCTTTCATTCTGCCATTCTGACTGTGTCTGCCTTTAGTGAACTCTTGTAGGCATAATGTGAGGCCATGGAATAAAGCATCAGGAATAGGACTCCTAGGGGCTAATTTTACCCCTAGGGGAAACCTGGATTTGGGCTGATCTTGCAACCATCTTACTTGGTGGAGGGTCTTAGGTATATGTAGGGCTTTGTGGTTGACTTCTTCCCTTGGTGCCCTCTTCACTTATTCTTTTCACTTCCAGTCCTGCAATTTCTTCAATAAATTTTCAGGATGGTTGAGGCTATTGAGTATAAACATAGCATCTGGGCTTATTCCTCAACTTCTCAGAAAAGTGACAAAATTTAAATGGACTCTGAAGCTAGCTAGAAAATGGAGAGATTAAAATTCTACCTTTTCTGGTGAAGGTGTAACAATTATCAAAGTTTTTATTAGGATAGAAAAATTAAGACTATGGGCACCAGAAGCAACATGGAAGACAATCAGCCGTGACTCAAAGATGAGGCAGAAGCTTTGTTCTGGCATAGCCTGGTATTTCAGGACCATGGACAAGGCTACACCACTGTCGGTAACCCCACCTCCCACTGTACTGTACATTTATCCCTCTAAGGAAAATATGCCCCAAATAATGTCTTATGCTTTGCTCTCACTTCTCTATGGATCTCCTACAGTGCAAAACAAGTGCAAGGACAACCCATGTGGCCGAGGCCAATGTCTCATTACCCAGAGTCCTCCCTACTACCGCTGTGCCTGTAAACACCCTTACACAGGTCCCAAGTGCTCCCAAGGTAAGTGGTGGAGGCCCCTTCGATGCTAGGCTTTCTGTGCCCTAAGTTGTACCTGCCTCCTTCTGCATGGAAGGTTAGATGTATCCGATGTTTTTGTGGCAGGCATCCAAGATGATCCTTTTCCCCAGGATTTCTAAAGATTCTTTATCCCTGGATGGGCTCCATCCAGTGGGAATTGACTGGTCTGTGTCCCTTCCCAACCAAAAAGAATCATCCTGAAACTCACTTCTTCCAGCAAGTAGGCTCTGATCTATTCCTGAGAGTGACCAAGTAGGGGAATTAATACATATCAAGTGCCTGCTGTGAGTCAGGCATTGTCTCAGGAAATGTTTATGTTCTTTCTTCCATTCTCCAAAAACACCTCGAGGAATTTACAGATAAAGAACCTGAAATGTACACAGGTTACTCACTTGCTCATGGTCACATGGATATCAGCAGGGCAGGTTTCTACCTAGCTCAGACGGGGCCCAGCACTCCTGCTCCATCCATGCCTCTTTGCTTCCTTACTGAGTGACCCATCTACTTATGTGCTTATGCATGGCCTCCAGCCATATTGCTTCATCCATGTTTGCTTATGTTCTTAAGGCTTCTGTGTACACTTACTACAGTGTCAGTGGATCTGTCTTTCCCCTCTGGTGACCCATCTTTTTGGTGAAAGAATGGACACCAGTAGAATGCCACCGGTGTCTCCTTATCATCTCGGGTTGTAACTCCTTCTGAAGAGCCTTCCTGGCCCCATTACTGTGTTCACAGTGGTTCCTGTGTGCAGGCCAAACCCATGCCAGAATGGGGGTACCTGCTCCCGGCATAAGCGGAGATCCAAGTTCACCTGTGCGTGTCCTGACGAGTTCAAGGGGAGATTCTGTGAAATAGGTATGGGTTCTCTGCTACCACTTCATCAGGGCCACAAGTGAGGCCTCTGGAACATTTTTCTCTAGGGGTTCTGTTGCCAGAATGTGGTTCAAATCAAGTTTACCACACTCTACTATTTCCTCAGCTTTCTCGCCTAAGGGGATAAGGTATGTCTGGCTTTGTATAAAGAAAGTAATAAACTTGAATGTGGTGGAGGCAGATCAAAACACCTGGACATCCCTGGGCCTTAACCCACCTTCCATCAGCTCTTGTGTGAGCCAGAATTAAATAACTAAGTTCCCACACCCTACAACCACTATATTTAATGTTTTAAGCAGGATTAAATGTGGGTCATTCAACACTTTTTTCTTTCTGAAACTTTGTGGTGAAATCTCAGGGCAATAAATATGCAGGTCCAGTTTTCTCACCACTTGACATACCCACCAAGCCCTTTTTGGGAGCAGCTTGCCCATGGCTGTTGGTTCTCACATTGCTACCTGCTCTTTCGGAGGTTCTGATGACTGCTATGTTGGCGATGGCTACTCTTACCGAGGGAAAATGAATAGGACAGTCAACCAGCATGCATGCCTTTACTGGAACTCCCACCTCCTCTTGCAGGAGAATTACAACATGTTTATGGAGGATGCTGAAGCCCACGGGATTGGGGAGCACAACTTCTGCAGGTAACTGTTACCTTATTTATGCTTGGTTGATTTTGGTCACTTAGTTTAAAACAGATCATTGAGACTCATCAGCCTTCTTTCTAGGAAGATTTTTTTTACTCAAGATAGGCGATATCATGCTGCTATAGCAAACAACTGCCGAATCTCAGTGGTTCAAATACATCAGAGTCTACTTCTGGGTCGGTTGCTGTGGCTCATGCCTGTAATCCGAGCACTTTCGGAGGCCGAGGCAGGCAGATCGCTTGAGCCCAGGAGTTTGAGACCAGCCTGGGCAAAATGGCACAACCCTGTATCTACCAAAAATACAAAGTAATTAGTTGGACATGGTGGCTGGCACCTCTAGTCCTAGCTAATTAGGAGGCTGAGATAGGAGGATCATCTGAACCCAGGAGGTCGAGGCTGCAGTGAGCTGTGATTGTGCCATTGCACTCCAGCCTGGGTGACAGACTGAGACCCTGTCTCAAAAAAAAAAAAAAAAAAAGTCTATTTCTTACTAATGTTGCATGTGTCATGTGGGTTGGTGGCGGTGATGGTAGGGGATTCAGCTCCACAGGGTTACTCAGATAGTCAGGATCGGCAAGAAGAGACTGGAAAACGAAGCATGAGGTCTTTACTACCTCAACCTAGAAGGGATACGTCCTCTCCACATACATATTTCATTGATCAGAAATAATCACATGTCCCCACATAGAGCAAGTGCAATGTCTGTTGAAGGCAACGGTCCCTGACCCAAGGATGTTCAGGTTTTTCCATGTGAGGGTAATGCCACCACCCTCCCTAGTGGTGATCTAGTTTCCTTCTTCCTTTTCTGCTGCCTCCAGGCCACTCCATTGGCTTCCTGTCACTACCCTTTGTCCAGCCAAGGCCAATGAGTCCTGTGAGTTGCAGATTAGCAGGAGGGGGTCTTTGTATGACTTTGAACTGGGTTCATAAATGATGATTAGTTTTTTGCACAAAACACTAGGACCTTACACTTGCACTCACCTTGAGCTGTTCTCTGTGGAGCTGTCTTCGGGGAGAGGGCAAGGGGCTCTTGGCAGTCCTTCTCAGAGGATTCGCATGCATAGAATTCAAAGACTCAGGCAGAGGAACCCAACTCTCACCATGTTTATGGGATGATTTTACTCTCCTGACATAGAAAGGTCATCAACAGGGATCTCATTTCTTTTCCTACAAACAATTTGATGTGTACTGTGGATCTGGCATGAGACTTGTGAGCTGCTTTCTCGTCCTTGAGATTTTCCTCTGGAAGTCAAGGTTTTTCCAAAAAACTATAAACACCCTTCTGTGCTAAGGGGAGCACAAGAGCTTGACACCTTCGTATGCAAATGTTCTTTAATAAGATCCAGTGGATTCACTGAGCCTTGACCCTGAGTTGTTTTGTTTTGTATTTTAGAAACCCAGATGCAGACGAAAAGCCCTGGTGCTTCATTAAAGTTAACAGTGACAAGGTGAAATGGGAATACTGTGATGTCACAGCCTGCTCAGCCCAAGGTAAAAGCCATGGCTATCCAGAGGCTCAGGGGGTTGAGTGGGGGGGGGGGCATGGAGATTTGTAGAAAGATGTCCCTGGCACCTGGTCCCTCCCTTGCCCTGTTCTTCCTCCACACCTGCTTTACCAATTCCCATCCCAGTGCCAGCCCAATTGCCCAACCATCTGCACCCACCAGGATGCCAAGCAGGTCTGGATACCTTTGTGGGTTCGGGTCAGGTGGTCCAACTCTAAACTCATGGTTTCTGACTCCAAGTCAGTGTCCTCAGGAGATATTTACCCATCTCTTGCTGTTTGCCAGCCACCACGCTGGGCCCTGGGTGTAGAATGGTGATTAAACAATGGCTGGGCTCCTATGGCCTCTCAGGATGAAAAGCATCCAAATTCCAGCTCACAATCTTCCTGCCAGTCTGCCCTGGCCCTGCTCTGTGTCCACATATGAAATGATGTGCCCTTTCACCCTGACCAGTGGGATTCCCTCCCTGAGGAGTTTCACATGTGTGCCTTTGATCTTATGGTTGCTTCTGTCTGTAACACTCCATTCCATGTCTATACCTGTCTATATACAACTATTCTTTCAGAACCAACTCAAATATCTTCTCCTCCAGTAAGTCCTCCTTGATCTCTCCTGTGAAATGCTATCTCTGCCTCCTTACAAGCCCCAAGGAATGAGGCAAGACACCACCTATACAACATTTACTGCTCTTTCCTTTTGTATCACAGTCATCTGTGCAAATGTCTTACCTCGCCTATTCTAATTCATCTGAAGATCCTCTCCTCTACCCTGAAAAATCCTCCATAATTGTACGTGTGCATTAATAATGAAAGATGCATTGATGATACACACTTATAATTGCAGATGCTTTGTCAGGATAGAGTATATACCCAGTGATGGATTTGTATATTTACATAAACATAATGTATAAACGTAATGTGTTTGTGTACATGTCAATCTTAGGAGTCACACACTTTGAAATAGGAAAAAAAAAATCTTCATTGTTAATTATGTAGACTAGCTTTATGTAATGCAATGTATTAACAAATATCAACTGTGAGCCTACTGCATGCCCACCCCGTTCCAGTACAGTCTCTCAGCCCTGGACCCCTGCTCAGTGGCTGGGCTCAGAGTCATACTGAGGCCTGAGCCCTGCTGAGGAACTGGAGGGAGGCTGAATGGCATGATTTGTCTTACTTGTGTCCCACAGACGTTGCCTACCCAGAGGAAAGCCCCACTGAGCCATTGTCCAAGCTTCTGGGGTTTGACTCCTGCGGAAAGACTGAGATAGCAGAAAGGAAGATCAAGAGAATCTACGGAGGCTTTAAGAGCACGGCTGGCAAGCACCCGTGGCAGGCATCGCTGCAGACCTCAGTGCCTCTGACCATCTCCATGCCCCAGGGCCACTTCTGCGGGGGGGCACTGATCCACCCCTGCTGGGTGCTCACCGCTGCCCACTGCACCGAGTAGGTGCTGGTAGGGATTGGGGTGGCTTGAGTGCCTGGGGGTGCTCTCCCTTTTCTGTCTGAGCAGTGTCTTGGTAGCTCTGTCAGGATTAGGGGGTCTGATATGGGTTCAAGGGCAAAAGAATGGCTCCTTAAAGCCAGATGGAAAATAGCTACCACATCTAGAATGCTCACCATGTGCACTGCATTCATTATACGACATTTAATCCTCAATGCTGTCTGCTGGAAGACAAGCTGAGTAAGGTCAGGGATTTTTATCTGTTTTATTAATTGTGGGATATCCAGTGCCTTGAGCATGTCTTTGTAGATAGCAAGTGCTGAGTAAATATTTGTGGAGGAAAAGAGTTTATTGTTATTCCCTTTTTGTAAGTGAGGACACTGAATCTTGGGATTCTGCCTTTACCTTGCCTGAAGTTACATGGAAAGTAGGTGGACAAGTAAGGTGGAAAGCCCATTCTATCTGCATCTTTGACTTCTTTTGTCCTGCCTTGAACAGAGGAAAGCATGCTCCACTGTCTGATGCCATCACCAATGACCTTTCTAAGTCAGGTGTCTTCAGCCAGGCCTCCTGTGTGCCTTAGATAAGCAAGTACCTTCTGAGGAGCTGAAGAGTCACTGCCTCTTCAGAGCTCCCTATGCTCATGGTCAAGGCTGGTCCAACAAAGCCTAGGTTTTGGAGGTAGCCTTGAAGGTCTTCCAGTTCACCTTGTTCGTAAATGATTTATCTGGGATTCTGGGAGGTGGTGTTTCTCGAGAGAAGTCAAGCATGGAAATATTAGCACCTGCCAATGGGTTTGAGAAGGTTGGTTCAAGATGGCAATGGATGTTTTTTTGTTTGTTTGTTTTTTGCAAGGCCTAGGGAGAATGGGAGGTCTCCCTAGGAGTGGGTAAAAGTTACAACTTACATTTGGAGCTTGCTTTTGTTAATAAAGCACTTTCCTTACATTATCTTATTTGGAGCCCACCACAGCAGAGTTCTGTGAGTGAGACAAGGGTTACAGATGAGGAGGCAGAAGGTCAGATTTGCCAAAGGCCACACAGCTGAGCAGGAGCAGAGCCAGAGCTATTTCTAACCATCTCATTTTCCCTTGCAGCATAAAAGCCAGACATCTCAAGGTGGTGTTAGGGGACCAGGACCTGAAGAAAGCAGAATTTCATGAGCAGAGATTTGGGGTGGAGAAGATATTCAAGTACAGCCACTACAATGAAAGAGATGAGATTCCCCACAATGATATTGGCAAGTCTCCTCCTTCATGGCTCTCCCGAGGGTCCTGTCCTGGGTGGAGTTCTCTATGAATGGAACACTGAAGTTTCATTCTAGAAGGTGCTCTTGATTGTTTTTGGTCCCTTGTGGACCCTGTAATGTAGATAATGTATTCCAGAGCTCTTTAGTTTTTAAGAGTATGTGTAAATGTGGATAAATGGGATATGCTCTTAAACAGAGGGGAAGCAATGCTAGGAACTTGTGCTGTGGAATAAGCTTGGCCTGAAATCCCAGCTTCCCAACTTTCTCACCAGGAGCCAGCTCACCTCTCTGAGCCCTCCTTTCTCTTCTATGAAATGGAAACTCTTATGCAAAACTCTCAGCTTCCTGTGTGTCAGGTGACAGGATGAGCATGCAAGCACATCCTGGCCCCTGGCAGGTGCTCCAGTGCAAATGCAGTGACATTCCTAGCTACCAGCTGCTCAGTTCTATACCTCGTTCCCCTTTTCTGGAGACCCCCCGCCACACCTCTCTCTCCTTCCTCAATAGCTTTTTTTTTCCTCTGTTGGCCTGATTCTTAAAAAATGGATTAGAAATGCTTTCAAACTCAATTCTTATTTCTTTTTTGTTTGTTTGCTTGTTGAGACAGTCTCACTCTGTCACCCAGGTTGGAGTGGAGTGATGCAATCTCAGCTCACTGCCACCTCTGCCTCCTGGGTTCAACCAATTCTCTTGTCTCAGCCTCCAGAGTAGCTGGGATTACAGGTGCCTGCCAACATTCCCAGTTATGTTTTTTCATATTTTAGTAGCAGAGTCAGGGTTTTGCCATGTTGGCCAGGCTGGTCTCAAACTCCTCACCTCAAGTGATCTGCCCACCTCGGCCTCCCAAAGTGCTGGGATTACAGGTGTGAGCCACCATGCCCAGCCCAAATTATTGTCTTTGGAAAATCTGAACTTCTGCAGACTCAGCCTCCTTGTCAATTATTATTTCTTGAAATGACTCTCACCCTGAAATGTTACTCCTCCCCAGGTGGAAGTTCAAAATATGAAATGACCGTGGAAGAAGCTTTTTAGGCATGGCAGGGGTAGGTGGGTCTTTGCTGTGGCCACCTTCCCCAGCAAATTGAAGCTGGTGCTTCTTGGACAAAGACGTGACATCACACCGATTTCCCACCTCTCTCTCCACCTAGCTTTACTCAAGTTAAAGCCAGTGAATGGTCACTGTGCCCTGGAATCCAAATACGTGAAGACCGTGTGCTTGCCTGACAGGTCCTTTCCCGCTGGGACTGAATGTCACATCTCTGGCTGGGGTGTTACAGAAACAGGTGAGTCGGCCATGCACTCTCCCATGACTTAGGTGAACTACATCAATCAGAGAAGAAAGGCCAAACTCAGCTGCCCTTTTGAAGTTGAAATGAGTGTCATATTCAAAATGCATTAATCAAAGAAAGCATCTGTCTCATCGTTCAAGCTCTGGTTAAATTCCTCCACCTGCAGGGAGCCTTTCCTGAAGTTCTCTGATCTCCATATCTGTCTCTGACCACTACCCTCAAATACTTGAATTTTACCAAGCATTGACCTGGCATCCATGGAGACCTTGCTCCTTCCCTAGGTGGACTGGAAGGAGGAAAGTTCATGGATTTTTGAGTCAGACAGACTGGTATTCAATTCTTGACTTTGTCATTGAAAAACTGAGTTTTAGTTTCTCAATTATTATACTTAGATCTTAGGTTTGCAAGTGTGATCACAGGGGATGACAGAATTCTATAGAGACATTCATTAAGTCAGCCCTGGAAGATGGCAGTCAGGTCCCATTCAGCTCTGTCTGTTCCACAGTACTTTGGTCGGGGCTCTTCATACAGTAGACATTCTATAAAATTTGTTAAATCCAGCTGTTGATTTGTCTTTAGGATTTGGTCTTATCTAAAAAAGTAACCAGACAGGCATGGTGGCGCATGCCTGTAATCCCAGCACTTTGGGAGGCTGAGGCGGGTGGATCAGGAGGTCAGGAGTTCAAGACCAGCCTGGCCAACATGGTGAAACCCTGTCTCTACTAAAAATACAAAAATTAGCTGGGTGTGGTGATGTATCCCTGTAGTCCCAGCTACTCAGGAGGCTGAGGCAGAAGAATTGCTTCAACCCAGGAGGCAGAGGTTGCAGTGAGCCGAGATCTCACCACTGTACTCCAGTCTGGGCAACAGAGCGAGACTCTGTCTCCAAACAAAAAAAAGTAACCGAAGGGTTACTTTTCTCATAGTACTGGCATGATTATACCCTCTTACACACACACACACACACACACACACACACACACACACACTCAGAATGGTATTTCATGTCTTTCCCAAACACTCAAAATATATTTCTCTTCCTTCCCAAATCTTGTCCTTAATAATGAATAGCGAGAATCACTTTAAATAAGCCTGCAGAAAAGTCCACACATCTGAAGAAAGTGAAATGTAATATACAACTTTGAGGCTTTTGAGAAAGATATCTGGCTAGTTGGATTTAGGGTCAACCAGTAAACTAATTTTATAGCCGTTTTCAATGTAGTCCATCTGAACTTGTCACCCTCTTTTACGCTCAATATGGTCTGGTCAGCATGGTGATGTCTCAGATGGGAATATTTTGCAGCCTTAGGTTAAAATTATTTTTCTTTTCATGAACAAGCCTCCAAGACTTTATGTTCAAAGCCAATGACATATTTTGATTGATTTCATTACCTTTAGAGGGGAAAATGCCTGCTCTAGGAACCAGGTAGCCTACTGCACAGGACACTTCATCCATCCATCCATCCATCCACTAAAAATTGTGCCAGCCCTTTTATTAGTCCTATGGGAATTTTAAAATGATTAAGACAGCATCTATTTCCTCCTGAACCTCATGGCCTAGCTGGGAGAAAGTGGCGGGAATATACAATCTGGTCCATCCATCATGACAAGCATAGGACTGCAGGTCTGCATTGTCATGGTGAAGGCTAAAGATGAGGCTTTTCTGCCCATCTCCTGGAAAAACCCTTCACTTCTGAGCCTAGAGTTCGTGGGTTTCTCCCTGACAGTCTTGTTTCTGGTGGGGTTGGTGCCACCTGGTCCCCACAGTAGTGACTCTTTTCTCTGCCCCTTGCCCACAGGAGAAGGGTCCCGCCAGCTCCTGGATGCCAAAGTCAAGCTGATCTCCAACACTTTGTGCAACTCCCGCCAACTCTATGACCACATAATTGATGACAGTATGATCTGTGCAGGAAACCTTCAGAAACCTGGGCAAGACACCTGCCAGGTCAGAGACTCCAAGTGGTACTTGTAGAAGAGGCTGGCAGGATATTTCACTAGGAAGAGGCCCCTTAGAGCCCTGGGCTGGGAGCGA
Organism: Sapajus apella; assembly: GCF_009761245.1. Lineage (NCBI taxonomy): Eukaryota > Metazoa > Chordata > Mammalia > Primates > Cebidae > Sapajus > Sapajus apella. Next base: position 16,904,240 of record NW_022436953.1, read on the forward strand.
GGTTTACAGGTTTTACCTGCGGTAAAGCTAAGACACAGGTGGGCTGTGTCTGCCCCCTGGTCCCCTGGTGCATCTGCATCCACATCAACCCAGGATAACTCATCATAATGACCACAGAGGTCACATTGCCTGCACTGTCTAATTTAACTCTCACAACACACTGGTGGAGGGGATGTCCTGATCACATTTTACAGATGTTCAGAGATGTTATCTTGGCCTATAGCAATTGGGTGGCCAGTGGCAAGGCTGGGATTTGAAAAATATAGTCTTTAGGACACCAAAAGGGCTTGTGGCCTCGTGTTGGGCAGCATTTCTGAGAATCCCAGTAAGCAGGGCACTGTCCAGAAGACCAGTGGCTAGAAGAAGAAAGAGGAAAACCTAGAGATTTCACAAGAATATTAACTCATTAGGACTCGTGTGTGTGTGTGTGTGTGTGTGTGTGTGTTTGCATGAGAGAGAGAGAGACTGTGTGTGTGTGTGTGTGTGTGTGAGCCCTAGAAAACTAAGTATCTGTGTATCCTAAGGCCTTTGGGAACCCCAAGTTGCTGAGGCTTGTGACGCAAAGACACTGCAGCAGAGGGAGAAGGTGGTGGCTCCATCAACCAATGCTAAAGTGACATCGGGCCCTGCCCCAAGTCAAAGCCCACTCCCGATAGTCCCTCTCTCTGTAGAGATCACATCACACAGGGTCCTTTCTAGAATCTCAGGAACACCTCCATTTAGAGTTTTTTGCCTGTTGTCCTCATAGCCTTCTAACCGTCCTGGGAAACAGCATGGCAACATTCAAATCCCAACTCCTCGAGGGAGCCTCCCTGTGCAAAGGAACCCAACAATTATTTGCTGGTCTTGAACTCGCTTTGGGATGGGACACAGAGGTTCCTCTCTCCAGGGTTTGTGTCTCTCCTGTGACTCTCTGTCTCCTCCTAAAGAGCCACAAATATTCACATACTCAGAGAAAGGGCAGATGGGTGCAATTTACCCTAACCTCCATCCCAGAAGATGGTTAAGAGTTCATTCAGGCTGGGCACAGTGGCTCAAGCCTGTAATCTCAGCACTTTGGGAGGCTGAGGCAGGCAGATTACCTGAGGTTAGGAGTTCAAGACTAGCCTAGCCAACATGGTGAAACCCTGTCTCTACTGAAAAAAATATAAAAATTAGCTGGGCATGGTGGCGCATGCTTGTAGTCCCAGCTATTGGGACTGAGGCAGGAGAATTGCTTGGATCCAGGAAATGGAGGTTGCAATGAGCCAAGATGGTGCCAATGCACTCAACAAAGAGAGATCCTATCTCAAAAAAATTAAAAGCTTGTTCAATTCTCTAGATATTTCAATGATTTCACTTGCAAGATTTGGAAACAAATAGTTGTGGATATGAACCAGTTTCTGTCTCTTACTGTGTGACTTTTATCAGTGATGAAAGCAATTCTTCAATTTCAGTTGCCTAAGCTGTAAAATGGAACTAATCTATCCATAAGATCACAAGGTCATGGCTAAGTTAAAAAGAGAGAATTCATTTTTTTAAACACCTGCCAGTTGTAGTGATTAAGCAGTGTTAAGTATTCAAGAGCTATCATCCTCAATGTCTTCTTTTCCTCACCATCATCATCCTCACTGTCTTTGATAAGGTTTAATATGAACCAGACGCTGTTCTGTCTACTGCACTAAAAATAGAACCCTGGGGGATGGGGATCTCTTGCTATCTATGGTTTACGTGTGAGAAACTGAAGCTCAAGATCACATGTCTGGTAGGTGGTAGCGCCTGGCTTGAAACCCAGGAGATCTGACCCCATAGACCATGCTGAGCACCCAGGCCATGCTGCCTTGGAGTCCCCATCCTCCTCCCCGTGTGTGCTATGGGCCCCTGAGAACTCACAGTCATAATATTTGCATCACTAAGGGTTGGGAACTGCATTCCTGTAGCTTCTTTGCCAAGCCCTCGTGGACTCAGAGATGGAGGACACTGTTATCTTCTCTCCCTTAGAGTCTTGCATCATGTGAGATGTGGGGAGAGCCTTGTCACTGCTTTCCAGGGAAACCCACAGAGGCTGGCAAGGGACTCCACCCCATCCCTCCCTGACACCCCCTGGAGACAGGTGGGGGAGTCTCCAAATGTCTCTTATGCCTTTGTTTCCTTTAGGGTGACTCTGGAGGCCCCCTGACCTGTGAGAAGGACGGCACCTACTACGTCTATGGGATAGTGAGCTGGGGCCTAGAGTGTGGGAAGAGGCCAGGGGTCTACACCCAAGTTACCAAGTTCCTGAATTGGATCAAAGACACCATCCAAAGTCAAAGTGACTTCTAAGGTACTGTCTTCTAGACCTCAAAGCCATTCTCCTTAGCACCCTGACACCGGGAGGCCTCATGGCCAACAATGGACACCCCCGGAGCCTCCAGGGGACCATGCAGTGGAGTGTCCTAGCTCTCAGCAGAGACAACTGCCACCCAGCCTGGGCCTTCCCGGACCAGCATTTGCATGATTTCACAAGGCTCCTTCTGCCTTCCTTGGTAACCCAAGGAGTGATGGAATCAACAAGCCATAGTATGTTTGCTTCCCTCAACCAACTGTACCTTCTAGAAAATCAGTGTTCACAGAGACTGCCTCTACCACAGACATCTGCAAATGTAGGCATCAGGATGCCCAGCATCAGCAGGCACCACAGTCACATCTTTATTCCCCAGCCCAGACACTTGAGGTACTCAACAGAAGCAGCCATCCACATCTAGGTATCAGAAAGGACCACAAATACAACATTCTCCATTCGCTTTCAGCATTAGTATTTTAATAAAGGCAGATCTAGGATGGGCTGGTGGGCCATTTCTTCCAGCTCTCCCAAATCGAAGCCATCTGAAGCATGTCTCCAGTGAGCAAGCTGACTCTCTGGCTTCTCAAGAATCGGAGCAGACATGGCTCACAACAGCAGGGCCTTCTTCCTTTTGACATGCAGAATCTCAGTGGCATCTGGGTTCACCTCCCCACTCGGATGATCTCCAGCCGCCATTGCTTCTGCCCTGGGCTGCTGAAATCAAACATACCCCAAGTTAAAATGACGCTCCCAGCCTGTTCCCATAGGACACACTAAGAAGCCCTGGGAGCATTTAACATGTTCACTCTCCTCTTCTTTTTCCCCTCCTCTACCCTCCCCAAGAAAAAAGGTCCTCAAGGCAAGAATGAGAAAGAAGCAAAGCCAATGTCTCATTTAAACCCGGCATCTTTCTTCTGAACAAAGTAGGGTTCAAAATGCACACTGTCGTATCCAGCGAGTCCCTGACCCTTTCTGTGAATGTAACGAGCAAGCAGTCAGCACAGCCTGGGCTTCCCTGGCCCAGGATTGATGTAGCCCCAGTAGGTTTGCCTCTGCAGAACTAATGGCTGTGACTTCAGAGAAAGCCCTGCAGGAAGTTTAACCCACATGTCATCTGCCTGGTCATCTCAGACCCATGAAATTAGGCACCTTGTTTCAGCTGCATTTCACATTTCTTTAGAGCTAGCTGACCTTTGGCCAAAAATAAACTTTGAAAAGAAACAATGAGTTTGTCTTTCCCCATGGCCTTGCAAACCAGGGTGGCTTTGCAGCTTGCTACTCACGTAAGCTCCCTGGACACCCAGACCCCTTGCGTTGGCCAGTTCTGCAGCCCGCCGAGCCATTTCCACTTTGTAGGAGCCAGGAGGGGTCCAGCCAACACCTCTTGTCAGGTTCAAGTCTGACTTGTACTTGACCTTGAGGATAAGAGGGAAGCAAGAGGAATATGTCAGCAGAGTTTGGAACAGTTTGACCATGAACTAAAGAGGATTAAAAAGGCAGCCACAAGATGAGACTATGCTGTTGATTATAACAAGGGGAGCAAATTTATCATAAGCAGCGTCTCCCTGGCATGGGGGCCCCATTGTGCTGTGAGTCCGGCCGGCATGTCACTGTCCCTTGCATCTTCCCATTCAAGTGACAAAAGTTGCAATTGGGAGCTGGTGGGGGCAGTGACACCTGCTCCACACATTCTGTGGCCTTAGGGAAGCCACTTCCCAGGGAAAGTGCCAAGGCTGGGTTCATAACTACTAAGATCCCTTGGAAACAGCTGGGCATAGCCATCAAGAGCTTGGACTCTCACTGCAATCCAGACGGGGTTCCTATCCCAGGTCTGCCGTTTATGTGATCTTGAGTAAGTCACTGAACCTCTCAGAGCCTCAGGTTCCTCATCTGTAAAATGGGGCAGTCCTGGGGTTGGCATGAGTGCCAAATGGCATGAGGCCTGGAAAGCATTTGACACAGGGCCTGGCCCACAGGAGACACTCAAGAAGTGGTAGTTATTGCTGTTATTCTTTCTGGCACTAAAGCGTTAGGTGTCTTGGATTCTCTCTCAGCCTAACTCCCCCGAAAGCTAACATGGAACGTGGCATTATGGCCATCTCTTAGGAAGAGGCACTAGGGGAAGAGCCTCAGGGAGTGGGTGGAGGCAGCTCACATCACTCTGCAGCTGGTGGGCCTTCTGAGCATGCCTGAGCCCCAGCTGCTCCGGGTCGCAGGTGGGCTGGGGCAGGGGCTGCCTGTAGTGCACATCGCTGGCCAGCTGCTGGCTCCTCTTAGCCTGAAGGAGGCTGGGCTGGTCCGTGCGGCTATGAAACTGAGACCGACTCTTGGCAAAGTCCTTCTTGTACTCATTGTCACTCTGGAGCCTGCCAACATGGAGGAAATGCTTCATCCTTGGGTCATCGTTGACGCTGCGGTAGCCAATCTGCAGGCCTCGGTCCCGCAGGAAAGCCTCTTTGTACCGGAACTGCAAGTCAGAGGAGCAGAGGCGGGTCGTGGGTGCCTACTTCCCCCAGGGCCAGCCTCACATATGGGGCCATCCCAGGGCATTCTCAGCAGGAGGCTCAAGAGTGGGTTAAAGGCACAGGCTTTGGATTCAAGCAGACCTCGCTGTGTGGCCATGGGCCAGTTACTGAGTTTCTCCCTGAGCCTCAGTTTCCCCATCTGATAAAATTGGAGAATGATCTCCACCCCATGGGAGGCTGAGAGGATTCAACCAGATAGGAACTGAGCTTCATGTCTGGTATCAGCTCAGGCCCACTGAGTGGTGGCTACTTGTATTATCACCATTATAATTAACACTCCAACAGGAAGAGAAATGAGCCCATTCTGCCACAGGCCACTCTGCGTTTGATTCTTTCCAGCTTTCAGGGACCTAGTCCAGTGCTCTTCAAACCATCCACAGTGAAAGGCCAGTCCCATTTTGTTTTGCTTTTTACATTTCCAATGCATCAAAGACCGTATGGTCCTATTGCATGTGGCTAGTACGCAGTCGTATCACTTTTATTTGGTAACACCCAAACTGGTCTTCACCCTGTTCAATGAGCTGAGTCCAGTGATCACATGTTTGGCTGCTACAATGTCTAATTACTAAAAAAAATTTTCAAAAAAATGCATGCTGTTTATTTCTGTACTTATCACATTGTGGACCAGCAGGAAATTTCCCAGGTGGGGCTCTGTCTGGCACCGTGGATGCTTGTCTAGTCAATGGTGCCCTCTCTTTCAAAATACCTATGGTCCAGACACCATATGTGATTTTGTTTTCATTCCTACTTTAATCCAGGAGACAAGATCCCTATTTCATGGATGTAGAAACTTAAGTTCAGAGAATATGAGCAACTTGCCCAAGACAAACAGCCAATTCCTAAGTGACGGAGCCAGGATTCGAACTTGTCCAACAGGGCAAAAACCCCATCTCTTTCTACTCTACCACACTGAACTTCAGCTAAAAGACCTTTTATTGCATATCAACAACTCAAGCACATATTCATGGACCTCTTGGTACTCATCCATCATCTTTTAAGAGTGCCTCTCTGTAAAGAGAGAGAATGGGAATACAGCCTCCTCGACCCCAATTTCTGCCTAAGATGCTAGAAAGTACAGACTATTTTTTTCTTTCATTTAAAATACAGCATGTGTTCAGTTTTGGTGCAGGGAGAGACAATCTTGACAGGTCCTGGTGGTTTGCCTTTCAACAGAACTGGGAAAATCAGAGAAAAACCCATCAGTTATGGCGGGAGAGAATATGGGGTCTTACATCACTGGCGATCTCCCTGGATGCCCGGGCAGTCTGGAAGGGGATGGCATCCAGCCTGAAGTCGTAACTGCCAGCCCGGGTCTGCTCCCAGGAGTTTCTGTAGACTTTCTAGATTGGAAAAACAAAAGCATGCATAAGCAGGCAGTCACTCCACGCTCTTCCATGTTGCTGGTACTCAGCAGGAGTGGTTCCTAAGCTTTGTTGGTTCCCAGGACGGCAGAGCCTGTAGCCCCATGTCCACCTTGGGGACTCCCTAACACTGGGATTGGTGGGGTTAGCCATAAAAGACTCAGCTCTAAGCCCCCAGCCCTCCCATTAGGCCCTGCTCTTGTGGGGCCTGTGATCTGCGGGTCTGGCTCCTTTGCAACACCCCCTTGGTATCAGAAGCCCCCACCCCACTCCTTCCTGTCTTTGTATTCACTTTCAGTGCTTTGGGTTTGCAGCTTCTAGGTGCCAGAATTCAAGTTTCCAGAATCCAGTTTCCCTCCACATGCTGAAAGTGCTGTTCCTTGGGCCTTGGCACTCATGTGTTCATTAGCTCCACTGACATCTGGGGGGGCCTCAGCCTGGCCTTGATGCCATGCCCCGCACCATCCCTGTGAGGCATGCTGCATCTCATATACACCCCTGGTGCCTGCACGAAGGGAAGAGCCTTCACCTGAATTAAATTTATTGTCAGGGACCTGACCGAGTACCTGACCCATGTGTTTCATATCTTCCTCTTTCATTTTTTCCCTTTTCAAGTTGTTCTCACACGCCCTCTGGGAGTCTGTAATCATATCCTCTTAGTCCTCAGGTAGACCCACATCACCGATAGAGGCATCAAAATCTTCTGTGCCTTCATGTAGCTAATATTTTTTTTTTCAAGATAAGGGAATGGCTCCATAAAAGGAGGCATCTGGAGATCCCAGTGGAGGGCTGTTCTTTATTCAGCCACAGAGAAGGGAGACAGCAGGAGAAGCACATCACCAACAGATGACAAAGTGACAGCCCCAGACCGTGTCGGTTGCTCACTCGTTCCACAAGCTACGGCAGGTCAGGGGGCCCTTAAGAACCATACTTTTGTCTCCTGGAAATGGAGGTCAAGGCTGGCGCTCTGTTCTATGGGGGATTGGGGGGATTAAGCAAAGGAGGAGTGGCAGATGAAAAGCAAAGTGCCCCACCCCATCCTGAAACTAGGCCTGGAACTGAGAGGACCACAGAGTGCTTGGTCCAAGCATGGCGGATCTCATCGTTTCTCTGTGCCGCAGATCACACCACCTTCACCTCCATCCTCACCTCCGACTCCGACACCCAATGCCACAAACCCTGAGCCAAATGTTCACTATGTTCTAGGCCCTGGAAATGCAGAACCATTCATTGCTGGGATAAACACCTAATTGATGGATCACAGAGCCAAAAATAATTAGATTTACTGGGTCATCACTGAGTTTAGCAGTTAGGACTGAAATACATGCAGGAACGTTCAGATTCTGACAGAGTGGTGATCCCCTGTAGCACTCTGCTTTCTGTTTGGGCAGCCCCACAAAGATTAGAGTGGCAAATAGAGTCAAAACCCCAATCACTGTCTCTAAGGGGCACACCGTGCTTTCTTAATAAGAACCCCCACACCAGATCTGGGCTGGTTCTTGACACCTAACTTGATGCAACATCAAACTCCAATGTCACCCCACGTTGGTGTCCAATGCACCCCAGCTTCTGAGTCTCTATAACTCGGGGTCAACTAGAAAGCATGGCCCAGATCGGGGTCTCCAGAGTGTGCGGGCCCCCTTGCTCTGGGTGACTTCTCCCTGTGTACTATTTGCCTGGTTGTGATCACTTCCTCCCTGAGTTTTTTATTCTGTTGAGGTTTTTGCCTTGCCACTGGGAGTCTTTAGATTCCGTAGGCGCTTTGATTTGGAACCCTGGGCGTTCCTCTTCTTTATCACAGTGGGCACAGTTTTGTCCTCATCCTCACACATTAGAGTCATTTGATTTTTAGTTATTTCGGCTGCCTTACACATCTCAATGGCTTTCTTTGCCCAGGAAGGTCACTTTCCCTCCACATCTTCCTCACAGAGCACTTGATCCAATTGTGCGTATTCTACACGCCCCCGAAGAAGTGCTCTTTCAAAAGAGGTTCATGAGTTATCCATATCCGCATACCCTGGTGGCTAATTTCAGCTCCAGGACTCTGCAGACCGGCGCCCCTCGTGAGAGGGAAGACGCTTCTATCACCAGCCTGGGGTGGCTCTCCTCCTGAAGCCAGGCCCCAAATGCACTGGCAGCTTTATCCCAGTTTTCTACAGCGATGGACCTCCAATCGTTCCTCAGATGGAGGCCTTGCCTTCCCCCATCCTTGAAGCGTTAATGAGATGGATGTTTTGTGCAGGCTCTGCTGAGGGGGAGGTCCTGCTTCCCCAGATGGAGGTCAGCCCACCAGAGCTGCTGTTCTAAAATTATCCCTTGCACATCCCTCAAAAGCATCAAATGGTCATAATAACTCATATTTACAAAGCACCATCGCATTCACTGCATGGGATCCCACAGGGCTTTACAAACGCAACAAACTAATACACACGCTAACTAGAAGGCGCCTCACGCCAACCCCTGCAAGGCAGCCACCTCTGGGGTGAACGATAGCAGCTGTTGATCTGCACGGAGCCCCAGGACACAATGGCCAGGCCAGGGAGGAAAGAATGGCCGGACTCTGGGAGGCCCCATGCTGCCCCAGGCCGACACACTCAGCCTGTGTTATTCTGATCTGACAGTGTCTTTTGATTCCGCCGTCTCTCTACCTGTTATCCAAGGATCACAGCTTTGTTGGCCAAGCGGCCGCCTATTCTATTACAACCAGGGGCCTCCAACCCCTGCTAACAACAAGCCTGGGTTTAGGAAACAGCATCTTGGTTATGCACGCAAAGGGCACATGTCCAAGGGAAACACAAGTATTGGAGGCCACGGTCTTGTGCACAAAGGAGTGAGCTGCATTTGGACGGGATTGGCTGCCATCGCAGCATCTTTCCAGACTGTAGGGTGAGTAGAGCCACTCTGTCTCCAGTTACACTATTCTAAATGGCTACGGAGAGGGGTCCAAGAACAAATAGAGCAGGTGTCTACACCCATCAGGGCCAGGGTACCACTCCCCTCATGGTTACCCATCACATCACCGACATCTTTGGAGCCACGCCCAAGTCAGAATTTTAGAGCTGGAAGGAATCTCAGGTTAGCTCAGCCCCGTTACCATTTTGCAGATGAAAAAACCGAGGACCAGTGAGGAAAATGACTGAAAGTCACACAAACAGTTTCTCGGTTCAGTGTTCTTTCTGTTCTAAGTTCTTCTACCTATAACTTTTTTTTTTTTAAACAAAATCCACATTGGGCACAGATCATTTTACAAACGTAGGCACACACTCCATGAACCTCCAGTTCACTTACATCACTCAGATGCAGCGCGTTGAGGCGGGCTCTGGTGAAATCGGGGTGGTCGGGGATCACGGTGTATCTGTGCAGGGATTCTGCATCTCCAGATCTATACACGCGCTGTGGGTAAGATGGGCTCATGGTAAATGGAGAATTCTGGGCTGAAACCAAAGGGGAAAAGCAACTGACCGCCTTTCCTGCCCCTCCCAACTGCGTGCCTCCGGGAGAACAGAACCCAGTCCTGCCCGTGGACCCACAGTGTCCCTCCAGAACCCACAGTTGGATGGAGAACGCCTTTATGGCCAGGACCAGATGAGGCAGCTGGTTTTAAATAGACTGTTAAAAATATTCATCAAGATCTGCTCTAAATGGGCCACAAACCAACAACATGTTTGGCCATACCTGGGTGTTTTACACAATAGAAGATGTGTAGATATTTCAGAGAATCTTTGCAACTGAGCACTGGACATGCTTTTTACTAGTAACGAGATACAGCCTCAAAGCCTTTGTTATTCAACATAAATGGTAATAATTATAATACACATCGTTAATAAATCTTTTTGTTATAAAACATCTTAATATATGTACAAGAAATTAGTATTTTCATAGCCCGCCTGGATCATAGGAAGGCACAATTTTAAAACTCAAAGATTTATTGGGTTTCTATTTTTAAAGCAGTTATTTAAGAATTACAAACAATTTTGGGAAGTGTTTGAGTCTTATGTACTTTTAGAGGTGAAACTGTAACGTTCCAATCAATTCCCAAATTTAACTCGGGATTTACAAATGTGAACTGGTCAGTACAGCAGTCGGGCTGTGTGTGAAGATGGACCAGCTCTGTCACTGTACGTGTAGAAATGAATCCCTTAACAATTTCAGGGTAAAAAAAAAAAAAAACATTAACTTGCTATTCCTTGAAATAAAGACAGGAACGAGGAAATGGGGCTAAATTATATGAGAGTAAAAGCAGAAAGCTTTAAATACAGCTGTTCCCCTTTTTTTCCTAACTGGGTTATATTAAGCTTTTAATTCCGCTGCCATCTATCAACAAGTAACATGTATCTGATCTAGTGTTTGGCAAGGGATCATCAATAATACTTGGTATTATTGCCATTGTGATTATGAATCAAACCATGATAAGGAGCACTTACTGAGAATTTACTGTGTTCCCGTACTTGCTAAAAGCTTTCTGTGCCTTTACTTATTTAATCCTCATTTAATTCATTTAATCCTATGAAATGGTTGCTTTTATTATCCTCCCACCAACCCAGCCACCTCCAAATAAAGAAACCAAGGTTAGAAGGAATTCAGTAGCTGGCCCAAGACCATTCAGATAGTAGAAAGAAGTTCTGCACACTCATCTATGCAGAGCCTGTGTTCCTAGACCTGGGCCCCTGAGCATCAGTGTTCCACTGCATTCCCAGGAAAAATGACAAGAAAGCACCCACCTCATTGCAGTGCATATAGCTGTTCTTGGCATGAACCAGGTCTGGGGAGTCAACCACTGTGGTGAACTTGATGCTGTCTGGTTTTTTACGGTACTTGGTCTATAAGAGAAAGACAAATATTCCCATGAAACACAGCCAAACATCATGCATTTTTTAGGATGCAGCTTCACTCTACCTTCTCAGTACCAAACATGCCAATGATATTGTTGGAAAACAAGTCTCCCTTCTTGGTATGTATCTGACAATCAAGGATATAAAAGGATTCAAGCTGCCTCTGTGATAAGGAACATTTTACAGGTATTTACTCTCTTGAAGAAAGAGGTCACAAAATACTATGGAATCCCACAATCAAGGAATTCAGTAAAAGGTAGGATTCAGCATCAATGTGGCCCTGCTTGGACCCTGTCCAAATACATTCTGTTGTTAAGAAACTAAAGAAGGCAGTGTCACTCTCAAGGGAATTCCAGGACAGGGATTCCCAGGCTGTTAGCACGGTAAGGAGTTCAGTTAATGTAACTATTCCTGTGCAAAGTCTAACACTATCAAAAATCAGAAAACCTCCGAACACAGAGCCAACTCAGTAGATGGGTGGCAAATTCCTCCTCCTCTCAATACAAAGAATGGGCCAGTTTAGATAAGAATAATAAGTAATGCATTTATTGAGAACTTTCTAATACACCACACCATTAGTTCCTCGGCAGTGAATTCATTTGGAGGGAAACCTCATTCTGACTTGGGATTTGGTTGCAAACGGCCCTCAAAAAATACTGGGAGTCCAGTGGCCATGAGGCCCTTTGGAATCTCCACTCCATAAACAGATTCCCTCTTCAAAAGGAAATGCTAGCGTGTCCTTGTCACTTGTGGGAACAGGTTGACGGTACCTCACTGATGAGTTCTCCAGCCTTCTTTGCACTCTCTATCTGTGGGGATCTCAGCGCCAGCCATCCTATGCCCTTCATGCTGATCAGGTCTGACTTGTAGCGCAACTGCAGGGAAAAAAATCATGGGCTTTATCAGGAGAGTGCCCAGGAATACTACGGCATTTCAAGAAGATCCTTGATTTGTAATACCATTTGTAATAATGCTTCATCACAACATTTCAACATCTTCACTGGGAGTACATTCTGCATGTTGTCAAGTCAAACTGTTTCAATTTGTACATTCTGCCAGGAATTAATTAATGCATCACATACGAGATACAAGATGGTCCCACCAGTGAATTGGCAGGATTTAAAGCAGAGGTAACGACCTGTGTGGATGACCACATGAAGACTGAGCTGAGCTATGTGCTCAAATCTAAGCACCAGCTGGGATTATTTTGTTTCATTCTGCCAGTGAGGCCATTACCTGCCTGCCTAAATAGAAACATTCTGTACACTGTTCAGGCTTTGAACTCTGGGACTGACCTGCTATGACTGGGAACAAATCACTTTAACCAAAATGTGACTCAGTTTCTCTCTGTGATACTCGAAGTTCATAACAACCCCTCTGTTCTCATAAAAACACCTGCTGGTACTCAGGGCTAAGGGCCACTCTTTAAGTTAGATTTTTGTTCTTGTGACAGTGGTAGTGGAGGGGGAAATAAGTCAATTACAGCAGGACTTTAAAAACAGAAACAATCTTAGATGCCACCAGCTAACAGTGAGTAAACCATTTTAACTTCTTCATGACTCAGTTTACTGCTTCCTCCCACTGTTACTCATTATGATTTATTTATATCCCAAAAACAGACTATGCCTTATTTTCTTTCCTCGTTTTAAGAGCTTGGGAGGTTAGGCTACAGCATCATTCCTGGGAGAAAATAATAAACGGTGCTTTAAGACAATGGATCTGATTGGTAGCCTTCCCAATGCTGAATCTGATTACCATTCTTTGATCTGTCCACCGTTACCTACGACGAGACAGTCGACTGAATGGTTCTCTTCTTCTCTTTATGGAAATTAGGCATTTTTTTAAAGGTGGAAAAAGCCTCTCTAAGAAAATCTAAAATTTGGATCTAAACGAAGTTGATGGCATTTCTCTAATTTAGATATAAGCTCTGCTGTAACGCAAAATATCACTCCAGAAATCAGCCTCTCAGCCTTTTTAGTTCTCTTTCATTTCAGGATTCACAGCGTTCCTCACAGCTGGCCTCAAAGAGGGTCTGTTTCTGATCTACTGTCTGCTGGTTAATGCCCCTGTGCAAATTCGACTGTGTTTTCCAACTGGTGAAGGGAGACATCACTCAGGCTCAGGAGCAGGTTTCAAAACCCCATGTCAGTAAGATTGCTTTTTATACCACGATCTTTCAGTCTACACCAGCAAAGCTTTTGCCTTGCACTCTGATAAAGAACAGAGAAAATTGGATAAATTTCTAAGTTGGAGAGAATAATCCTACAGGGCCTCTTCACAGCCGGGCCTTGCTCCTTTCATAAGCGAGATGAAGTAGGGAGCGCTCTTTCAACTTGCCTTTTGTTGAGCTGAACAGTACGATCCCAGGTAAGTCAGAAAGCAAGATGCAGGTTCCCCAAAGATCTGACTGTGCCTCCAACTCTCTTATAAATGGATTGTCTATTGATATCTCAGCTCCCAGCCCAGCTTTGACTATTCACGCAGACCCTAAAAACAACACACCTGCCCTAGACTTCATGATAAAAGAGGGGGCAAGGGGAGGGGAGTGAAGAAGAATCTGCTATCCAAAGATGGTTTGGAAGAAGGATTATAAGATAATGAGAGACCTTTCAAAGCTGCACAACTGAATCTGGCTTCCCCAGATGGCAGCCTCACTTTTTTCCCCTCTTACATACTAAGGTCTAGAAGCCTTCTTCAGATTCACACATGGGGTTAGCTGGCACCCCCATTTTGGAGCACTGTGTTGCAAATGCTCAAGCTGCAGATTTCAGCCCCTGAGTTCTAACACAGAAGGAATGACGTAAACCACTGTGCCCAGCAGGTGCCTGGGGGAAAGGATATCTTTGTCATATTAATAAGAAACATTACAACCATGACCTTGTGTAGAGTGGGGTTTGTTTTAGAACCATTATTTTATTCAGTCTTCACACCATCCTGCAAAGGATCGGTTATTCTCTCTCTCTCTCTCCTCTCTCTCTCTGGAGATGGGGTCTCTCTTGTTACCTAGGCTGGAGTGCAGTGGTGTGATCATAGCTCATTGCAGTCTTGATCTCCCAGGCGTAAGTGATCTTCCCACCTCAGCCTCTCAGAGTAGCTGGGACCACAGGTGTGCACCACCACACCTGGATAATTTTTATTTTTTATTTTCTTATTTTTGTAGAGATGGAAACTCCCTATGTTGCCCAAGCTGTTCTCTAACTCCTGGGTTCAAGCAGTCTTCCTATCTCAGCTTCCTAAAATGTGGGATCACAGGTGTGAGCCCCTATGCCCAGCCTAAGGAACAGTTATTCCAATTCACAGGACAATTCTGGTTTTCAAATGATTGTGCAGACTCTCAGAAGAGCTATCACCTGCTGTACTGTGGGTAAGCCACATCAGTAGTGGTTAAGAGGACAGATACAGAGCACCTGGGTTCAGAATCCGGCCACCTAGGGAAGCCAAAGAAACTGCACCAGGAGCTGGCAGCCCCACTGTGCCTCGTACTAGCTGTACAGGCTTGAGCAAGTCATTTCCCTGCCAGCTGTGGCCTTGGGCAAGCTACTTAGATTATTGGTGCCTTATTGCCACATCTGTAAAGAGGGGAGTCATACTGGTACCCACCTAGATATTAATGAGATAGTTTACACAAAATATTTGTGCTAATGCCCACCCTAGGGCAAGCGTTCCATACAGTTTAGTTACTGCTGTTCTTGTTATTTCTGAGGGAGAAACTGAGTCCTGAGAGCTTAAGGAGTCTACCTTAGGCCACACAGCTATAAGCAGAGGCCGGGGCTGTCTCCGTGACATTTCCTGCACGTGTCTTTCCAGACTCCCAGCAGCCTGGTCTGAGACCATGGAGGGAGCGGGGAATGTCAGACTTGAGAAGCACCAAAGAGGTGACGAAATCAGCACCTGTCCATGATACATCTTGCCTGGACCAGGCATGCATCTCAGGTGAATTTCTGAGTCAAGTAAGACTGGGGCAGACTGGGCAGGACTGGGCAAGACATGGGAATGAACCACAGCCATGAGGAGCTTAGCATCTCTTGGTCCCCTCTGGCCCTACCCAAAGCTTTCTTTCTGGCCTGGGGAGGGCAAGGTCAGCAGAAGCAGCTGAAGGCTGGGGCTGCTCCCTTGAGAGAACTCCTATTTAGTGCTTATTTCCTTTTCTGCATAATAGAACCATGTGAAATTGGAGCCATTGATAATGGTTGCGATAACGCTGAAGCCTCAGAACCAGCTGATCATTTCAGGGTCTCCTCTTCACAGACTCCTTGAATCCAGACTCCCTGATTAACCAATTTGCAGCTTAAAGCAATGTATACAGAATAACGTGGTCATTTAAAATTTAAGCAATTAACTTCTTAACATTTAAAAATGTAATACATATCCTGCTTTTAAAATGTCACCATAAGATTGCCAACTCCAATTTCATGGAAGGGACTCTCCTTTTTAGATTACGTTCTCTCTACTTTTATTTTAGTGTGAAAATGTGCTTTCTATTCAGAAATAACAGTGACATAAATGGTAGCTTAAGGTAGTGCTTGTTTTTCTTTTCCTTGTTCCTCACTTAGTAAAATAAAATTTGACATTATGTGGATCCCACCATTTAAAAGCCATTTTCCCATGAATCCCAAAGTCTAAGATCATGAGATCATGGCTCAAAATGGACTTCTTTCCTCTTTGCTTGCTTGCTATTGCTTGCTTTTCTTTCTTTCTCTTTCTTTCTTTCTTTCTTTCTTTTTCTTTCTTTCTTTCTTTCTTTCTTTCTTTCTTTTTCTTTCTTTCCTTTTCTTCTTTCTTTCCTTTCTTTCTTTCATTTCAAATCAAACCTCTTTGCTCTTTGCTTCTCTTCCTCCCTTTCTCCCTCCCTTCCCTCCTTCCCTCCCTCCCTCCCTCCTTCTTTCTTTCCTTCCTTCCATTTTTTTTGAGACAGAGTCTCTAGTTCTGTCACCCAGGCTGAAGTGCAGTAGCATGATCATGGCTCACTGCAACCTCTGCCTCCTGGACTCAGGCCATCCTCCCACCTCAGCCTCCCAAGTAGCTGGGTCTACAGGTGTGCACCACCGCACCCAGCTAATTTTTTATAGAGACAGGGTTTCACCATGTTGCCCAGGCTGGTCTCAATCTTCTGAGCTAAAGCAATTCACTTGCCTTGGCCTCCCAAAGTGCTCAGATTACAAGTGTGAGCCACCACACCTGGCCCCTCTTTATTTTTCTGATGGAGTGATGGAGGCCTAGGAAGGTAAGTGACTGCTCATGGACACACGGTGACAGAGCTGGGCTTCCCACACACATCCTTTGACTTCCAGCTCCACCTCCCATACTTTCCCAGGTGGCCTCTCTATCTTCCTCTGGGGCCTATTCTGTCCCAGAATGTTTCTGTTCTCCCAAGAAATAGGCCCTCGACAAGAGGGTGGCTGGTTGAGCATGAGAGAGTCATGCTATGAGCTGTTTCTGGGGGCCTCAGGATTGCCTAGCAAGTGGAACAGCTTTGTAAGTGGAACATGGGCTAGCACTTCAGTAACTAAATCCCCCGTGTAGGACCCAGATGCATGCATCCTACTCTATACCCGATGGCGAATGACATGATTTTGCAGTTTCAGCAAGCTGTGATGAATAATTCAATGATAATTAAATTAATAAAATCATGAAATTGTTACTGCAACTAATAATAATTGATTATGTGTTTAGATTACCCCACTTATAATCCCAGCACTTTGGGAGGCCGAGGCGGGTGGATCACAAGGTAAAGAGATCGAGACCGTCCTGGTCAACATGGTGAAGCCCCGTCTCTACTAAAAATACAAAAAATCAGCTGGGCATGGTGGCGCGTGCCTGTAATCCCAGCTACTCAGGAGGCTGAGGCAGGAGAATTGCCTGAACCCAGGAGGCGGAGGTTGTGGTGAGCCGAGATCGCGCCATTGCGCTCCTGCCTGGGTAACAAGAGCGAAACTCTGTCTCAAAAAAAAAAAAAAAAGAAAGAAAGAAAAAAGAATACCCCACTTATTGCTATCTATATTTAAACTAGGAGTAATCATTGCCCTGAAGGTAACCAGAATTGTGGGGGTTGGCGTGAGGAATGTATTAAAACAGCTAATGCTTATTCCAGTGTTTCTATGGATCAGGTATCATGCTAACTGCTTCATATAGACCAGTTCTCCACTAAGAGCCAGATTCTCAATGGGGGATAACTTTGTCTCTCGGGGACATTTGTTTGGCAAGATTTAGAGGCATTCGTTGTAACACTAGGGGGTCCTATGGGCACCTAAAGGATAAAGGCCACAGATGTTACTAAATATCCCGTAATACACAGGTCCCTAAAACAAATAGTTAACCTGCAAAAATGTCAAAGGTACAGATGCTGAGAAACCCTGACACAGATGGCTGGTGATGTTCTAAAATGAGAGCACTTTCTTTCTCGGGATGCTGTGGGCCTAGAGAGGGTATATGAGGCAAGTGCCTGCCTCGCTGTGCAGCACAGTCTCATTGTCATTGTTGTCATATCCCATGCCATCGTTACCACGTCTGAGGCTTGGAGAGGGCATGGACTTGTCTCAGGTCACCCAACCAGTAGTGGGGTAGCTATGGTTGGAATCTCAGAAGCCTGACTCCAGAATCTTGCACCATGATGTGAGAGGGGCCAGCGCCCCCTACCAGCCTGCCTGGTGCCCTTGCTCAGGGAAGAACCCTTTGGAGGCAGCCTCAGGGTCTATGCCTGTGCCATGAGGGTGATGGTTCCCTACTCTGAGCTCCCCCCAAGAGAGGAGGATGGTTAAGAATGGGTTCTGGGCTGGGCATGGTGGTTCATGCCTGTAATCTCAGCACTTCGAGAGGCTGAGGCAGGCGAATCACAAGGTCATGAGATTGAGACCAGCCTGACCAACATGGTGACACCCTGTCTCTACTAAAAATACAAAAAATTAGCCAGGCATGGTGGTGCATGCCTATAATCCCAGCTACTCAGGAGGCTGAGGCAGGAGAATCGCTTGAACCAGGGAAGCCGAGGTTGCAGTGAGCCGAGATTGTGACGCTACACTCCAGCCTGGGCAACAGAGCAAGACTCCATCTTAAAAAAAGAAAAAAAGAATGGGTTCTGGAGCCCACCCTTCCTTGGCATTTCCCACAGGACCTCATCCCTAAAACAGCAGTAACAGCTGTCCCCACATCAGAGTGCTATAGCAAGTTTAAAAGCAAAAGTGAGGCCGGGCGCGGTGGCTCAAGCCTGTAATCCCAGCACTTTGGGAGGCCGAGGCGGGTGGATCACGAGGTCAAGAGATCGAGACCATCCTGGTCAACATGGTGAAACCCCGTCTCTACTAAAAATACAAAAAATTAGCTGGGCATGGTGGTGCGTGCCTGTAATCCCAGCTACTCCGGAGGCTGAGGCAGGAGAATTGCCTGAACCCAGGAGGCGGAGGTTGCGGTGAGCCGATATTGCACCATTGCACTCCAGCCTGGGTAACATGAGTGAAACTCCATCTCAAAAAAAAAAAAGCAAAAGCGAGCGGTTAGTGAGTCAGTGGTGGTTGCTTTCTTATCATATCACCGCCCTCGTTCTTACTGCACACAGCCTAGCCCTGCTCAGACCCTGTGATTCCATCCCCACTCACTCACTTGCTTCACTTCAGCCTCACACAGGCCAGGGCTGCTCCTGCTCAAGTCCTTGGCCTTTGAACTTGCCTTTAGTTTGCCCGGAGTTTCCTATCCCCTTCTGTCTTTTCCTTAAGGCTTTGGCTCAGATATCAGCTTTTCAATGAGAACTACCCTCATGTCCTATTTTAAATGGCCCATGTGTGTGTACACGTGTGCATGCATGCACACACACACACATACACACACTCTCTCTCACACCTCCTGCCCCACTTCCCTGCTTATATGTCTCCATAGCATGTGTCTCCATTGACATATTACGTATTTCAGTTATTTGCCAAGGTTATTTCCCTCTAGCATAACAGTAGTTTCATGAGCACAGGAATTTTTTTACTCTTTTGCTAACTGCTGTACTTTCAGGGCTTAGAATGGTGACTAGTATACATAAGATGCTCAATAAAACTTTCTTTTTTTTTTTTTTTTTTT